>NC_041389.1:475050645-475053954 GCF_002162155.2 Triticum dicoccoides
ACGGTTCACCTAAGTATCAGGTATGCAGTGTTTCTATTACCATGATAGTCACGCAAACGTTATCGTGGTTACATTTTTCAACATTTTTTTCTCGGGGTCCAAGTTAACTTGGTGTTCATACCAAAGTTATCATGTATATGATGCATTATTACCATGATGTTTATACAAAAGTTACCGGGTACATTTTTGACAACTTTTTTTCTTCAGGTCAAAGTTGTCGTGGTGTTTGTGCCTAAATTATCAGGGTTGTCATGCAGAAATTACCGTGTTGTTTACACATAAATTATCAGGGAGATGTTTCAATAATTTTTTGACCATGACATTTATACGTAAGTTATCGGGTCCCGGTGCACAAATTACCATGCCATTTGCACAGAAGTTACTAGGGTATGTTTCAAACCAAAAAAGTTCCTAATGTAAAGTTACCATGATATTTACAACGAGGCTACATGAGCAAGGTATACAATCCGTTGGTATATATGGGAGACTACAAGACAACTTGACAAATCCATAAAAACACAAGAAGAAAAATGCTTTTCTAGCTCATATGAAAGTGGAAAGAAGTTAACGATCTGGACGTGGGCTGGGCTGGCATACGGGGTTGTGGGATCGATTGTTTGGATCTATTGGAAGCATATACGAATGTTCGGAAGTTAAAAAATCCCTAAAGCAATTTAGGTGAGGTGTTAATGGGTCTCTATTAAATTCCCTAACGACCTAGGTTCAAATTTTAGGTGCCGCACACTCACTTCAGATTTTCGTTTTTTTCCTGACAGAAATCGGTGGCACGGTACAAAAAGCATCTAACAAATTCCTAGTGACCGTAGCGCATAGCTTAGGTGGTTACTCGAGAGAGAGCCCAGCCTATAGGTGGGATGTTCGATTCCCATCGGCGCTGATTTTTTGCGAGCGTTCAAAAGCGGGTGGGAATCGCTCGCTCCGGACGATCGAGTCGTTCGTATCTATTGCGAAGGTAGGAACGTTCGGAAGTTACAAATTCCCATTATTCAATGTGATGGTCACATGTGTCACTATCTCTGTGCTGGCCACGGGCGTCGCTGCTAGCAAGGAGCAGCAGCTGGGCCGGCAGGGCAAGAAGCACGGAATAACAGATTCGCAAGCTTCCTCAAAATCAATCTTAAGAATAATAATAGCCTTGCTCCCACTAGAGTGAAGGCACAATCTCATGAAAACTCGGGTTCCCAACAAGAATAAATCGAACCTTTTTGAAAGCAGACTGGTGTGACCCAATAACCCTATGGGCCACCGGGGATAAGCAAGAAGAGTATGGTTTTTTGTAGGACGAGCTACATAGCGCCTATCATAATCGTCCAAGCTGAACTCAGATGCATGTGGATATGTGTACAGATTGAAAAACTACAGCTGTGATAGTTGACACCGCCACGTGCTTAAACGCTCTAGCACATACTCTAAGATGACGTTGTGGAATCTCTCTGCTACGTCACATACCGATTGACAACATGTAGGTTTTTTTTTTACTTTTTTCCACCAATTACTTTACACTTTGACAATTCGCCACTCTTTACACTATAATTGGTCTGTTGCCACTCTTTACATTGGACCTTGATTTTTTGCCCTCTGTCAGATGGGCCCCGCATACAATGACCAAAATGCCCTTGCTCCCAATGGGCCTCGCTCCTGGCCCACCATCATTGGTCCCGGTTGGTGGGACGAACCGGGACCAAAGGCAGCCCGTTAGTCCCGGTTGGTGGCACGGACCGGGACTAAAGGGTTGGTCCTCGTTGCGGTCAGAGTTTAGTCCCATCTCGCCAACCGAAGGGCGCTCACACCTGTTTATAAGCCCCGCCCTCTCTGCCTTGTTGAGCTCCTCTCAAAGTGAAAATAGATGCCCTTATACAGGAAATTTGACCTAAATTCATATTGAATTTCTCTGAAGTTAGTAGAAATTTATTATGAATTTAGGTCTAATTTTCTCTATAAGCGCATCTATGCTTATTTTTTTAGTAAATTTAATCACAACTATTTCTTCTATTTATTTTTGAGTAGTTTTTTTCCTTTCTGCTATATTTATTTTTTTCTATTTATTTCTGAGTTGTAATAAGTCTTTAAAAATAAAAAAGAGGCGCAACGCTCGTTAATTAGCTTCAAGCCTTTCGGAATTGTGTAAAGTGCACTACACATAGCTCCGTGCAGTCTTCCCTATTCCTCAAGGCTTAAAGCTAAGCAACGTGCATGTTAGCATTGAGCCTCTTCTACATCGTCTCTGCACTCGGGGCTTATAAACCGCTGCAAGTGCCTCTCGCTTGGCGAGGTGGGACTAAAAAACAGCTGCAGAAAAAATCAACTAAAAAACTCTTTTACCGGTTCATGGCACGAACCGGTACTAAAACGTGCTCGTGGGGCACCAGCCTTAAAACCTGTACCAAATAAAATGCCTTTGTAACAGCCTTAGAATTGGTACTGAAGGAATCAACTAAAAAGCTTTTATAAACCTCTAGTATTATTGAAACTAAAATTATATAGAATTTTATTACAAACTTTAATAGCAAAAAGGATTATCATAAAAGAAAATAAATAAGTAATTAGAATTATGTTCAAAACATTAAAAGCAAAAAGAATTATCATAAAAGAAAATAAATAAGTAATTAGAATTCTGTTCAAAACATTAAAAACAAAAAGAATTATCATAAAAGAACATAAATAAGTAATTAGAATTTTGTTACAAACTTTAATAGCAAAAAAATCATAAAAGAAAAAAAATAAGCAATTAGAAAGATTATAATTAATCTGAGCTAAAAGAAAAATAAATAAAATAAAGCAAAAATCAAAAGAAAATAAATAATTCAAAGCAAAAAATAAAAAAAGTGTCACCTAAAAAGGGCTACCACGGACTGAATACGACTAGAAACCCAACAATGGGCCAGGATTTAGGCCCACAATAGGCCCAATAGGCGCACAGGCACATATAGTGAGTTTAGGCCCGTAAGCCTGCATTTGAGAGGAGCTCGAGAGGACAGCGGGATTGGGGCTTATAAACCACTCTCGAGCTCCCTCAGCTAGCGAGGTGGGACTAAACTTTCGTGCTGCGACGCGGGCAGCACAGGGCCTTTAGTCCCGGTTGGTGGCACCAACCGGAACTAAAGGTGTGCATTGGTACCGGTTCGTGCCACGAACCGGTACCAATGCCCCCCCCCCTTTAGTCCTGGTTGGTGCCTCCAATCGGGACCAAAGGCCTCTGCTTCCCGCCCTTTGGGCTGCTGAAAAGAGGCCTTTGGTCCCGTTTGGAGGCACCAACCAGGACTAAAAAGGGAGTTGTTGGTCCCGGTT
>NC_041389.1:475054462-475054986 GCF_002162155.2 Triticum dicoccoides
CGCCCCGCCCGCCCCGGCACGCGCCGCCCCGACGCCGTCGCCGCCCCGCCCACCCCGCGCTGCATCTCGCCGTCGCCGTCGCCGTGAGCAACTTATTTAATTTGACGTTAGTAGTAGTTAGTTTAGATGTGTAGTTAATTTTGTTAGATTTTTTTGTTAGATATGTAGTAATTTAGATGTGTAGTAATTTAGATGTGTAGTTCATAGATTTTTCTGTTATATTTTTTTCATATTGTGTAATTAATTCGTTCATATTGTGTTAGATTTTTTTATGATTTTTTCTGTTGTAATTCAGATGTCAAATTTTTATGATTTGTTTCTGCTGTAATTAAGATGTCATGTTTTTTTTTCATATTGTGTAAGTAATTTAGATGTCAAATCTTTATGATTTTTTTTTCTGTTCATAGAATTTTTATGATTTTTTCTGTTCTATTTTTTTTCATAGAATTTTAATGATTTTTTTGTAGTTCATTGATTTTTTTTGTTAGATGTGTATTAATTCAGATGTGTAGTTCATAGATTTT
>NC_041389.1:475055180-475067339 GCF_002162155.2 Triticum dicoccoides
ATATTGTGTAAGTAATTTAGATGTCAAATTTTTTATGATTTTTTTTGTTCATAGATTTTTTATTGATTTTTTTCTGTTCTAATTTTGTTCATAGAATTTTAATGATTTTTTTGTTCATAGTATTTTCTTTGTCAATTTATTGTGTATATGTAGGAAAATTAGTTAGAAAAATAATAGAACTATAGTTAAACTAGTTTTTTTTAGTAAGTAGTACTTTATTTTATTTATAGTAAGTGCTTCATATATAGTTGAACTAGCCAGTTGATTTAATAAACCAATTTATTTTACTATATATAGAAGTAGTTTATTTTTAATAAGTACTACTTTATTTATTTATAGTAAGTGCTTAGTAGTTGAACTAGTTTATTTAATTAATAAAACTACTTTATTTAACTATATATAGAAGTAGTTCCTGCATTGACGTCGACAATGCCTATCCCGCATACTCGTCATCATCGACTCAGCGGTGGTGGAGGCCTGCTTGATCAGGGCCATGTTCGGGACTAGACTCCGCCGGGCTGGTATTGGGAGGTGCTACCTTCTAGGGGACGTAGGTTGGTGAGGAGACAACCCGTTGTTAACCCGATCCTTGTTTGATGGCGGTCGCGTGGGCCAGTGACGGTGCCGAAGCTTCCAAACACTGCGGAGGTGGTACGTCACTGTGTCAGCGAGGAGGACGAGCACGTCCGTCGCTACATGGTTGCGTTGGAGGGCAGGTTCGACAATACCTGGCAGGTTCTTCAGGGATCTCACTGGAGCTATGATCTTATGATCGTTCCTTATCTTTGGGTGTCCACCGCCCGCAACGATACCCGTCGGGCGCTACGGTTCTAGTTGTATTAATTAGCGATGCTATATGTATGATAGTATCCGAGGAGTATTCGACGATGTACGGACACAAGAGATGATGTACTTTTGGTTATAATTGAATGCATGCTAATTTGAATACTACTTTATTTTACGATTTGGTTTTGCTTATTGAATGCTTATATTGGAAAAGTACTCCTACTTTGAATGCTAAAATTGAAGAGCACTCTATGCAGAAATCTAGAGCCCCCTCCATCATCCACGCCGTCGTGGGGGTAGCTTCTCCTTCATTCCCGTGTGCTAGACAATTTGTTGTAATAATGCACTTGGAAATGAAAGGAGGAGCTACGTACCATCACCGATAGTCAACCCGTGATTAATAATAATGATCTAATTTAGGTTTTTTAGTACATATATTTAATATTTGAATTATGAACTTAGGCCGGAAATGTCGTGCTCGGACGACGAAAACTGCCCGGGGGAGTGCGACTGATGCCACGATGACCGAGGTATGTGCGACAGGTTCATTGAGCTGGACGAAGATCGGCGCTTCAGCATTAAGCTCGTGGAGACCTTCGATGTTCATACGGTACACAACGACGACAATAGTTTTTTTCGTAATTAAGCACGACTTCAACTATTTTAACGTGTATTTTTCATCTTTTCCAATTCGACTAGCTTATCCCATGCTATGCAAGACGCTATGTCTTGGAGAGGATGGGTTTTGAAGACCATGAAAGTATGGAAACCAAAAAAATTCTCCTAAGAACCCATCATGGTGTGAATTTTCAAGTAAAGTTGTACAATGCTGAGAGTGTAACCCATTTTGGTTGCAAAAATTACGAAGCACTTTGCAAGATGTATGATTTTGATGAGGGTATGCTTGTCACCATGGATCTTGGTGATCCTATAGTCCAGCAAGACAATATGGACATTTGGGTCCTTGTGGATACACCTCCATTTCCCCCCCCCCATGTGAGCTTAACATAGTTATTAAGTAATTTATATTGTTTATTTCAAAATAGTTGACAACTTGTTTCCATTGATAGCTTATTTTCATTCTTCAAAGATTGTGCGGAAAATGGTAGACAAAACCCACTACACCGATGGCTCCGAATTAACGTATAAGGAGAAAAATCATCTGATCCCATTTTGTACTGATCTTGCGAATTACAATGTCTATAATCGAACTCCTCAACATTATGGTCAATACGTGCCACTAGTGCACGTGTTGAACTACGGTAACTACCATGGAGATACCCTGGTAAGATTTTTTACTATTATGACATCCCTGCATCTTTTTTTAAATACTTCTAAAACTAGTACATCATTGCTAACTACAAAGTTATTACTATGTTTTTCAACAGATAATCCCGAATGATTGTGTGCCTCATCTGATGTATACGCTCGGTCGCCTTGATGTTTTGAACATACAATCAGGTCGTCCTACGAATCTCAATTGTCCATACCGGATTTCTAAAATAAGTGGAGACATGACAATCAAAGAATGGAAAAAATGTATGGACAGTCGTAAGGAGCTTCTTGCAAGCAAAAGGAGGCGAAGCGCAAGAATTGGAGACAGGATGATCTCCATTCTTCATAATGGAGAGTTCGGGTCTATATTGTTTTATGCTATTTTACCTTTAGGGTGTTTAGGTCCTACCTGATACTGATGATCATGTGCTAAGAACAATTATGTAGGGTTGGGTCCGATGACTATGAGGATGATGATCGTATGCCTTATTATTAATAACAAGTAGAAGTTGTATGATGATGCATGATTAGTAGGACTTGTTATTATATATGATGATGTATGATGCGAGCATGCATGAGTTATTATATATCAGCGGGTGAAATGAACATAGCAGTATAAGAGAGGACACTTCTCTCTATTAGCTAGCTAATAACAACCTAAAATTAACCCCCAAAACCCCTAAACCAGACACTTTTTTTAAAAAAAAGAAAAATCTCAGCTGCTGACACGTGGAAACTTTTTGGTCCCGGTTCATGTCACCAACCGGGACCAAAGGCCCCATTGCCTGGGCTGCTCGCAATGGCCACGTGAAGGCCCATCTGTCCCGGTTCCTGTTAGAACCGGGACTAAAGGGTGGAGGCATTAGTAACGATCCTTTAGTCCTGGTTCAAGAACCGGGACTAAAGGCCCTTATGAACCGGGACAAATGCCCCCTTTTCTACTAGTGAATGGATTCTCTCACATGCATGCAGCCAATGAAAAAACTTTTGTAGTGTATTAATTTTCCATCCATGGCACCAACAACAATGACTTTCAATGCAACCAATGAAATGGTTGCATGCATGCACCTTTCCAAAACGAGACCTTATAAAAAGGGACATGCTTGTGATGCTGAGAGGCCTAATAAACCCGGACGGAGGGTATTGTTTTTGTGTGAAAAAGTGGCAAAAGAATAAAGTCCAATGTAAAGAGTGGTAATAGATCAATTACAATGTAAAGAGTGGCAAATTGTCAAAGTGCAAAGTAATTGGTGGCAAAAAGTCAAAAACCCCGCATGTAAGGCCCCATGATGGCTAGCAAACAAGGCAAAACGCAACCTTTTTGGGTAATTTGTTTTTTTTAGAAGATGAGTACAACGATACATCTAACTCTAAGGTTACATTTCTACTTATGTGCATAATTTACTCCCACTCATATTTAAAACCTTAATGAGTGGATTTGGTGAACATATTTTATATCATTTCTACTTATCATGTCTATATTGGTATATTTTTTGTAATATATGATTTGTATTAGGTTGGTCAAATTGACGACCTAGACATACGCGCATGTACTGTAAACTGAGAGAGATGGAGTATTAGTAATATCATGTACTACTCTCTCACTAATTAAGCCGGATGTACATATCGCCGCGCCTCTGTTTCAAATAATAATGTGGCACGGATACTCACCTCTAGATTTCTGCAGTATAAAAAGAGAAGAAAAATGGCATACACAAATGTTGTGGCCTTGCAGTGAGCCAGTGATTAAATGTATCTTACATCGATGTGACACATGCATAAGCTCTTGAGCGCGATGCAGTCTGCCGCTGACTACTATTAAGCATCGGCCACGAGGTGAACAGTGACTAAAAGATGCGACAAAGAAGTAGGCCTCTGTAGCTAGGGTGCAGGACCTATAGCTACTATGCATTATTATTCACATGGGCATGCATGTCAACCCCTGCTAAGGCTGGTCATAGTGGAGAGTAACTTAGACTAGTAACATACATATGTTACTAGTCTATGTTACTACCTTCATAGTGGGTAGTGTCATAGGTGTGGTAACATAGTTGCCTTCATTTATTACTTTGTAGACTCATTATGCATTGGAAACCGCTATGTGATGGTAACATATTATGTTACTCTATTTGCCTCTCTCCTCATTAACTACTTGCCACATCACCAATTTTGCTTATGTGGCATCTATGTTACTACCTATGTTACTCCCACTATGACCAGCCTAATGACGCTAGCTCGGGCCGAGACACCGCTCGTCACTCTCTTGGCTGCATAGATCGCGAAGCAAAACGATGGACATGATAAGGGGCACCAGGTAGCCCAGCCTACAATAGAACTTTGTGAAGCGAGAATCAAAACCTTTTGAAGGGAACTTAACAATATTATTGATGAGCGCAGTAGGACTAAATTGACGAATGGAGTCAGCACCCTTATCCTTAGGAACTAGAGAAATTACCGCATAGTTCAGCCTAAAAATATCTACCGTCCCGAGGCCTTGGATGATAGCGTAAACAAGGAATTTCATAACAGGCCAGAACTTTTTGAAGAACGAGATAGAGAAGCCATCCGGGCCAGGAGTAGTGTTAGACTTTGATGTCGCTAACACTTCATCAATCTCAGCCTCAGATAAGGGCATCAAAACTTCGAGGTTTTCAACATAGGAGATGTGAGCATTAGTGGGCTAGAGCTGAGGTGAAATAGACATGCCAGAGGGAGAACTAGCAGATAGAAGAGACAAGAAAGAGCACACATTGTCCAAGATGATGGCGGATCAGCCACAACTTTCCCATTGATAACTAAGCGCAAAGTAGAACAACGACGGCGCCTTCCATTAGCAGTAACAAAGAAGTAAGCAGTGGTAGCATCACCCTTAAGAATCCAGGAAAGACGTCCTCGCTATTGCCAGTAAATTTCTTCCCAGCGATGGATGTCCAAAAGTGCGATTTCTAAGGCGTACATTTGAACCTAGAAAGGGATAGACCACTAGTAGAAAAAGGGTCATTCGTCCTGGTTCGTGAGGGTCATTTGTCCCGGTTCCCGAACAAGGACTAAAGGATCGTAATTAAAGCCCTATACATTTAGTCCCGGTTCGCTCAGGAACCGGGACAGATGGGGATCCACGTGGCCGCTACGGCTTGCCAATGCAGGAGGACCTTTTGTCCCTGTTGGTGCCACCAATCGGGACCAAAAGGCTTCCACGCATCAGCAGTTCAGGGGCTGGGTTTTTTGGTTTTTTTTTCTGAAGGGGGGGGGGGTTGGGGTTTTTGTAGGGTTAATTTAGGGGTTTCATATATTGTGTTAGCTAGATAATAGAGAGGAGTGTCCTCTCTTATCTCCGTGCTTGGTCGACGCTATGCATAGAGAGCACTCAACACGCTAGCTAGCTAGTAAGCAACTGAAGGAAACCATTAAGTACAAAAGATCATCATGAATATATACACAGAGAGAAGTGATCGACCTCTCCTTTTCTGATAGATTGGTCGAACAACAAGTTTTCGTATATCTATCAGACGCTACTGGCTACATATATATATACAATATAAGATCTCTTAGGTCCCCTAACATCTAAACTCAACTTCCACATGGTATTCTCCGTGTTTGTCGATGGCGTGGTCAAGAAAGAATCCCGCCAATTCCTCTTGAATTGCTCGTATGCGATCTTGTGGTAGGAGTTCATCCCGCATCTGCCACATCTAATTTCAAGAAGGGGGCCAATACATATATATGAATGAAACTGAACACAAATGATGGTAATAAAATAAAATTGTGAATATTATTGCTTACGCACTTCATATTGTTGTTTAGAGTAGCCCCGCTCACAGGTGGTGTGGTGGATGAACTCGCAAATGTAGTATCCACATAAATCATTCCCGGGTTCCTGCCACAGCCACTTTACAAGAAATAGAGGTCAATCAAACTAATAAGCAAGCATGCTAAATGGTATTGATGGAACTAGCTAGAATCAATGGGAGATGTGCGGAACTAGCTAGTAGCTAGTACTTACTTTCGGGTGGTCAAATCGCAGTTGTGCCGGCAGTCCCGGAGCTTGTGCGATGAACGTTTTCCAAACCCTGCCAGACAAAGAAAACAATAACTTGATATCAGGAAATGAAAAAAGTTGCCGATATGGTGTGATAATGATCGATTGAACTTACTTCTCGAGCATTTTAGTCATGGTCGCATACTCCTCCGGATTTTTCCGTTTGGAGTCTATGACGGTTACTAGTCCATGCTCAAGCTTAATCTCTAGCAGAATAAATTGGAATCTGCGCATGCATGCATAACTCATCAATTACATTACTATAACTTCGAGTAATAAGGGAAATCAAATATGCACAAGACAGTAACACTCACTTGTATTCGTAAGGAAAGAGTATTGTAGCTTTGTTTTGATTTTGAAGTAACGATGCGAGCAAGTTGGCCTCGGTTTGTCTGGCATCACATTTAACGCTCCATTCATCCATGAGATTTATGTTAATGAACCCAATATCACCTACTTGTCTTTTCTTTAATTTGGCGATCTTCAATCTGCATAATATAGTGAGGATAATTATATATACATGCAATGAAAGAGTTGAGCTATATGTAGAGACTTAACGAATTACAGAGAAGTAGTATTTACAGACAGTGGCAAGTGATGATTGTTTTATCGAGAGCCTTTTGATAGAAAAACTGGAAGAATTCCTCATATGGAACTAACAACAGATCAATTCCAACGAGGTCGTGCTCCTCTTTAACTGTCAGCGACAAAGTATTTTTCCCAGACTTCCTTCAGATGTCCATGTACCAATCATAGAATCTTCACATCATCGTTGTTAGAGAAGTACCAGGTCTGACGAGAGGCTTCCCGTGCTCGAATCTTAATGTGTCCACCTCCATTGTTTCAAAAAAATTTGAATCGTCGTCGGTCATGTAATCTCCAGAATTGGTACCGGGTAACGTCCCCGGAAGATTAGCGACGATATCACTAGACACATTGAGCGGGGGGCACGATTGCTTCGCTTGTTCGCCGAGCTGGGGAATTTTTTCCCTTTTGTTCGTTCTGCTAGCCTTTGATCAATGCAAGTACTTCTCGGCCGCTCTGCTTCCTTATATGTACTGCTAGCAGCCGGAGCGACTGAGGCTATCTTCTTTCGTTGCTGAAGAGGCGGAGCAGCCGGTGGCGGACTGCTACGACGCGCCGGAGCAGCCGAAGCGACGACGTCTATGTTCCGCTGTCGCTTACGAGGCGGCGAAGGAGGAGTCGAGCTGCTCGGACGTGCCGGAGCAGACGGAGAAGGAGGCGGAGTACTGCTGCCCTCACGCGCCGGAGCAGGCGGAGAAGGAAGCGGAGTACTACCGCCCTCACGCACCGGAGAAGGAGGCGGAATGCCCTGATCACTCGCTGGAGGGGGCAGAGGAGGCGGAGGAGGCGGAGTGCCTAGCTGACTAGCAGGAGCCGTGAAGTTCAGAAGCTTGATGTGCTCCTTCCGCCATAGACACAGAGTATGCATAGCAAGACCCAGCTGAGTCTCCCCATCACCTGTAGGGTGGTCAAGCTGGAGCTCCTCAAGTCCCTTAGTTATTTCGTCTACCATCACAATATCATAGCCTTGTGGAATCGGATTGTAGTGAAAAGTTGCTCCAGGTGAAGGAGGGAACACAGAGCCGACAGCCTCCTTGACTTTGAGCTGAAGCCATTGCGTCATAAGATGGCACTGGTGTGAATCCGTGATAAAATCCATGGGGTAGCTAGGACCCGTCAAGTCAGGCTACTGAACGAGCTCGGTGGAAGCCACGCTGCTTCTCCGCTGAGATGGCGGGGTAGCTTCTGGGGTAGTTTCTTGGGTAGGATCTTGCAGCTGCTGGTTCTCAACATCTCGTTCCTCTAGCTTTCTTACCCTTTCCTTAAGCTCCTGCAGTTCGCTCTACTCCACTTTCCTCCTCCTCTCTTGGGTTTTGTAACCGCCTGCATCGGGAAACCCAACCTTCCACGCAATAGAGCCTGACATGCCTCGTGTTCGTCCAGGGTGCTCAGGATTCCTGAGGGCCCTTGTGAGCTCGTCGTTCTCTCTCTCGGGAACAAACTTCCCTTCCTGCACTTCGTTGATTGCTTTCCGAAGCTTCATGACGGGTGTTGCTCGTTGCTTGTCCGTCCAGCAGCACTTTCCTATTTCAGGGTCCAATGTTCCACCAGCCCCAAAGAACCAAGTCGTACAACGGTCTAGCCAGTGCAATGTCTCTGGTTCGACCCCTTTAGCAATCAGGTCCTGCTCAGCCTTGTCCCACAACGGCCAGGCTTTGAGGTAGCCACCTGACCCCATGCGATGGTGATGCACCTTCTTTGCAGCATTTATCTTGTTAGTCGCTGACATCTTCTTACTCCTGTCGGATGTCTTGTTGGACACAAATGCGGGCCAGTGATGTCTTATCTTCTCAAATCGGCGGGTGAATTCTGGAGTCTTGTCTTGGTCGACATACGTTGTTTTCAACTCATTCTTCCACCTCCTAAATAGATCTGCCATCTTCTTAAGAGCACATGACGTGATCAATGGCTCTATAACTGGATTCTCCGGATCCTCCTCTTCCGGTAGGGTGAAATTTACCTTTAGCGCTTTCCAATGATCTTCTTTCTGTCTATCTTCGACAAAAGAAACTTGAAGCTCTTCCTTCTTAGGCTCATTCCATAGCTCGATGCTGATCGGGATCATGTCCCTAACAAGATTCCGCACTGAGCAGAAAATGCTTCCTTGGTCCAGAGGGGTTTAATCGGTTGGCTATCGCGCGCGATTTCTGTGATCGTGAACCTTTCATCCGGGCGCAACTTTTTCTTCGGGCCTCGTTTCTTTACTGAAGTATTGCTTGATCCGGATGGCTATATAAAAGAACAAAGAAAAGTTTATATATATATATATATATATATATATATATATATATATATATATATATATATATATATATATATATATATATATATAGGGAAAATCCATCCTACCACCCGGTGGTAGTTACCCAATATGTCTCATATACTACCATGTGGTAGTGTATATACTACTTTATCATTTTAAATATATTCATATACTATATATAAGATATTTCAAAGCAAGTTACATGAAAAAATTACATATGGACCCATAGTTTTTTTTATATTTATGAAATACGTATATATTTGTACGTAAAAAAAAGCATACTCAAAATATGGTATATACTACATAAAAATTAGTATATATACTACCTAATCATTGTTATATACTACATACTACACGCACATACTTTCGATTTCGACAGATACTAGATACAACATATAAAACACAAGTGATGGTAATACCACTGTCTATTCTGCTAATATTAGCAGAATAACTATTCTGCACACCAGTTCCGCACTGCATGCTCAACGCAAGTGCACTGCATCTTCTTGACGACGAGCACTGCAATATAGACTAGTGAACTTCTCGCCCAAAAAAACTGCACGCGTTGTTTTTTCGGTAGTGTTTTCGCTCTAATTTTTTAACCGTTTATCAGAATAAGGCGTGTAATATACCGTTAAAAATATATGAATTAGGCGCAACTTCGACATGTTGGACAGTTTTCGAGATTCCACACGGTTTAAGAGCAGTTTTGAAAATGGTGCGGCGGATGACGAGTGGCAGCGAACGTTTTTCACGTTTTTCTCTATACCGCTTGTCGGAATGAAGCAAATGATACATCGTTGGATAGATATCGTCGAGGCGCATCTTTTTCATATATAAATGTTTCTCTAATTCCTTACGGTTTAAGAGCAGTTTCAAATTTACTAAATCGCGGAATTCTGTTTTTTCAATTTTTTTTATATTTTCGGTACTGTTTTCGCTCCAGTTTTTGAACCGT
Source organism: Triticum dicoccoides (assembly GCF_002162155.2). Classification (NCBI taxonomy): domain Eukaryota; kingdom Viridiplantae; phylum Streptophyta; class Magnoliopsida; order Poales; family Poaceae; genus Triticum; species Triticum dicoccoides. Next base: position 475,065,087 of record NC_041389.1, read on the forward strand.
TTGTCGAAACGAGGCGTGTGATACGCCGTTGGAAAGGTACAAACGAGGCGCAACTTCATATGTTGAAATGGTTTTGATATTCCTTTCGGTTTTAAGTTAATTTTGAAAATTGTGCAGCGGACGACGAGTGGCAGCGGCCGTTTTTGGCGAAATTTTTACAAACCGCTGGTCGGAATGATTCAAATGATACGCCGCTGGAAAGATATCAACGAGGCCCAACTCTTTCTTGTAGAACACTCTCTCTAATTTTTTATGGTTTAAGAGGAATTTCGAATTTACCGAAATGCGGACACTCTGTTTTTCTCGACATCAAATCGACGTGGGTACTTCATCCGACTGAAAACCGCACTGCAACGGATGAAAAACCGCATTGCATGACACGGGTAAGAGAACTGCATGGTTTCTTTATTTAAACGTAATTTTTTTCAAGGACGAGAAAGTAGAGTGCATTTCAAACAAAATGCGGACACTGTTTTTTCGCGACACTAAACTCGTCGTACATACTGCATTAGACAAAAAACAACACTGCTTCGGACTGAAAACCACACTGCATCAAACAGTCAAATGAGCTTCATGATTTATGTTTTCGGACGTAAATTTGCAAGACGAGGAAGTCGAACGCACTTCACGTCAGGCAGAAGTGGACCGCAAGACTATCGAGAAGTGAATCGCATTACTTTTTGGCTGTTTCCGTAACATCCACATGAGTTTTGTTGTCTTTTTCCATACTTATTTTTTTTATGCACATAGAACGAACAAGTGGACCGCAAGGACTCAACGAGTGAACTACATCTAATAAGAGAGCGAGCTTCTTTTTGTGATGTTTTTGTTTATATTTCTCTTCACACTTCATTGTTTTGGTGCAAGTGAACCTCATCACTCTTCAAAGTGAACCTCGGGGCAGAACTAGTGAATTACATTTTGAAAGAAACGAAGAAACTAAAGAATTACATCTTTACTAAGAATGTACTTCTTTTTGAGATGTTTTCTGGTTCCTGAACCACAGATGATTTTACAGTGAACCGCATCCTACTATCATTTTTTATAACAAACTAGCTTTTGCCAATGCAGCACAACAATGAGTGCAGCAAACTTCTTTTTTCTTTTTCTTTCTGTTTCTCGTCTTCTGCTTCACGAAAAAAGAGCACACTGAAACCTGCCTTTTTGTAGCTGAATCGCACGGCTTCAAATCCCGAGCTGCGCGCTCGCTACCAAAACTGCGTCACAGTGTGGATGCCATCTACAGAAACCAAAAAGAATAGTGTTGGGATGGGGCGCCACCGGTGGACTGCATATTGCGGGAGGAGAGAGCTGATAGGGGATGCCCCGGTGAACTGAATTCCAACAGCGGATCCTGCATGCCCGAGGGCTCTCTTCCCCACCGCAACTAGTTCCTCCCACAGAGAGCAGAAGCAATTTTGCTTCCTCCCCACGGTGAGGTGTCCGAGTAGAAGTTGCAGATGTGTCTGAAGGAGAAGAATCAGCCAGCAGCGTGGAGCCCCACAGACTGCATGACGGAGCACTGTCAAACTGCACACGACACCGTCCGCACTACACACCACTACAATCGAGTGGGGAGGAGGAAACGGCGACCACCTCAGGTAATAGCGACCACCTCTGGCTGCACGCACCTATGGGGATGAACTGCGTGTGCACCGTTGTGCACTGCAAGGGAGGGGTAAGACGACGGGTGCCGGAGGTTGAAGGTAGGTAACAACCAAATCTGCACCAGGAGCGGCCGGATGGAGGAGCACCTCATGGGGCTGGCGGATGTGCCCACACCACGGCTTCACTGCCTCGTTGGTCGGAGGCCGGTGCCACGAGCAGGGGAGGCAGTAGTAAGGACACCGCCGATATTGAGCAGAGGACCACGGCCACATCTGCCTCGGTCGCCTCCTAGCGCACCGTCGCTTCATCTCGACAGATCTAGCAACCACCGCCTCTGTGGGCTCCCGAGGGGCGTGTCTGATGCCCGTAGTGATTAGGCTGGAGCGGATCCCAACGGCGACGGCGCGCGGGAAGGCGGCGGCGTGAGGGTAGGAGGCAGGGCGGCGCGAGGGTAAGAGGCGGCGGCGCTGGGGAGTGCCCGGAAGAAGAAGATGGAAGCAGCAGAAGGGGAGTCGCGGCGGGGATCTGGGGGTGGCTGTGGTTTTCTTTGGAAGGGGAGGATTTGGAGGGGATCCGGCCATGGTGGAGAGTGGGAGGGGCGCGGCGGCGCGGTTGGTAGTTGGACGGGGTGGCGCAGCGGCCATG
>NC_041389.1:475067734-475069361 GCF_002162155.2 Triticum dicoccoides
GGGTGGGGCACCACGCCGGAGAAGGTGGGTGGGTGGGGCGGGGGCTCGGGTGTGTTGGGCGCTCGCCGGAAGAAGGTGGGGAGGGTGGGGCAGCAGGGTGAGGAGGTTGGGCACGAGCGTGGGGGAGGAAGTTGGGTGGTGGGCGTGGTGTTAGCAGAATAAGGTTTTGAGGGTTTTGAGGTGCAGAATAAGGTCTTAAGGGGTGTTATTAGAATAGACCCACCCTATATATATACCTCGCCGGACTTTGCAACATCTGATCCCGACTCAATTGGGTCACCAGAGCCGTCATCACGGTCGCCAGAGCCACCATCACGATCATGACCCTCCTCCATTGTTTGATAACCGTAGCCTGCTTCCTTTCTTTGCAGACCTTCCTCGATGTCGTTGAGAAACGACAAGACTACATCACCTCTGTCGTGGATTATGTCCCCCAATATCTCTTCTTGATCGAAGTCTCTTTGATGATCCATAGTTTCTGCAAATATTACAACATGGCAATTAATATACAAACATGAGAGATGGATATATTGAAGTTATCGGGGAGGGGATATATCGACAACGACGACATATACATAGAAAAAATGTTATCAGGGAGGGGGTATATATATCGACCCTCCCTCATCCCAACCCTCGACCCCCTCATGTCACGTTTGTCTAGTGTCAAAGGATTCAAGAAAATCATGTCTTCATCATTAGGCAAAAGTAACAGGCACATGATGGTACGAAGCTCTCCAAAGTTATTCTGGAACGGAATCCCGGATAGAATAATTCGCTTTTTGGTACAAAGTACAGCAAGAGCCTTCCGAATATCGCTATTTGGAAGGCCTTTGCTGAAATTTGTACAAAAAGGCGGATTATCCTATCCGGGACTCCGTTCCAGAACAACTTTGGAGAACTTCATACCATCATGCCCCGGTTACTTCCGGCTAATGATGAAGCCATGTATTTCTTCAATGTTTGACACTAGGAAATCTCTCGACCCCTCGGCGACCCTCGACTCTAGACCCTAGCTAGTTCACGACCCTCAACCGCTCGGTGATCCACGACCCTCTACCCTAGTTCTCGACCCTCGACCCCCTCATGTCACGTTTGTCCAGTGTCAAAGGATTCAACAAAACCATGTCTTCATCATTAGGCGAAAGTAACAGGCGCATGATGGTACAAAGTTCTCCAAAGTTATTCTGGAACGGAATCCCAGATAGGATAATTCACTTTTTGGTACAAAGTACAATAAGAGACTTCCAAATATTGCTATTTGGAAGGCCTTTGCTGAAATTTGTACCAAAAGGCGGATTATCCTATGCAGGACTCCGTTCTAGAATAACTTTGGAGAACTTCGTACCATCATGCCCCGGTTACTTCCGGCTAATGATGAAGCCATGGATTTCTTCAATACTTTGACACTAGGCAACCTCTCGACCCCTCGGCGATCCTCGACCCTCGACCCCTCGACCCCTCGACGACCCTCGACACTCGAACCCTCGGCCCCTTGACGACCCTTGACCCTCGAACCCTCAACCCTAGAACCCTTGACCCTCGACCCCTCGACCCCTCGACTCCCTCCCCTCTCCTCACGTCAAAGTTATCGGGGAGGGGGTATATCGACCCCCCGCCCTCATGTCGA
>NC_041389.1:475069528-475138823 GCF_002162155.2 Triticum dicoccoides
TGTCGAAGTTATCGGAGAGGGGGCATATCGACCCCTCGGCGATCCTCGACCCCTCAACGACCCTCGACCCTCGAACCCTCGGCCCCTCGACGACCCTTGAACCCTCGACCATCGAACCCTCGATCCTAGAACCCTCGAACCCTCGAACCGTCGACCCCCTCCCCCCTCCTCATGTCGAAGTTATCAAGGAGGGGGTATATCGACCCCTCCTCATGTCGAAGTTATCGGGGAGGTGGTATATCGACAACGACATACCCGATAAAAAATAAGAAGAGGAAGAAGAAGAAAAAAAATAGGAGAAGAAGAAAGGAATAGATAGAGGAGAAGATCAAAGAAAAAAAAGAAGAAAAAAGAGGAGAAGAAGAAAGGAATAGAGGTTAAGAAAAAAATAGAAATTACTCTATTTTTTTCTTCTTCTCTTCTATTCCTTTCTTCTTCTCCTCGTATTTTCTTTTTTTCTCTTCTTATTTATTTCTCCTCCTCTTCTTCCTCTCCTCTTCTTCTCCTTTTTCTTCTCTTTCCTTCTTCCTTCTTCCTCTTTTCTTCCTTTTCCTTATTTTACTTTTTCCTCCACACTAACCTAAAATGCACTAACCTAAAATCGATATCTACTAATTAACAACCTAAATAAAAAATTTAATACATATATGAAAAAAACATTATATGAAAAAAAACATCATATGCACAAAAAAACATCATATGAAAAAAAACAACATATCATCACATATATGAAAAACAACAACATATCATCACATGTATGAAAAAAACAACATATCATCACATATATGAAAAAAACACGCCGAACCGTGGGGCGGCGCGACGACAGCGTCGGGGCAGCGGTGGGGTGGGGAGGCGCAGGGCGGCGACGACGTAGGGGCGACGCGGTGCGGCGAAAGGCGGCGAGGCCGTAGGGGTGGCGCGCGGCAACGACGTCGGGGTGGCGCGGGGCGCGGGCATCGACGGGGCGATCGGGCAGCCTGGCGGCGTCGTCGGCAACTACAGAGATGAAAATGAAAAAAACGCTAAGTGTTTTCTTATATAGCACAGTCATTGGTCCCGGTTCGTGGCACTAACCAGGACCAATGACCCCCTTTAGTCCCGGTTGGTTCCACCGATCGGGACCGAAGGTCTCTTTTTAGCAGCCCAAAGGGCGGGAAACAGAGGCCTTTGGTCCCGGTTGGTGCCACGAACCGGGACTAAAGGGGGGGCATTGGTCCCGGTTGGTGCCACGAACCGGTACTAATGCACCCCCTTAGTCCCAGTTGGTGCCATCAACTGGGATCAAAGGCCCTGTGCTCGAGAGTGGTTTATAAGCGCTGCTGCGCCAACCCTCTCGAGCTCCTCTCAACTGCAGGCTTTCGGGCCTAATCTATCACTGTGTGTCTGTGGGCCTACTAGGCCTTCTGCGGGCCTGAATCCTGGCCCATGATTGGGTTTCTAGTCATATTCAGGCCGTGGTGGCCCAATAGGTGGCACTTTTTTTTGCTTTATTTATTTTATTTTGTTTCTACTTACTGTTGCTATTTTTTTATTTTATTAAAGTTTATTTATTTTACTTTATTAAAGTTTATTTTGTTTCAATTTATTTATTTTATTTTGTTTCTACTTATTTATTTTCTTTTCTTTTTTGCTTTTTTATTTTTTTTGCTTTTTTATTTTATTTTGTTTCTACTTATTTATTAAAGTTTATTTATTTTACTTTGTTAAAGTTTATTTTGTTTCTACTTATTTATTAAATTTATTTTGTTTCTACTTATTTATTTTATTTTGTTTCTACTTATTTATTTTATTTTGTTTCTACTTATTTATTTTCTTTTGTTTTTTGCTTATTTATTTATTTTATGAAAATTCTTTTTGCTTTTAATCTTTTCAACAGAAAATACTTTGATAATTTTAGTTGCATAAATTTTATATAATTTTAGTTTCAATAATACTAGAGGTTTATAAAAGCCTGTTGGTTGATCCCTGAAATTGAAAAGCATTTCAAATGAACTTTGAAAAGGTTGAAAGTTGGCATGGTATCGTCATTTCACCCACATAGCATGTGCTAAAAAGTTGGGAGGGTTACAAAGAAAACTGGATGCACTTCGTGTACAAAAAAGACAATCTCTTTGGAAGTATTAGGGTTTCGGACGAAAACTCATCTGCTACAAAGGGATTTCATTTGTTCAAATGTAACTGCAGTGATATTCTACATCAAAGGCATCATCATAATAGTTGTTGATAGAAAGTCTTCACTTTTCCTTTGCTTGTGTTCTTTGCTTATTGTGGCATAACCATGGATAACCTTCATTCTTTAACAAGGTGCTTGGGTCAGCCTTGACTTTGAAGGGAGGAATTTCATGAAACTTTTCATAATCTTCGGACACGTCTGTCTTGCCCTCCAATCCCATGATGTCTCTTTTTCCTGAAAGAACTATGTGGCGCTTTGGCTCATCGTATGATGTATCCGCTTCCTTATCTTTTCTTTTTCTTGGTTTGGTAGACATGTCCTTCACATAGAAAACCTGCGCCACATCATTGGCTAGGACGAATGGCTCGTCTGTGTACCCTAGATTGTTCAGATCCACTGATCTCATTCCGTACTGTGAGCCTACCTGTACCGCGCCTCCTGACAGATTGACCCATTTGCAGTTAAACAAAGCAGGGACCTTAATATCATGTCCATAGTCAAGTTCCCATATGTCCACTTTGTAACCATAATATGCGTCCTTTCCCCTATTGGTTGCTGCATCAAAGCGGACACCACTATTTTAGTTGGTGCTCTTTTGATCTTGGGTGATCGTGCAAAATGTATTCCCATTTATCTCGTACCTTTGTAAGTCATTACAGTCGAAGATGATTCCCTCGCCAACGAGTACAGGTCATCAGAAACAGTGTTGTCACACCTGAGACGTGTTTTGAACCAACTGCCGAAACTCCTGATGTGTTCACATGTAATCCAGTCCTCACACTGGTCTGGGTGTTTGGAGCGCAGAATGTTCTTGTGTTCATCGACATATGGGGTCACCAAGGTAGAATTCTGTAGAACCATGTAGTGTGCTAGAGACCAAGAATGCCCGTCCCTACATACTATTGAGTCCCCTCCTAGCATGCCTTTTCCACCCAGTCTCCCCTCATACCGCGATTGAGGGAGACCTATCTTCTTAAGGTCAGGAATGAAGTCAACACAAAACCCAATGACATCCTCTGTTTGATGGCCCATGGAGATGCTTCCTTCTGGCCTAGCGCGGTTATGGACATATTTATTTAGGACTCCCATGAACCTCTCAAAGGGGAACATATTGTGTAGAAATACAGGTCCCAGAGCGACAATCTCGTCAACTAGATGAACTAGGACGTGTGTCATGATATTGAAGAAGGATGGTGGGCACACCAGCTCGATCTGACAAGACATTGCGCCACATCACTCCTTAACCTTGGTAGGATTTCTGGATCGATCACCTTCTGAGAGATTGCATTGAGGAATGAACATAGCTTCACAATGGCTAATCGAACGTTTTTCGGTAGAAGCCCCCTCAATGCAACCAGAAGAAGTTGCGTCATAATCACGTGGCAGTCATGAGACTTTAGGTTCTAGAACTTTTCTCTGCCATATTTATTATTCCCTTTATATTCGACGAGTAGCCAGACGGGTCCTTCATACTGAGCAGGCATTCAAAGAAGATTTCCTTCTATTCTTTGGTAAGAGCGTAGCTGGCAGGACCTTCATACTGCTTTGTAGGCATGCCGTCTTTTTCGTGCAAACGTTGCAGGTCCTCCCGTGCCTCCGCTGTATCTTCTGTCTTCCCATACACGCCCAAGAAGCCTACCAGGTTCATGCAAAGGTTCTTTGTCACGTGCATCACGTCGATTGAAGATCGGACCTCTAGGTCTTTCCAGTAGGGTAGGTCCCAAAATATAGATTTCCTCTTCCACATGGGTGCGTGTCCCTCAGCGTCATTCGGAACAGAAAGTCCGCCGGGACCCTTTTCGAAGATTACTTTTAAATCATTGACCATAGCAAGTACGTGATCACCGGTACGCATGGCAGACTTGTTCCGGTGATCTGCCTCGCCTTTGAAGTGCTTGCCTTTCTTTCGACATTGATGGTTGGTCGGAAGGAATCGACGATGCCCCAGGTAAACATTCTTCCTGCACTTGTCTAGGTATATACTTTCGGTGTCATCTAAACAGTGCGTGCATGCATGGTATCCCTTGTTTGTCTATCCTGAAAGGTTACTGAGAGTAGGCCAATAATTGATGGTGACAAACAGCAACGCATGCAGGTCAAATTCCTCCTATTTGTGCTCATCCCACCGACGTACACCGTTTCCAATCCACACATGTAAAAGTTCTTCAACTAATGGCCTTAGGTACACATCAATGTCGTTGCCGGGTTGCTTAGGGCCTTGGATGAGAACTGACATCATAATGAACTTCTGCTTCATGCACAACCAAGGAGGAAGGTTATAGATACATAGAGTCACAGGCCAGGTGCTGTGATTTCTACTCTGCTCCCCGAAAGGATTTATGCCATCCGCGATTAAACCAAACCATACGTTCCTTGTGTCACCTAGTACTTTCTCTCGATTTTTCTCCACTGCGACCCGTCAGCGGGTGCTCTCAACTTCCCGTCTTTCTTATAGTCATTTCTGTGCCATCGCATCAACTTGGCATGCTCTTTGTTTCTGAACAGATGTTTCAACCGTGGTATTATAGGAGCATACCACATCACCTTGGCAGGAACCCTCTTCCGGGGGCGCTCGCCATCAACATCACCAGGGTCATCTCGTTTGATCTTATACCACAATGCACCGCATACCAGGCATGCGTTCAAATCCTCGTACGCACCATGGTACAGGATGCAGTCATTAGGGCATGCATGTATCTTATGCACCTCCAATCCTAGAGGGAAAACAACCTTCTTTGCCGCATGTGTACTGTCGGGCAATTTGTTATACTTTGGAAGCTTCTTCTTCAATATTTTCAGTAACTTCTCAAATCCTTTGTCAGGCACACCATTCTTTGCCTTCCACTGCAACAATTCCCAGTACGGTGCCGAGATTTGTGTTGCCATCTTCGCAATTGGGGTACAAACCTTTTTTGTGATCCTCTAGCATGCGATCGAACTTCACCTTCTCCTTTTCACTTTCGCACTGACTCCTTGCATCAACAATGACCCGGCGGAGATCATCATCAGGTACATCGTCTGGTTCCTCTTGATCTTCAACAACTTCTCCCGTTGCAGCATCACCGTATTCAGGGGGCACGTAGTTGTCATCATCCTCTTCTTCTTTGATGTGTTCCATCATAACCCCTATTTCTCCATGCTTGGTCCAAACATTATAGTGTGGCATGAAACCCTTCTCAAGTAGGTGGATGTGAAGGGTTTTCCAGTTAGAGTAAGACTTTGCATTCTCACAGATAGGGCATGAACAACACATAACACCATTCTGCTTGTTTGCCTCAGCCACTTCGAGAAAATCATGCACGCCCTTAATGTACTCGGAGGTGTGTCTATCATCGTACATCCATTGCCGGTTCATCTGTGTGCATTATATATAATTAAGTGTGTCAAAAACCATTACAGAACATCATGAACATATAATTAAGTGACCAAATTAATATAAGTTCATCATCACATTAAAACCAAAGTACATACATAGTTCTCATTGAACAACATATAGCTCTCCAGAGCATCTAATTAATTAAACCATACATTGAAACTATGTAAAACATTTCAATGCGAAAACAAATGCGATCATAATCGCAACCAAGGTAACAATTGATCCAACGGCATAATGATACCAAGCCTTGGTATGATGGCATATTTTCTAATATTTCTAATCTTCAAGCGCATTGCATCCATCTTGATCTTGTGATCATCGACGACATCCGCAAAATGCAACTCCAATATCATCTTCTCCTCCTCAATTTTTTAATATCTTCCTTCAAGAAATTGTTTTCTTCTTCAACTAAATTTAACCTCTTGACAATGTGGTCGGTTGGAATTTCCGGTTCACATACGTCCTAGATAAATAAAATCTATGTCATGTTGGTCGGCATAATTGTCATAAACAATAAATGAACAAAATAGTTATAAAGATAATATATAAGACATCCGAATCATAGACAGGACGAGGGCCGACGAGGCAGATACCAAAACCATCGCACTAAATAATAAGAAGTAATAATAAAAGCAAGAAAATAATACAAGTATCTATCTAAACATACAAGTAAGAATTTTTTCCTTTCTGAAAGAAGATAAGAACAAGAGGCTCACCACGGTGGTGCCGGCGACGAGACCGGCGCGGGCGATCGACGACGGTGAAGATGGGGACGGGATGTGACGGACCGCTAAACCTAGAAAAATATTAAGGAAAATGGAGCTTGGAGGTCGAGCTTGGAGAGGAGAAAGCATAAGTAGTGTGGCTCGGGCATTCCATCAAACACCTCGTGTGCATAGGAGGTGAGCTAGAGCACCACAAAGCCCTCCCCTCACCGGCCGGAAAAAACAAAGTAGTGAGCTGCTCTGCTCGGGGGCGAGGGGTATATATAGGCATGTCATTGGTACCGGTTCATGGCATGAACCGGGACTAAAGGGCAGCCTTTGGTCCCGGTTCAAGACACCAACCGGGACCAATGGTGGTGGGCCAGGAGCGAGGCCGATTGGTCTCGGTTCATTCCACCAACCAGGACCAAAGGGGCCAGATGAACCGGGACCAATGCCCCCACGAGGCCCGGCAGGCCCCTGGCCTCACGAACCGGGACCAATGGGCCCATGGGTCCCGGTTCATGACTGAACCAGGACTAATGGGCTTATCTAGCCCGAACGTATGCCCTGTTTTCTACTAGTGGACCCAAAGAAACAACAATGGAATCAAGATTCTTGATTCGAACCAAAAGATGAACTTTGTCTCAATGAGACTCGACCGCCGGACTGGCACCCCAACCCTTAAGGAATTTGTGAAGATTTTGAGAACAGAAATGCCAATCCTCCATGAGTCCAAAAGAACATTGATTAGAGAAGAGAAGGGATAAAATCTTGTTTGAAAGAAGGCAACAAAGCCATCAATGACAAGACTAGACGAGTCGAAACAGAATCTATGTTAAAACCAACCATAAGATCGCCATAATCGAGAAATGGGGGTGTGGTCACTACCAATGTGAGCTTTAGCAATAAACGAAGAGCGAGGAAACAACAAATCCCATTCTGGCCATATAATAACACATTCCAACACCGACCTAACGGGATAAATGCCACCCCAAATTTGGTGATTCCAAGAAACGCCACTGCAATTTCCAAACTTTGAAAAATGCCATTTCATGCTATTTCTAGTGGCATTTTTCGAAGTCTGTAGTGGCATTTTTCAAAGTTTGCAAAAATTGCTGTGGCATTTTTATGAATCGCCATAATTGGAGTGGCATTTATCTAATTAACCCTTAAATTATAGAAGGCATCATCCCTAGCCCAAGAAAAATCAGCTTGTTCTTATCATCAGGTGTTCGCATCAACTTAAAATCATCACAATCAACAATTGAAAGCTGGAGGAGGAAACCCAACTCATCTAAAAAACTGCAAGATCAAGGGGTCTGTAGGGCCGTAAACAACTACCACTTCCCAAAGCTTGTTAACAGAGAACCATGCAAGTGAAGAAAATACCAGGCTCGAAGGAGATAGTCAAAAACATCTAGTTTATCGCGAATAAGGATACCGCCCGAGTACCCATTAGCCGGCAACCACTTCCAAATAAAATTGTGAGCGCCCACAAACAAAGACAATAAGTTAGTAGAAAAGAAGGTTCTAATGATTTTTTGAAGGGGAATGATGTCAATAAGGTTGTCCTGGATGTATTCACGAAGTTGGTTCCGGTGCCCCTACCACCGAAACCACGCATGTTCTGAAATTAGCTCGCATTTGAATGAGAGGTTTTTAATACGGAAAGTAGTCCTGCTAGGGGCAACATATCTTTTAGCTCTTTTTCCTCTGGTGCGAACAGCGGGGGCTGGCCCCTACTAGCCTGACTACCAGCACTCGGTAGCAACAAGACAGCAAACCGAGCTGCTGCTCGAGCTTTGGCCAAGGCAGCTTGACCAAGTACATTATCCTAGATTACAGAAAATCAACTTAGAAGGAGAAACAAAAGAGGAATGAAATACTAAACCAGAGTCCTGAGCCACATTAGAAAAATGTAGGTCTAAGTGATTAGGAAGGATAACATGCGCGGGAGATTTGGGCGATGGAATGCCTAGGGGTACCCGATTCCTCTCCTTGTGCGTCTCTTCGCAGGAGCCACAACTGACTCCCGAATGTCACGATTGCGACAACTCTTGCATGTTATCGAAACTAGAGCTAGATATGCATGGAGCGCCCAGAAGGCGAAGACGAAAAGTGCTCAGGTACGTATTCCCCAGCCATCTTTCCAAGTTCATGGTCAAGCTTGTGGCACAGGCCCGCGTTGGATTATTTGGAGGCACTAGATGCACGACTGTGGTTGCGGGAGGAGAACTTTCTGATAGTAGACTTGCTCTTCAGTATAGGAACAGAAATCTCAACATTGCTGGTAGGTTGCTCGGGACAGCCTTTGACACCAGAGAGAGCAGGAGACGTCAGATGGGTCAGGAGGTTGGTGCACACCACATAAAATAGGATAGGGCGAGCCTCTGTCATTGAATTGGCATACACCCTCGGACCAGCTAGTAGCTTAATATGTTCCAAATGTATATACTTTTCCAAACCCTTTTACTCTTGTTTTGGAATCTAATTTGTATGATTTGAATGGAACTAACCCGGACTGACGTTGTTTTCTAGAATTGCCATGGTGTTATTTTTTTGCAGAAATAGAAGTTTTCAGATTGAGCAGAAAATTTACGGAGAATATTTTTAGAATATATAAAAATATTGTTGAGAGAACTACGGAGGGTGGCCACCCAGGAGCCACGACCTCAGGGGGCACGCCCACCCCCCAGGGCACGCCCTATGAGTGTGGGTTCCACAGGCCTCCAACTCTATAAGTTCCCTCTTGTGGAGGAAAAAAGTAGAGAGAAGGAATCATCGCGTTTTATGATACGGAGCCGTCGCCACCTCATGTTCTTTATCGAAAGGGCTGATCTGGAGTCCGTTCGGGGCTCAGGAGGATGGAAATCATCGCCGTCGTCATCATCAACCCTTCCCCATCAACAATTCCATGATGCTTACCATCGGGAGTGAGTAATTCCTTCGTAGGCGTGCTAGACGGTGATGGAGTTGGATGAGATTTTTCATGTAATTGAGTCAATTTTTAGGGCTTGATCCCTAATATCCACTATGTTCCGAGATTGATGTTGCTATGACTTTGCTATGCTTAATACTTGTCACTAGGGCCAGAGTGCCATGATTTCAGATCTGATCCCTCAATGTTTTCATGAATATATTTGATTTCTGGATCCTATCTGCTAGTTATATGCAGTTGTTATTGTTCTGATCCGTAGACCCTAAAGTCACAATATTTGGGATACTCTTCGGGGATGACTGTAATTCGAGGAGTTCATGTATTCGCCATATGTTAATGCTTTGTTTCGGTTCTCTATTAAGAGGAGGCCTTAATATCCCTTAGTTTCCTTATGGACCCCGCTACCATGGGAGGGTAGGACAAAAGATGTCATGCAAGTTCGTATTATAAGCATGTATGACTATATACGAAATACATGCCTAAATTGAATTGATGAATTGGAGCTATTATGTGTCACTCTAGGTTGTGACTGTTACATGATGAATATCATCCAACACGAATATCTATCACTGATCCAATGCCTACGCTTTTCTCATATTGATATTTGCTAAGTTCCTTTCGTTGTTGCTATTGTTACAATCACTATAACTGCTACTGCTATTCTTACTGTTACTATTGGTGCTATTACTACTATTACCAAGCTATCATACTTTTGTGCTACTAAATACTTTGCTATAGATATTTAGTTCTCCAGATGAGGTTGAATTGACAACTCAACTTCTAATACTAACAAATATTCTTTGGCTCCCCTTGTGTAGAATCAATAAATTTGGGTGAAATACTATCCTCGAAGACTGTCACGATCCCCATTACTTGTGGGTTATCACATCTTAGTAGGATCCTTGGCATCGCCACTACCACCACTAGGCACTCTATTAGGGTAAAATTGTGGCAGCTTTGGCCCACTCCTGCTGTGTGAAAGGAGGACCGAAATCATTTCCATTTATGTTGTCGTTATTATTGCTGTCATCTCGAGAAGGTGGAGAGGGTAGAGGCGAGGGTAGGGTTTTGAGCGATAGGCTGCCCCTCCAACTGAATAGAGATTGAATAGCCAAACTGCCTAGGAAAATCTCCATGAACCCACGAACACGAGATGAATCATGTCACGAAATATGCGTACGCATAGGTCCAAAACGAGACAGAGAAACTTCATCAACAACCATTCTCTTGCTAATGAGTTTAGGAAAGGCCACCAAAGAGGAAGAATTGCGCATAACAACCTGCACATTGTCCAACAGAACCCACGAATCGACGAGGGAGCCAAAGGTCTTGCCACCACCTATTACCTGCTTAACATAAATCACAAGCTCATTTAGTGGTAGGATAAAGCTGGTGCAAGTGGACACCATCCGCAAACTCTCAATAGAAGGAAAAATAACACCAAATTCTTACATCGAGATCTATTGAATTTGCCAATGACAGCCCTCTAGCACCCATTCCCGGAGATCATCAATCATCATGTATAGAGTGACCTCTTGAGATTGCACTATAATCACCACAGTATTGTGGATGGTGTGTCACTACAAAAAAAGACACATCCGTGACATTTTGGGCCATACAATTTTTTTTCTGTCATACTTATGACACTTCTATGATGATAATTGTGACAAAACCCGGTATCATCATAGATGTGGTGGGCTCCTACTTCTATGACCAAAAATCATGACAGAAAATGGGCTTTTCGTCCTGGGTGGGCCGGAGACGCAGCTGCATGACATTCTTTGGGCCGTCCATGACAGAAAAAACCGTGGTAGAACCGAGGGCGAGGAAAATTTCAGGGAGTTCCCGGTTACGGTGGGTGGTCGGGGGCCGAGCGATGCGTGTTTCTATCGTACACGTACGCGCGTGTGTGCAGGCGTTGGGATCTAACTGAACCCGAGCGAGGCGTCGCCTAACTGAACCCGAGCGATTGCACTGCAGGCTATGCGTTACTGAACCCGAGCAATCGAGCAATTCCTTCACTACTGCTGCTAACTGAAGCCGATCGATGATGCCTCTGTATGAACAGTGAGCATTGCGGGGGAGGGGGGGGTGGATGAACAGTGAGTAGTGGGGGTGGATGAACAGGACCCCCTGGCGTTGCCTCTGGATGAACAGGACCCCGATCGATCGAGCCGGTTGGGGCTGGATGAACAGGACCCCGTGGAGGGCTGGATGAACAGGACGACCCCGTGGAGGGCTGGATGAGCAATAGACGATGGAGGGGTGGATGAATAGTAGCCCGTGGAGGGGTGGTTGAACAGGAGCCCATGGAGAGGGGTGGTTGAACAGTAGCCGGTGGAGTAGCACATGGTGGAGGCTGGATGAACATGAGCCCGTGGATGAAATGTCGTAGGTGGAGGCTGGAGGAGGTCGACGGTGGATGAACAGTAGCCCGTGGAGGCTGGAGGAGGTCGATGGTGGAGATGAACAGTATCCTGTGGAGTCCCGTTTTGTGGTATGCCACACCCCTCCCGATGAACAGGACCCCCATTTGGACCGTAGTGCTCCAACACAAGTCTGTTTCCTATGTTTTGCGGTACGCCACACCCCTCCCGATAAACAGGACCCTGTTTCGACCGTAGGAGGTCCAACACAAGTCCGTTTCCTCTGTTTTGCGGTACGCCAGACCCCACCCGATGAACAGGATCCCGTTTCGAACATGGCCGGTCGAAAACAAGGCAGTTTCCTCTGTTGTGCGGTACGCCAGGCCTCGTTTCCATCACCTGTTCCTTCCAAGCCGGTTGGCTCCCACGAGTTCCGTTGCCTCCCGATGAACACGACGCATTTATTTGCCTCCCCATTAACACGAGCATTTCGTTGCCTCCCCATGAACACAACGACGACGTAGTTTCTCCGTTTCGACCCAGCCATGTACACGAGCCCTGGTCGTACGTATGCGCGAGTAGGCATTCGAGACCCCGCCTGTATGTACGTACGTGGCTGTATTTTCTTTCTTGCACCCTGGCCGTTGTACGTATGTGTACATGCTACATGCGCGCCTCTACTACAACACGTGCGCGCCTCTACATCGACCAATATATATGTACGTAGACGTTCGCGACCAGAATGACAACGCTACATACGCTTCGACCAGGTGGGTCCCGACTGTCAGGCACTTCCTTGCGTGTGAAGATGTAGCTGGTGGGTCCCAGCAGTCAGGGGGTGAATCGTTTTTTTTGCCCGGACACACTTCCTTGCGTGCGAAGATGTAGCTAGTGGGTCCCAGCAGTCAGGTGGAAACATTTTTGTCGTGAAATACGGTGGCCCGTCCGGTGGGTCCCCGTTGTCAGGTGGAGGAATAATTATTTTGCGCATAATAAGGAGGCACTTCCTTGCGGGTGCTGTGGACCCAGCTGTCAGCCTCTCCATGTACAGTACTCTTCCGATGGAAGTCAGTCATTGACCACATTGACCACGCCGCGCCAAGAGCACCACAGCGGTGGACGATGGCGAGGCCTAGGAAGGGGACGACGCGGAGCCGGGGAAGACGCGGTAGTGGATGGCCATGCGGAGAGGAGTACGAGGGTTCGCTGGTTTGGCTGCGGTGTGAGGCTGCCGTCGCCGCAGAATAACAGGGGGTCTGGGTGATTAGAGGGATGGCCTGGCCAACGGTGGGAATAGTAGGAGGCGGTGAGGCCTCCGCGGCATCACAACTGACCATGGGAGGCAGGAGCATGCGGCACGACCGGCGCTGCTTTGGGCGGCTGGAGCAAGAAGACCAGAGGTTGAAGAAGCACTTCGGCCATTGGATGGACATCGTAGGATCACTGGAGCTAGAATCGTTCATATTGACTAAAATTGACAAAGGCCTCCGTCCCAGTCAACTTAGTAGGCCCACAAGTCAGCCTCCCACCAAGGTGGGTCCCAGCTAGCAGGGGGTATTCATTTTTTCGTGTGTAATAAGGAGGCACTTCCGGTGGGTCCGAGCTGACAGCGGGGGGAACGTTTTTTTGTGAAATACGGTGGCCCATCCGGTGGATCCCAGTAGTCAGTGGGGAAACATTTTTTCGCAAAATACGGTGGCCCGTCCGATGGGTCCCAGCAGTCAGGGGGGAAACGTTTTTTCCGTGAAATACTAGTGGCCCGTCTGGTGGGTCCCTGCTGTCAGGTGGAGGAATAATTATTTTCTATGTAATAAGGAGGCACTTCCTTGTAGCTGCCGTGGACCCAGCTTTCAGCCTCTCCATTTACAATACTCTTCGAATGGAAGTCTATCCTTGACCACATTGACCACGCCGCGCCGAGAGCACCACGGCGGTGGACAACGGCGAGGCCTAGGAAGGGGGCGACGCGCAGCGGATGCCCATGCGGAGAGGAGTACGAGGGTTCACTAGTTCGGCTGCGCTGCCGTCGCCGTAGAATAACAGGGTGTGTGGGTGAGTGGAGTGGAGGGATGGCCTGGCCAGCGGTGGGAGTAGTATGGGGGTGGTGAGGCCTCCGCGGAAGCACAGCCGGCCATGGGAGGCAGGAGCAGGCGCACGACCGGTGCTGCTTTGGGCGGCTGGAGCAAGAAGATCAGAGGTTGTAGAAGCACTACGGCCGTTGGATGGACATTGTACGGTCACTCGAGCTAGAATCGTGCATATTGACTAAGTTGACAAGTCCCCGCCAACTTAGTAGGCCCACTATACTAGGTCCCAGCTAGCAGGGGGGGGGGGTATTAATTTTTTTGTGCGTAATAAGGAGGCACTTCCTTGCGTGCGAAGATATAGCTGGTGGGTCCGAGCTGTCAACGGCGGTACCATTTTTTCGCGAAATACAGAGGCCCTTTCAGTGGGTCCCAAATGTCAGGTGGAGGAATTATTATTTTGCGCGTAATAAGGAGGCATTTCCTTGCGTGCGGCCATGGACCCAGTTGTCAGCCTCTCCACATACAGTCCACTTCAGATGCATGTCGGTCGTTGACCATGTTGACCACGCCACGCCGAGAGCACCAGGGCGGTGGACGAGGCGAGGCCTAGGAAGGGAATGACACGGAGCCAGGGAAGACTCGGCAGTTTTTTCCCACGCGTAGGGGAGTACGACTGTACGAGGGTTTACTGGTTCGTCTGGCGTCGCCGAAGAATAACAACATATGTGGGTGAGTAGAGAGATGGCTAGGCCAGCGATGGGAGTACGATGGGGCGGTGAGGCCTGCGCGGCAGCACAACCGGCCGCAGGGAGGAGGGAGCAGGCAGTCCCGCCGGCGCTTGTTTGAGCGGCTGGAGCAGGAGAGCAGAGACTGAAGAAGCACGATGGCCGTTGGATGGACATCCAACAGTCACTGCTTGTGCGTCAACCTTTTTTTAGGAAAGCCTCAAATCTGTGGAAAATAGCATACAAGCTATCTACCATTATTTCTAATAATTTATAACCCATTTGCTAATTCTTACGGTTTTTTTGGAGCCCATATATTCTTTTTGTTAGCATTACAACCCATATTGTGGCCACGGTTAAAAAATTATACGAAATTTTGCATATGTCAGTGCAGTCTGAACTGTTTTTAATCCCTAAATTTCGAGTCACATTCAGACTGATTCTAAAAATGAATGTATACCAATATAAAATCCAATAAATTGTACGCGCATAAAAATCAATGCAATTTAAAATCTCGAAATGAAAAAAGATATTTGAAACTAATTGCCGGTTTGATGTGTTTTGAAAATGTACAACCCATTTCTCATTACTGATAGGCCATTTTCTCGGCCAGCCGAATAAAGCTATCCTCGTTTTGAAAGATTTGCAGCCCAACAGGCCTAACAAAGCGACTTACTTGACAAATCACAAAAAAACTGCGCTAGCCATTTTCAGAAAGAAAAAAAAACTACTGGGCTGGTCTGTGGTAAACATAAAAGAAAAGGATGTCTAGACAGGCCAGAGTGTCCCGCACAGACCAGTTGACACCCTGCTTCCGTCTCAAAAACAAATTAGATAAATGCCACTCCAATTATGGCGATTCATAAAAATGCCACTGCAATTCCCAAACTTTGAAAAATGCCACTGCAATTTTTGCAAACTTTGAAAAACGCTACTGCAGTTTGCAAACTTTGAAAAATGCCACTCCAGACTTTGAAAAATGCCACTAGAAATGGCATGAAATGGCATTTTTCAAAGTTTGGAAATTGCAGTGGCCTTTCTCGGAAACACCAGATTTGGAGTGGCATTTATCAAATTAACCCAAAACAAAAATAACTGGGCGAGCTGCTGGTTCCCTGGTGTCAGCCGCTCGTTGTGCAATTCTCTCGTTTATTGACTACGTTGACAATGGCATGGGACCCAGATGTTAGAAATCCATTAGGAGGAGCCATTTTTATTGGCTTGAAATAAGGAGGCACTTGCTTGTGTACTGCCATGACCTTGGCGGTCCCTGTTGTCATCCTCTCCACATACAATCATCTCCTGGTTGTGTACGCGTTAACTTGGTAGGCCCACAAGTCAGCCTCTAAACCCGTGGAGGACAAATACAACCCATTTAAAAAATAACAGCATATTCCATATGTTCAAACGGAAAGTTCAACATTCAGAGCAAAGTAACAGGTCTGATCCACATATAGAGTACTGAACTTCCACATTAGCAACCAACATAGCCAGGTTAACTATCTACTCCCACTAATACTCTAGTAGCGTACACGTACTAACTTGCTCTTAGCTAACTAGACGATGCCGACCGCCATCTACGGTACATGCTAAACGCTGGCACCGGCGTCCTGCGCCTTGCCTCGGACTTGCCAGAGGTGCGATAGGGCGTGTTGCTCGCGCGCGTTGGCTCTTTCCATGCTGGCGTGGTCCACCGAAGCTTTGGTCTCCAAGCGGGAAACCCACTTGATGAGCTGGTAGTAAAACTTGGCGTCGCGAACGCGTGCGTGCCCGACAGCTTCCAGGGATATTTGCCGGGCGCCGGCCTCCATGTAGTCGGCCCAGTTGCGGGCGCTCTGCTCGCGACTCAGAGCGTCGGTGCGCAGCTGCTCCATGTCCCACTAGCGGCACAAATCAGTGGTACACTGCTCCTCCGCCAGGCGGTCGCGCTCCAACAACTCCTGCTCCTCCGCAAGGCGGTCGTGCTCCAACAAGTCCTCGATCTCCGCATTGCCATCTAAAGACCGATAGAATGCCTCCTCCCCCCGTCTGCCTTCCGGTAAAAAACCGAACACTAGTTCCGGCGGTGACCGCCTCTAGCCTCGCCTACCACGGACGGGCGAGGCATGGCAGACGTGACGAGCGACGTCGGGCCAGTGGGGGCGTATGAGGATATGGCGAGTTGGGTTACGGTGCTACCGGAGAAGGCCGGAAAATAGTACTTATAGGCGGAAGGTAGCGCGACGGTCATCGGAATTCAATGCATAAGCAGGCATGGCTTAGCGCGCCAGCTTGCCGTGGAAAACTAGAGAAACTGAAATTATGACTGTGCCTGTCGGAGTAATGGGCCATGGGTAGGCTAACCCGAGCCCCAAGACCTTTCAAGACATCGGGGCCGGCCGCGCCCCTCAAGCCGAGTCCCAGACGGCGACTCCGAGATAAGCCGACTCCAAGCTGGCAACCTCTAGAGAGGCCGACTCCAAGCTGGCGACCTCCAAGAAGGCCGACTATGGAGAGTCGGCCCAAGACTCCTCCCTCATCCCGAAGTACGATACGGGGTACGGTCACGACGTGGTCGTTCCCCCCTGCCCACGAGGGGCCGGCATGGCTACAGTGAGCCGTATTGCTGGAGGATCTCCGGCGAGGCGCGACACTGTTGCCATGCCTGCCCTGACCTCAGCCACAGTGCGCAGTACACCGTGCCCACGACACCAGCCTGTACGACCCGAAGGCGGCGGGGCCGCCTGTCAGTGGGAGGGCCGACGGCGGCCTGGGCACCCGAAGACGGACCTGTGGGAGTCGGACTCCCTGGAGTCGGCCGACTCCTCCCCAGGGCCCCACGTGCCATTAACCAGATAAGATGGGGAATGGCGATGGTGATCGCACGATAGACGGCGGCACTGTTGCCACGAACCGATGACCAAGCCTGCGTCACCAGGAGTGTCGCTACAGTATCAAGCCTGTCCGCGGGACCCGACAGTCGACGGGCCCCAGAAGCCGGCGGGAAGGACGGTGGCCAGAGAGACAGACGGCTGGGACCCGCGCCCAGCCGTATTACTATTGTACCGCTGGGGGGTCGGCCTATATAAACCCCCCGGGGCACCCATGCAAAGGGTTCGGACTTGAATAGAGATAGACCAGATAGCACGGGAGGAGAGAACTAGCCTTGCTCTCTCCTGCCTCCCAAAACAGCTCTAGGAGCACCATTGTAGTCACCTTGCTTGAGTGATCATGCGGAGACCCCGCAGAGCAGCAGTAGGGGTGTTATCTCCTAGGAGAGCCCTGAAGCTGGGTAAGATCCGCCGGCGTGCATGTCTTCGCCTCATCCCGCTTCCAGGCACCAGCGACGTTCTACTCGCTCCCACCATGATAAGCCATCCTTTGGCATATGTCGTATCCAACCCCCAACATTTGGCGCCCACCATAGGGCGAGGTGCACCGTCGTCCGAAGATCTGCTCTGGACGGGAACCCTGTTCCTTCCCGGCGAGCGCAGCCAGCCCGGCACGCCGGATGGCGTCTGTGCCAACGCGCTGCACGGCGCGGAGATCGCCTGTGCGGCTAGCTGCCTCGCCGATCTTATCGGTGAGGTTCGCCTCTCCGATGAGCCTACATCTGACGCAGGCACGAGTGCCCCCGAGGGCCTCCTCGCGGGCCTCCTCGACCAACTCCACGTCGCCGGCGAGCCTGCCGCGGACCTGGAGTCCATAGGATCCACCGACCCGATGCTGGTCGACTCCGACACCGCGTCGCTCGACACGTTCCCCACCAACGTGGTGGTCTACGACGAGCCGCTCTCATACGCGGGGAGTGGCGGAAGCACCATCACCGAGGTCCTCGTCCTCGAACACGGCGAGCGCTCCAGCGAAGGAGAGCATGACCCGCTTGACGCGGCCCTGCGAGACCTTGCAGCGTCGATTCTGGAAGACGCCAACGCTGGGACGCTGGAGGCGCTCCGCCTTCAGCTCATCGAGGGCGCGAAGAAGCTGGCAAGCATGAGGCGCTTGTCAGAAGCTTACCAACGAGAGATGGATCGCGCCGTAGGCGGTTCGCCGGTTCCAACTGGGCCTAGCCGCCTAGGCGCGGTCCGACAGCGCGGCGCGGCAATCGCGAACCTCTTCGGGGCTGATCGCCCTGTGTACGGCACGCCCGCAAAGAATATCCGTGCCGCCTAGGCGGCGGCAGACGAGCTCGACAACTTCGAAGGCGAAGAGCGCCGCATAATGACGGAGCGAGTTCAGCAGCTCCTCGACGCGGCCGCCACGCAGAATGGTGGCGGCTGCCGCACCGAGGCGCCGCAGCGCCAAAATGACGACCCACCGCCTCGCCAAGACCAGGGTGCAACGTCTCGGACGCCGACTGGCGGGGCCCATGGGAAGAAGGACAAGGAGCCGGCTGTCAGCCACAGCCGGACTCACATCACCATCGAGCGCGACCAAGACGGCCGCCCCAGAGCGGTGGAATGGCGGGACGACTACCAGCCTCCCCCTCCTCGTGGAGAAAGGCGAGTCTCCCCGCCGCCCATGGAACATCTGGCTCTCGGCGACCGCCTTGGCCGCCGAGAGGGAGTCGGAGAGAATGATGCCCGCCACCGGATCGACCGACTCCACCGATCCCTGGCGCTGGAAGAAGAAGACGAGTTGGGTCGCCCCTGCTTCTGACCCCGCATCCGGGACGAGCCCTTTCCCAAAGGGTTCACGCTCCCCCGAGACACGCCCAAATATACCGGCACCGTGAAGTCGGAAGATTGGCTGATCGACTACTCCACAGCTGTCAACATAGCGAACGACAACAAGCGTGTTGCCGTAAGATATGTCCCGCTCATGCTCCAGGGCTCGGCCCGGACGTGGTTAAACAGTCTGAAGCCTCGCAGCATCAACAGCTGGGTTGACTTCACCGAGGCTTTTGTTCGCAACTTCACGAGCACATACAAGCGACCTCTCAAGCCCCGCCAGCTCTCCTTGTGTGTGCAAGGCCCTGACGAGTCTACTCGCGACTACCTCACGCGCTGGGGCGAACTCCGGAACTCCTGCGAGGGCGTGCACGAGGTGCAGGACATCGAGTACTTTACTGCCGGGTGCAGAGAAGGCACCCTCCTCAAGCACAAGCTCCTCTGCGACGAGCCGGAGACCCTCGACGAGCTGCTGATCACGGCGGACAAGTACGCCACGGCCGGCTCCTCCATGAAGGCGGAGATTCGGGTCAGCGCAACTGGCAAAGTCGCCCCTCAGGCTCCGAGAACTCCGGCTGGAGACACCAGTCGGCGGCAGCAGCAGAATGACCAGAAGCGCAAGGCCCCGCTGCCGACTTCCAGCAGTCGGCAGGTGGCAACGGCGGAGGACCAGCAATTGGAGGGACCGCCTCCGGTGAAGCGGCAGAAGGGAGGCAAGTCCAACTGGCTGCCGGCTTTCTCCTACGAGCAGACTCTGGATGGTCCCTGCAAGTTCCACAGCGGCGCGAAGCCGTCCAACCATACCACCAGGAAATGTCACTGGCTGACAAGAATCGCCAAGGGGGACGGCTTGCCCCCTCCCCCTCCTGCTGGGCCGCCTCCTCCGCAGCCGCCCCAGCAGCCGGCCGTCAGGCCAGTCGGTGCGATACAAGACGAGTTCCCGGACGAGCACGGAGCCTATGTGGTGTGCACCAGTGTAGCGGATGACCAGCGCAGCAGGCGCCAACAGCAGCAAGAAGTAAATGCAGTTGCATCAAGCACTCTAGAGTTCATGCATTGGTCCGAAAAGCCTATCAGTTGGAGCAGAGCTGATCACCTAGAGGTGATGCCAAGCCCAGGCTCTTACGCCTTGGTCCTAGGCGCCACCCTCACCATGGACAAACGGGCCGCTCGCTTCTCGCGATTGCTGATAGACGAAGGCAGCAGCATCAACATCCTGTACAAGGATACGATGGAGAAACTAGGAATCAAGCGAAGACAGCTTCAGAGCAGCCGGACTGTGTTTCACGGAATCGTCCCCGGCCTTTCCTTCTTGCCAATCGGCAAGATCCTGATAGATGTCCTCTTCGGAGACAAGGATCATTTCCGCCGAGAGCCAATTTGGTTTAAGGTGGTGGACCTTGAAGGCCCATATCACGCATTGCTTGGCCGACCCACCCTGGCCAAGTTCATGGCGGTACCCCACTACGCCTACCTCAAGATGAAGATGCCGAGTTCCAAGGGAATCCTAACCATGTTTGGCAACTACAGGAAGTCGTCCGCTTGCGCGGCCGAAAGCAGTCGGCTGGCCGAGTCCTTGGTGATCGCAGCTGAGAAACGACTTCTTGATCGGGTCGTGGCGATGGCCGGCAAGCAGCCTGAGTTGTCGCCCGACCCCAAGGAGTCGGAAGCAGAAGGATCATTCAAGCCGACCAAGGAAACAAAGAAGATACCGTTGCACCCAGAGCACCCGGAGAGGTACGCTATCGTAGGCACTGGCCTTGACAACAAGTAGGAAGGCGAGCTCGCCGATTTCCTCCGTGAGAATCGCGACATCTTCGCATGGTCCCCCAAGGACATGCCTGGTGTCCCGACGGAATTTGCCGAGCACAAGTTACATGTCCGAT
Source organism: Triticum dicoccoides (assembly GCF_002162155.2). Classification (NCBI taxonomy): domain Eukaryota; kingdom Viridiplantae; phylum Streptophyta; class Magnoliopsida; order Poales; family Poaceae; genus Triticum; species Triticum dicoccoides. Next base: position 475,090,376 of record NC_041389.1, read on the forward strand.
CTGATATGAAGCCCGTCAGGCAGCCCTTGCGCCGCCTGTCAGAAGAAAAAAGAAGAGTTGTTGGAGAAGAAATAGCCCGGCTCCTGGCGGCCGGCTTCATCATGGAAGTGTTTTTCCAGAGTGGTTGGCAAACCCGGTACTGGTGCTGAAGAAGAACAAGCAGTGGCAGATGTGCATTGATTATACGAGCCTCAACAAAGCTTGCCCCAAGGACCCATTTGCTCTACCAAGAATCGATCAGGTGATATGCACCACAGCCGGATGCGAGCTGTTGAGTTTCCTAGATGCGTATTCAGGATATCACCAGATCAAGCTGAACCCGGCTGATAGACTGAAGACCGCCATCATCACGCTGTTTGGAGCCTTCTGATACCTGACCATGACGTTCGGCTTGAGAAACACTGGCGCCAACTTTCAGCGTTGCATGCAGAAGTGCCTCCTGAAGCAACTCGGCAGAAACGCCCACGTCTATGTGGATGATGTAGTGTTGAATACGGAGAAGCGTGGAACCTTGCTGGAGGACCTCAAGGAAACCTTCGAGAATCTGCGTCGATTCCAGATCAAGCTCAACCCAGAGAAGTGCGTTTTCAGAGTACCAGCCGGCTAGCTCCTCGGTTTCTTGGTCTCCGAATGCGGCATAGACTTCAATCCTGTGAAGATCAAGGCCATCGAGAGGATGGAAGCACCCAGACAACTGTTAGATGTGTAGAAGTTCACCGGCTATTTGGCATCCATCAGCCGATTCATCAGTCGGCTGGGCGAGAAGGCTCTCCCCTTGTATCAGCTCATGAAGAAGACGATTTTCTTTGAGTGGACTCCCAAGGCAGACGATGCTTTTCTCCAACTGAAGAAGATGTTGACTACTACCCCTGTGCTGGCGGCTCCGACTCCCAAAGAGCCGATGCTCCTATATATTGCTGCCACCAGCCGAGTAGTCAGCACAATCATTGTAGTCGAGCGCAGGGAGGAAGGCAAAGCGCTACCTGTCCATAGACCGGTATATTACCTGAGTAAAGTACTGTCGACTTCCAAACAGAACTACCCCCATTACCAGAAGATGTGCTACGGCGTGCATTTTGCCGCCAAGAAATTGAAGCGTTACTTCCAGGAGCATCCAATCACTGTGGTCTGTACAACCCCGCTGGCCGAGATCATCGGAAGCCGAGATGCTTCTGGCTGAGTGGCTAAATGGGCCATCGATTTGGCTCCCTACACCATCTACTATGAGCCCCGCACCGCCATCAAGTCGCAGGCGCTGGCTGACTTCCTCATCGACTTGGCCGAGACCCAGTATCTGCCACCAGCGCCTGACTCCACCCATTGGCGGATGCACTTTGATGGCTCCAAGATGCACACCGGCTTAGGAGCCAGCGTTGTCCTCACTTCCCCCAAAGGTGACAAGCTCAGATATGCGCTGCAGATCCACTTCGCCGCCTCCAACAACGTGGCCGAGTACGAGGCGCTCATACACGGGCTCCGGCTTGCCAAAGAACTCGGCATTCGTCGGATCCTGTGTTATGGCGACTCCGACTTGGTAGTCCAACAATCATCTGGCGATTGGGATGCCAAGGACGCAAATATGGCGAGCTACCGTTTCCTCGTTCAGCAGCTCAGCGGATACTTCGAGGGGTGCGAGTTCCTCCATGTGCCAAGGAACGACAACGACCAAGCATACGCCTTGGCATGAATCGGCTCCACTCGCTAGGCAATACCATCTGGTGTCGCCCTCCGGCCCCTCCTCAAGCCTTCCATCAAGCCGTCACCAGAATCAGATTCAATCTTTGTGCCGGCTTCGCCTGAGGACATCGGACCCGACTCCAAGAATCACACAGTCGAGGCCGGCCCGGGGACTTCAGAACCCGGCCCGGGGACTGCTGCGGCAAGATCAAAGACTCCAGAGCTCGGCCCCGGGACTTTGTCAAACCAGCAAGCGGCTGCAGACTCCGACCCGCCGCCTCCCAACCCGGCCATCCTTATCCAAGTCGCACTAGTGGCAGTTGAAGAAATAACAGCACCTTCGTGGGCCCAGCCCATCCTCAGATTCTTAGTAAACAGAGAGCTGCCAACTGATGAAATCTTGGCTCGGCAAGTGCAAACGCCGAGCATCAGCCTACACCATAGTCAACCGGGCGATCACCATCGCCATTCCCCATCTTATCTAGTTAATGGCACGTGGGGCCCTGGGGAGGAGTCGGCCGACTCCAGGGAGGCCGACTCCCACAGGTCCGTGTTCGGGTGCCCAGGCCGCCTTCGGCCCTCCCACTGACAGGCGGCCCCGCCGCCTTCGGGTCGTATGGTCCGGCGTCGTGGGCACGGTGTACTGCGCACTGTGGCTGAGGTCAGGGCAGGCATGGCAACAGTGCCGCGCCTCGCCGGAGATCCTCCAGCGATACGGCTCACTATAGCCATGCCGGCCCCTCGTGGGCAGGGGGGAACGGCCATGTCGTGACCGTACCCCGTATCGTACTTCGGGATGAGGGAGGAGTCTTGGGCCGACTCTCCATAGTCGGCCTTCTTGGAGGTCGCCAGCTTGGAGTCGGCCTCTCTGGAGGTCGCCAGCTTGGAGTCGGCTTATCTCGGAGTCGTCGTCTGGGACTAGGCTTGAGGGGCGCGGCCTGCCCCGATGTCTTGAAAGGTCTTGGGGCTTGGGTTAGCCTACCCGTGGCCCATTACTCCGATAGTGCTGTCCCGTCCCGTCTGGGTCGCACACCGGCATGACGGTCAAACGAGTGCACTCGAATCATCTCCCTCCTTGTCAATAATGATTCCACGGATTTAAAAAACCCGCAACAATGAAAGCGCATCTTTTTTCGCGTCAGTTAGCTGCCTTAATTACGGCTGGCTGCATGCAGGCACTCAGAATCGCTTGCAGCCAGTACGCGGAGCAGCATGCAATGAGTCGCAGCCGAGGGCACACATGCAGCCACTTAAATCGCTGGAATGAATTAGGCTTAAACTTCTGCATGCCGTTAATTATTGCCATGCCTTGGTCTTGCTGCTTTGCTCACGGGACTAATAAACCCGGACAGAGGGAGTACCTTGGTTGGTGAGAGGTTTTAATTATGCCCTGCAAACCGGAAACGAGGTACTAGTATGTGTGTGATCCGCTATTTATTCGTGTAGGATTGAGTAGGTCGTTTCTTGAATTGAGCCCTGCAAACCAGAAAGGAGGTAGTACGTGCGTGATCCGCTATTTATCCGGGTAGGATCGAGTAGGTAGGATAGTGTAGCTTGTCAGTTTCTCCAGAGGTAGGCATTTTATTCAAAAAACTGCCACTTGGGATCTTGCGTCGCAAATAAAACTGCCAGGAGCGCATTAGTAGGCTAGCTAGTGATCAATTAGTAACTTGTAAACACTGAGCGAACAGAAATAAGTAACTGTTAATGCATCTCAATGATTCACAGATCATATACAAATATGTAGCTCCAAAAGTAAAGATCAACCACTTCGGATCTTGCGTCGCAACTAAAACCAACTAGTACGATTCCCATACATAAGATCAACATGTTAATGCATCTCAATGATTCACAAATCATATACCAATATGTAGCTCCAAAAGCAAAGATCTAGAAAAAACATCTGTTCTCCCTACTAACATGGATGCTTCTCTTGGCCAAGATTCAGTACAGACTGAAAGACAAATTTGTTTGTGAAGTCTACAATTCCTCTTGCAAACGTAAGTGGTTTCACCAACAGCTGTAACTATGAGAATGAACCACACATGATGGAGGAACATCCACTGCAATATGATTTGGTCTTCTCTCGATCACACCACGAGACTATTTTCGGAATACAAACTTTAACTTAGGCAAAATGATGCCCATTGTATAATCAGACCAAACCAATGAAGCACCTAGTGTTGGCCAATAAATAGTATAGTACTACTTTTCTGCAGTCCATGAAGTGACTATCCAATATTCCTGTGTCTATTTTCAAATGGCACTGCATGCAGTGACTATACTATTCTCTTATGCAGTTCAACCAAAATTGCGGTCACTTTGTTTGTTTGCCAAATAGCAATGGGCAGACATCTCTGTCTGCACAAATATCAAGCAGCTAGTAAACATATACCACACCTTGTATTTTCGGTTTAAACATGTCTCTTCCACTTAGCATCTATCATGTTTTGCACTGGACAATTTGATACAGTTATGTTTTGCCCTGGACAATTTCATACTAAATTGATTTGCTGGTTCAAAGCAGAAATATAGCACCTATTCTTCATCAGACCAAGGATATCCATGTTCGCAGCGGCGGAAAGGTGAAATCGATACAACCGAAATTGAGCATCTAATCATTGAATCCTGTCCTGCACCTCCAACGTAGTTCCACCCTGCCAATAAATTCACATGCAAAGTACTAGTATTACTATCTAATGACAGTACAAAAAGAGTAGCAAGATAGTAGCAAAACATGTACCTTCGTAATGAACAGCTCATAGTGCCACGAATTGGATATAAAGGTTTGGAAGAAAACATGCTCCTAATGTTGAACCAGTTGGACTTTTTGTGCAGTTCCACTAAAATCAAGCATCCATGTTTGCATAGATATTGAAAGTGTGATTACTGTAAAAACGACACTAGTTGAAGCATAGACTCACAAATATAAGCATTCCAATTTCTTAATGGAAAAGGTAGCAAAACTGTTTCTAACCACCTGTTTGAAGGAAAAAATAAGGCAACAACGGCTGATGTCAGAAAGGCATATATAGTTCTTTTTGAAAGAATGATCGACTCATGACCTTTCCTCTTCTTTTAAGATTATTTTGTGTAGTTCAACTAAAATAAAATGCCATCACCGCCTTGACAATTCAGTGACACTGTACAAAAGGAAATGACTTAACATTACATCATGATGTCAGGTATGTAGTCGACAGGCATTAGAGACAAACATACAGACCTCCTCCGGTAACATAATGAACATTAATTTTTAACAAAGGTGTGACTAGCTTTACCGGGATAATTTGAGTGAACTCTAAACCCTCTGTTCCTGAATATAAGACGTTTTCACAGTTCAATTTAAAGTACCCAAATGTCTAGTATTTAGAAAAACAGGTAGTAGTTTTCTTGAGCACATATCTGGGAAAGCTTGCCACACTTTATTTATGTCCATACGCTAATGCAACACCATTCGAATACTACAAATATACACTAATCCAGTGGCTAGTGCAATAGTAGAGTAGTTAGTTTATTACAGGGTACAGTACAATGGTTTTACTAAACAGATTTCAATGAACTCTAGCACTGGAAGATTTCTATAAGAATTAACAATACAAAATGTTAAGGTAACAAGTTTCAGCATTGGTATACTAGCTGTGCATGATCATTAAACCAAATACAAAAGTCTGAAGGTAACTAACATTATTAACTAATGACAGTATAAAAAATTTGCAAACCATGTACCTCCAAGGTAAATATCATTTCAAACTCGTGGGGACCTTAAAAATTGCTATCCCAATCTTGATAATTGATGAAACATAAAAACTTGATCAAATGAATCAAGAGAACATCCGGAGGGGGAGGTGCCCACTCTTGACCTTCCCTCTTGTCTTCATAATTTTTTGTGTAGTTTAACCAAAATAAAATGACATCAGCCCCTTGGCATTTTGGTGACACTGTACAAAAAAATTAACTTATCTCATGAAAGTGAGGTATGTAATCTATAAGCATTAACAGTGCAAAAATCAGAAGGTAGTAACAAGTTTCATCCTTGGTTTACTGGCTGTGCAACAACATTGGAATGCCTTACCTAAAAAATCTTTAATACATCCACAATCAACAGCTAACCCTGAAATAATCCAGTGACATTAAATGACATTGCTTAAATTTATCGGTGGCATTAGACTGAGTGTGGCATTAGTTAAATGTGGCATCACTTTAGCAGTAGCATTGCTTGACTCGACTGCTGGCGTTATACTAACAGCAAAAAAGTGGCAATAAGAGCATGGGAGGCCCATTCGGACAGTGGGCGCACTAGTACGATGTACCTCCATGGACGCAGAGCGGTGAGGGAGGTATGGTTGCCCAGAGCAACAAATATCCAGGCAGCATATGTGGATTAAGTCCCTTTTTTGTTCTCTTTAGCCACCTTTTTCCGATGTGAGGACAACACACCGATCGACCTGGTCATTCTCTATTGCATTGTCATGCCTTTCTACCCTTTTTCAACCAAGAGACACGATACTTGTTCCTTAGCTACTGATTTTCCCCTTTTCAACCTAGATGCGGGTTCGATGCCTACTCTCTTGGACAGTACAGTCTCCCTTCCTTTCCTTATTCAACCAAGACATGGATTAGTTAGCATGAAGTAGGGTTTCCTTTAATAGCGCAAATTAAGGTTTTCGTCTGCGTGGCCAGCAGAGTAGAGGATAGCAAATTGGGAAGATGGTGGAGTGGAAAAGATCCACATGCAACGATGTGGCAGAAGGGGCAATAGAACAAGGGTATTGTTCGAAAAGAGGTAGCATACCTGAGGGTCGACGGGAAGTGGCTTCGCTCGTGGTCGTCGTCCTCCGCACACACTGCGACAGCGAGCTCAGGGATGGAGGCCATCCTGCGCGGGCGCTAGGTCTGAGAGGACGGCCTTGCCGTCAATGCATGACCTCGCTCGCCGACAACGAGTGCGTCAACGCTGCATGTCCTTTTCTTTCCCAGCGGATCTGTGACCACGGGTGAGGAGGGAGAGAGAGGCCGTCCTTTTTAGATCTGGAGAGAGGGTGATAGTGTGAGAAGCAAGTGGGCAGCCCTTAGTAGGAAAGCGCTGAAGCTCCAGCCTATATATCTTTTTTATACTACTAGTATTGGAGGTGGAGTACTGGTAGAGTAGTTTATATTTTCTCTGCGTACAGTACCAGTTAGTCGTGCTTCAAAACTGAAAGACACACCATTAAAAAAATAAAGGTCGATAACTAATGCGGCACCTCGGGCCAACGTGGCCAGATCGCATTTTGCATGACAAATTACACACCGTGTTTCGTTGACATGTGGTCCCGTTCCAACATATCAGTGAGACGATGGCGAGTCCTTTTCTACTAGTATTTCCGAACGGACGTTTAGGCCAGGGCGCCTCTTCGTGTACCATGGCAAACTGGCAACCGTCCATCGACTCTTTGCCTTTCCCTCTCGATTTGGAACTACTATCGCACGCTCTTCCTCTCCCTCCTCCATTTGCCTTCACCCTTCTTTCTGCCATTGTTCGATGTCTTCTCCATGGAGGGAATAGGCCGGAAATGACCCCGTTATTCTTGCCCCGATCTGAAAGATGGCGTGGTGGAGGAATTCATTGATCGGTGCGGCGTGATCACCTCGGCTAGCATGGCAGGTTCGTTCAAGACCATTCTCGACTCAACTAATAACATCATTACAAGGAACCCAAGGGTCAAGGAGCGGTTTGATCTCCCCTATCTTCTTTGCCGTGACCCTGATGACTGGCACGGGGACGACGGAGGCCTCGCCTTATGCAAGTTGATGCCGCTTGATAATGATACGTATGATGTTAAGATGCCATCGCTTGAGGGTAAGGCTTGGGCAGGCGCAAATGGAGATTGGGTTTTTTATATTGGGTCCAACTGCGAGTGGGAACTTGTGAATGTGTACACTCGTCAACGGGTTCCACTTCCAAAAATCTCAGCAGACTGCCCAGAGGTTGAGCACACCTGTATTGTATGAACATTCAAATACGATCATGGTGACTGTCTTCTACGGAATATAGAAATTTGTCGAGTTCCCAACCGCTCTTGGAATTACAAGAACTACATAGTTGTTGCTATCTTCGACAAGCTTGTTGTTATCCTAAGTGGTTTGACTGGATGGATATTGCTCAAAAATCAATTTTTGTACACGGATGAGTACTGTGATGCAATTCAATTCGAGGGCCTTGTGTTTGCTTCCACCACTCATGGAACTGTTTTTGCATGGGATCCTCGTAGTTTCGGTCGTTTGTCTTCTACCGTAATTATAATTGTTTCATCCACATGCATGCGGGTTAGCAAGTTTCCCTTTACTAATTAACATTCTTCTTGTGTTTCCAAGGTCATGTGAACATTCCACCACCTATACTTGAAATTTTTTATAACCAAGGGGGATATGATGATGGTGATGATCACGAGCATGAGGATGAGCAGCGCCCATATACTTTGTGGCGCCTGGCAACTAATTTCGATGGATCACCTCTTCTTTTGTGTATACAGCCCACTGATGATGTTACTACTAAGGAAGCAGGTGTAGTCTCCCATGGTCGCACTCTCCGGACCTAGTCCAACACCCGTTGCATGGTATTCGGGATGGATACTAGTGTGCTAGCGCCAACACCTTCTCCCTGGTATAGAATTGATAGTCTTGGAGAAAACTTGCTCTTCCTTGGATAAAACTATCCAACGATGGTGAAAGGAGATCGAACTGCTGTTGACACAACGTTACTAGTACCATTTATGAGAAGCAACTGTATCTATACCTCGGACATTTGGGTGGTTCCCTACCCTGGTACTGATATAGTAGGCCGCTTCAGCCTGGATGATTAGTCCTGCGTTGGTCTCGAGATTGACAATGGATGGCCCATCCCAGAGAATCACTTGTGGTTCAAAGCAAGCCTTTCCAACGCCGAGGATTGGTTGAGTTGAAATTCATTTCATTGCTTGTTATTTGTTGTGTGATGAAAACTTTAGTATTTACAATGTATCCTCGTTGTCGATGTGGGTTGATGACCTGTTGTATGTAATAAAATGATATGCCTGTGATAAACTTACTAAATTTGTGAATGGTTTTAGAGTCGCTTCTCTGAGTGAGTGGTGCGACGAGGCAAAAAAATATTTTCCGAATACATAATTGTATGTGCATTGCAACAGGTTATCAAATGAGTCCAATCAACAATAGTAGTACACTATTCGTACTAGCTTCACATGCTTCACGCGTCGGGCGGATGTTTTTACTGTAGCCATATGTTAATGTGTTCGCTGTACGTAACCAGCACCTCGAATCCTTGATACTACTAGTAGGAGTACTATATAAGTAGTAGGAGTAGTAGGGTGGCATGGGCCAGAACAAGCATTCACGTCCAGGAGTACGGCACACGCCACCAACACGACATCCATCTGACACCATATTTCTTGGAGTCCATGCTAGAGCAATCTCTTCAACCTCATCATTTCTCTAACTTCAGCCATCATGCGGCGGGCGAGGTGGGGGTTAGCCGATAGTCGGTTTCCTCAACTGCAGTCCCACTTGTAAGGCCAACTCCAACGCACGACCCCAAACGGACCTCCGTTTTGCATGAACTCCAATGATAATTTTGACTAGAAAAGCAATACCAAAGAAAACAAGAACCACAAGAATACATTTTAGAAGATATCCAACTTCCATAACTTCTCCTATAAGTTGGATTAGTGCCTTCTCGATGCATTCATTGTTGATCTTCGGAGGATCGATCTTGCGTGCTTCTTTCTTCTTCGAGTGTAAAGAAGTAGACGTTGCTTCCTCGCATCTAGTCTCATGTCTAGCCTCTATTCTAGTAGGAGCATCGAAAAGTGCACTAGTGTCATCTCTAGCCTCTATGCTAGCTAAAAGTGCTAGAACATCTACTAAATTGCGCTCTATCAATATATCGATGTAATCTTCTTCCCAATACCGAAACCTGCATCCATTCTACTCCCTCCGTTCCACAATACATGCCTTCTATTTGTCAAAATATAGATGTATCTAGACATGTTTTAGTATATAGGTACATACATTTTTGGACAAATGGATGTCAAGTATTTTGGAACGGAGGGAGTACACAATAAAAAATTTAAGTTAGCTCAACTAGTCTAATCCGAGAGCACAACCGAAGATTTGGTCGGGTTCTTCCTCCTTTTGCCGACACGTGGGACAACCAGCATCCAGGTCATGTCATGCACGAAAATAGAGTGGTAGTTGAAGCCACGTGATGTGCATCTTGGGTTAAACTGTAAATAGAATCTTACTACTCTTTAGTAACTCCAAAAGCAGCTACCGAAGATCTTTACTAGATTTGTTTTTCATCATCAACATGTCGAGGTGAAAGATGTGCAGGTTCAGTGGGTCCTCTTGCGTTTTCACTAACATGTGTGACCGCATGTGAGCAAACAGATGATGGGCTCCGCGCGTCCGCTGGCTAGCTGAGAAGAGAGATAGAGGAGGGCTGAGCACAGACTCCAGGAAATTTGTTCTACATAATTAGCACCTCGATATAGGCTCAATATAGTGGGGTGGCTGGGCCATAACTAGCATTCACGTCTAGCAGTACGACACATGCCACCCACACGAGTCCCATCCGACGCCAATTTTCTTGGAGTCTGTGCTACAGCCGTCTCTTCTCCCTCCTGTTTTCTCAGCCATCGCGTAGTGGGCGGGGTGGGGGTTTGCCGATAGTTGGTTTTCTCAACTGCGGTCCCACTTGTAAGTGAAAATGCAACACCGCACGCATTCCCCCTTGAGGGCGTGCCGGACCAACCGTGTGGGGGTGTGACGCGAACACGGCAGCCGTTTCCTTTTGAACTCGTAACTTGTAAAATTTGGTTCTGCTCCATGGCGCGACCGATAGATAGAAAATAATGATTTTGCCTAGAGTAATGAGAAGTTTGGTTCTGGCGCCGTTCATGCATGGAGTACGTATGAAAATTATGAAGTTGATGCGAAAGGTAAAATAATTACTATTTGTACCATATACTACTACATGGATTTGACGGAAAGATAAAAATACACAGGGATCCATCAACGACATCCTCACGCCCTAGTCCGCTGGGTCACCAACCGACATGTGAGGAGCAGCGGTGTTGGCGGCGAGCTCAACGTGCTTCTGCAAAATGCCATCCAAGGTTGCCTTGCGGTCCAAGAAGGCCAGCGTCCTATCGTCCTCCTCTTGCATGTAGTAGTCCTTGTGGACGATTTGCGCGTAGACGTGGGTGATTATGTCAATGGTGTCTTGCTGCGCCAGGCGCTGCGCGGCGAGCGCGACCTTGAGGTGGACATTCTCCGGCGCGACGGCGGGCAGTCACAGGGCCACCAGTGCGTTGAAGAGGTTGTCACCATAGTAGCCGTTGAGGGTGGCGAGCATCCCAGAGCCTGGGCGCGTTGGCTGGAAGCATACATCAAAGTCGTCCACGAGCTTCTTGACGACGGTGAACTTGTCGAGGAAATCGATGAGGACCTTGTCAAACAAGGTGATGAAGCTATCGTCCAAGCGGCCCCTCGCCCTGGCGGCCTGAAGCAATACCTGGAGACGTTCCTCGGTACCGGGCCCCAGGCCGGCATCATGGACCGTCTCGCACAGCCGGCTGATGCTCGCGCTCATTGCCTCCATGGGTCTAGCTTAGCTTCTAGTCAACTGATCTTGCGATTCGAGTGATCACTCTTGCCCTTGGTTAGCATGCATAGGTGCGTAGGATTTCATACTACTCCTCGGCCCTCTACTTCACCTGCCTTTGGCTGTATGATAGGTGGGCCAGCCACCCGTTGGGCCCATGTGTCATTCACCCAAAGGCAGTTGCAGTAAGTTAATGAAGCTGCGTCCCCCTCTGTGCCGGTGCAGTATAGTCATCTCACCGGACCTCTAGTTGGGGCCAAACGAGAGAAGTTTGATGTTTACTGGTTTATTGGTCCCCTTTGCATTTTGCGCCAAGTTTTGACCTTTGATTTAACTAATAAAATGTTAATGCATGTAAACAAAAATGTTGTGTAAGTCACCTTACAAAAACCAAACAATCCCAAAACACTTAGGAATGGTACATTAACTCGCTCCCCGTTTATTATTTTGTGACATATAAACCAATGAGAGATGTGGGCCGTGCATGCTTTCAATGACTTGAGACTACCAAACATGGCATGCAGTGTTTAGTTCATTGCATGTAATCCTATTAGTTAGCAAAAAGACATTAAGTTCTCTCACCAATAGGAATAAACAAGACACCATGTATTTATTTACAGAGGGAGTAGTACATTTTTTGTGACATGCATTACTAGTTATTGCTATTCAAATACTAAAATACAAATGGACGTGGTAGTACTCCTAAATCCAGACAGTGGTGCTACTAGTACTAGTAGTAGTACTACCAATGTAGTAGGAGTACTAGCACTGTACTACCCGTTGGTCAAATTATTACGTGTTGCTTCTCATAGTGAAGTGACAAGACCCTACGCCGGAGATGACACCTGAGTATAGGCACCGTGTTCGGCATACCATAACCAGCCTCACCATCTAAAGTCACTATCATCATGGCTGTAGAGCTAGCCTTCTTAGAACTAGCCCTGTTTGACATAATTTCCCATGCGTAGATGCCCGTGCATTGCACGGAACACCAAGATTGGGGGTGGACGGCGCCAGCAGCGGCCATCATGCCAGATTTTCCACGGCCTTCTAGATGTGGTGGGAAGGAGATAAGGATGATTGTGAGAGACAAGGACTTGTTTATAAATAGGGAACAACTGCGGGCATCTTTTTGCAAAAATGGAGAAGTTTGGTTTGTATGTGTATGATCTAGATCCGACGGCTATTGGTGAAAGATGGGAGGCACAACATCATCACCAACTTAGGACCTGTTTGATTCGCAGGATTTTGAAAACGCAGGAATAGGACACGACAATATTATAAGTTTCAAACTGATATTACAAATGCTAGGAGTAATGCTGCACCTATGAAGAGGGAATTACTAGGAAGTTTATGTAAGAACTTTCATTACTTTAGGTGGATGCAACATTATCGTACCAACTAAAATCCACCGCCCTGACAAGTCACTAATTGGCTAATAAGTTTTCGAGTCTCTGGCCACTTGATGTTTCAAAAACAAATTCAGCTTCTGTGGAGACTTTGTCATTTAGGCTTAGACGATTGCGGTGATCAACACGCCATTCATTGTTGCGCCAGAGAACGCCAAACCTCATTACCTTGAGCACACTTGCCTCCAGAACAAAGAACCTGGCCAATTTAATCTCAGATGTGCTGCCTCGGTAGTCGATCAAATCAATTTCTGTAAGATGGAGATCAAGGCATTCGATGAGATTGTTATAGTGCAGCACATTTTTCACTTTCGGGCCTTTTTTTATCTGCAAAAGAAGAGAACATATTAGAGCAGCTGGCTGTATAAGATTGTCGTGTCATCAAGAGGTACCAATATCATTCGCTCATACGATAGGGTTGGCTGGCTAGTGATATTTTTCACTCTCTTTCTCTCTCTCTCTCTCTCTCTCTCTCTCTCTCTCTCTCTCTCTCTCTCTCTGTTTCCTCTCCTTTAACTAGGAGCACGTGAAGAGCTTGGGCGTTTGTTGCCTTCCACTATGTGGCCGATGCCATATTTCGCAAAAGTATGCCACATAATACGCATCGATGTCAAATCAAAAGATTTTGGCACCGCTCTCGCGATGTGAGAGAGTTGTCACCGCTGTGCACACAGACCCACATGTATAAACAAATCAATCAGACCAACTACACCAGCCTCTCACTCTCCCAAACAAGTTTTTTTTTATTACCGCAGTCCTCTCTCTCTCCCACGCAGTGTTTTTTCATTGCGTGAGTTAATTTGGCACCGGAGCAAAGTAGGTGATCCAGATTGGGGCACCAGGTGAGTAATGGAGGGGCATCGATGCCAAATGCATCACAAGTGAATTTGGCATGTGTTTTGGCCTACATAGCCCACTTTTGTACTCCCTCCGTCCCAAAATTCTTGTCTTAAATTTGTCTAAATACTGATGTATCTAGTTACATTTTAGTGTTAGATACATCCGTATCAAAACAAATGTAAGACAAGAATTTTGGGACGGGGGGAATACTACCTCATATTTAGTATACAATTTTGACCATAGATTTACCTAAGAAAATGCCAATGCATGTTACTAAAAATTACACCATTTTAAATTATGTTCAAATACGAATCCGACGATATAGTTCTTAGTGACATGCATTAATATTTTGTCAGTTAAATCTATGGTCAAATTTTGATACTACAAAATTGGTAGAGTAAACTAGGACGGAGATAGTACTTGCTCTTAGGGTAACCATAGAGTTACTGGAGTAGTCTAAGTTACTTTCCACTATGACTAGCCTAGGCTACTATAGTAGTACAACAGAAAAATGATGCAGGTGATCACGTGAGAAAAAAAATACTAAAAACATTTCTTTCGGTGCAGTGCATAGATGCAGTTTTGAACACTACACTTGTCATCGTAATTTGGGAAAATTACGAAAAAATTGAGCTATGTTATGATTACCATTTACTAATAGGAAATAAGTTTCACCTTGATGAGTAGCTTCTCCGTGCACGGAAAGCATGTAAGGAATCCAACAACTTGATCCAGATTGGGGCCGATAGATTTTAGTGCCAAGATCTTCACTGTGCGCATGGACTGGGTCAAGCTTGTGGGAATCCTTTTCAGGAAGACGGTCGTAAATACATCAAGAAGAAATTTCAAAATGTGAATTTCAAGAAGACGGAGAAGAAGATGAGTGCTGTACCTGAATGATTACAGATCCAATAAAGAGTTCGAAGAATTCGGCAGGCGAGTACACAAACGCTATCAATTTCGGCGCGTCAATGACCCTGATTTTTGTTGGACCTTCTAGATCCGATACAAGCAATCTCTCAAGGAAAGGCGCATTCTCGACCATAACGTGGAACAGCTGGAGTGATCTCTTCCCAATTGATGTCTTGTTGTGGGGCCAGCTAGGCACATAAATCCATCGGAGATTCATAGAGGCGATGTGGAGGATAATGAACCCACGGATCTGCTCAAGACGAAGGTACTCGAGCACAGTACAGCTGCGGAGCAGGTGCTCCATAGCCTTCTTCGAGATGACAATGTCAAAGAGGTCCAGCTGCTTGAGTTGAGGGAGAAGAAGGGCGGGCGCGACATTAATCTAGGGAAGATAGCAGGAGCTGAAGATGGCGTGGTGCAGCTTTGGCGTGAGGAGGTGCGCGGACGGTGGCAGAGAGCGACATCGTCCAGCTTCAAAGCTGAGCTCCTAGAGCTGATCTAGGGCGGGGGATAAGAACCACTCGTCGAACTTGGGTTGGACCTTGCAGTTGGTACTGAACATGCGGATGTCAAGGCGTCTGGCTAGCCCAGGGTGCGATGAAAGGATCTTGGAGACTGTGGCCATGCGTTTGCAATCCCCATCATAGAGGCAGCTGTCGACGGTGAGGTTGAGGGGGACGCGGCGCCAGAGGGAGTGCCACCGCCGGGAGAGCAGGGCGGTCCGCACGGCAGATTTGGTGAGGAGGAGGCCGATGATGACGAGCAACATGTCGTCGGGGAGGCTGCTGATGAAGTCCAGGATCGCCGGATGCGGTTTTGGCTCGAGCCTCCTCCGCTTGTTGGCTGGCTCGCCGTCCATCTCAACTGGCGGCGACCTTGATGTACACGTGTGCTGGTGTGTGTTGTATGCTGGGTGCGCGCGAGTGCTGGTGTGTGTTGTATGCCGCCACGCAGTGGTGAATTGTGCGCGAGTGCGTCCTTCACGCGCAAGAAGTGTGTCCTCAATGCACCCTCAATTTACTAGCGTGCGGGGTGCTACCCCGAGTGGTTTCAACTTTGTTTACTTCACCGCGTGTCAGATGGGCCTCTAGTTTACTTATTTTCACCCACTACCACATGGGCCAGCACACGAAGATACATCACACGAGCTAACAAGGCAGCATGTGGACTGGTTGACTGGTCAACTAAACAATATATGAAGCTATATGCTGACACAGTGAGCGTATAATCCATCGATATAGAGAGTTCGAGTGAGAGGGGAGGCCCGTGAGAGATAGAAGAGAGAGAGAGAGAGAGAGAGAGAGAGAGAGAGAGAGAGAGAAAGAGCTACTCCCTCCATTCGATAATGTAGTTCCATCATTTTTTTAAAGTCAAACTTTTTAAACTTTGACCAAGTTTATAAAGAAATTACTTATATCTACAATACCAAAGATAAATGATAGTATGAAGTAAGTACATGTTGTGATGAATCTAATGATTGTTCCAGATGTAAATGTTTTTCTCCACATATACCTGGTCAAAATTTTCTGAGGTTTGACTTTTCAAAACATCCATATGCTTATGGACATGACAGAGTCCCTAACTAGAGAGGGAGACAAAAGAGAGAGAGAGAGAGAGAAATAGAAATTGTGAGTGAAAAAAGTGTGTGTGCATGTGTGAAAGAGACATGGACAACACACGATAAAAGTAGAGAAAAAGCGTGTGTGTCTTATGCAAACATATCACACATGCATCTTCGACAACGGAGGCAAGGTGAGGAGATAGTGTGTGGTTGGTTGGAACCGAGAGAGAAAGACCCCTATCACGTGGCCAAGAGGGGTCTGACAAACAAGGGAGAGAGGTCGAGAGAGACGTGTGGAGAAAATGCAGACATGGTGAGGAGAGAGTGTTTGTTTTTCTTAGAGAGATCCGCTGGAGATCGTGATGGGACTACATGGGTGGGAGATCGAGTGACAAGGTGTGTGCACGATAGAAGATGCCCCGAGAGATATCCAGATAGACGTATGGATGGAAGGAGACAATACGTGTGTTCCTGATGGCTAGTAAGAGATAATCATACTTAGGAGGGGGGAGTGCTTGCGCCTATGATGGAGTGAGGGATTATGGTACTTAGGGGGGTGCGTGTCACATGGAGAGAGAACAAGGGCGGTGTCGGTGTCAAAACCGGCGGATCTCGGGTAGGGGGTCCCGATCTGTGCGTCTTAGGCTGATGGTAATAGGAAGCAAGGGACACAATGTTTACCCAGGTTCGGGCCCTCTCGATGGAGGGAAAACCCTACTTCCTGCTTGATTGATATTGAAGATATGAGTAGTACAAGAGTAGATGTACCACGAGATCGTAGAGGCTAAACCCTAAGAGCTAGCCTATGATGGTATGATTGTAATTGTGATCGGCCTTCTAAGGACCATCCTCTCCAGTTTATATAGACATCGGAGAGGGCTAGGGTTTACATGGAGTCGGTTACAAGGAAGGAAACACAATATCCGGATCGCCAAGCTTGTCTTCCACGCAAAGGAGAGTCCCATCCGGACACGGGTCGAAGTCTTGATTCTTGTATCTCCATGCTTCGATAGTCCGGATGATGTATACAGTCCGACTGTCCGGATACCCCCTTATCCAGGACTCCCTCAGCAGCCCCTAAACCAGGCTTCAATGATGATGAGTCTGACGCGCCGTCTTGTCCTCAGCATTGCAACGCGGGTTCCTTCTCTGAATTCTCCAATGTACCAATCACGACGAACAGTGTCCGACATCTCATCAACGTTGTACTCCTCGGCTTTAGTGCTTCAATAATGACCATTTCCATGTGTCGAGCGAATGCGAGGAGTCGAGGCATTTTTGCATTTGCCACCCTTGGTACTTCGAGCTAACCGTCTATTTGAAGAGACGGGGATTCTCAGATCCAAACCTCACTCTGCCTCCTCGAGGAAGCATCCAATAAAGCGCCCAGAAAAAACCATTCCAACATGGCCGGTCGTCACAGCTCTTCTGCTCGCTCCCCTTTCCCCAAGCCGGGGGACTGGGGAGAGAGTTCAGTTTCTCATAGCCGTTTGGTAAAGTTACAAACCCAAGGGCTCCTCCCGCCGACGTTCATGGTCCATGTCCGAGCCGGGGTGGCCACCTATAACGGCGGAGAACAAGCGGAGAGATCTCCCAATCCATCTCCAGAGGAGCGAATATGCCTTATTCCGCATCTGCTAAGGGGAGTCGGGTTCCCTATTCATCCATTCCTTTGCGGGCTCCTGGAGTTCTACGGCCTCCAGTTGCACAACTTTACCCCAGCCTCCATACTACATATAGCAGGGTATGTCGCCTTTTGTGAGCTCTTTCTAGGCTGCGAGGCTCATTTTAGATTGTGGAAGAAGCTGTTCTGCCTCATCCCCCGCAACCAGGGAGAATCCTTATGTCAAGTGGGCGGGGCCGAAGTATGGCGTATTGTTGAGACCGGATACCTATCCGGCACTCCCAAGAAGGCACCGTACAATTGGGCTTCAGAGTGGTTTTATATTGACGACGCTCCCCTTCCGGATCCAGTCCGGATAGGACTCCCCATGTTCAGTAAAACCTTGTCGAGGGCACGTCTAAGATGATGCCCCCAAGGACCCCAAGAAGAGGATTCCAAGGAAATACATTTCCTGATGAGCAGGATAAAGTTACTCGCAAAATCCGGACTGATGATAGTCGAGGTCATGGAAATATGCATAATGCAGGGAGTGCAACCGCTTCAATATCGGGGCAATCCCATGTGGCATTACAACGGGACAGACGATGCCACCCGCTATGGCCGTAAGGGTCCGGACTCCGCTACTGCTCTGGCAAGGTTATTGTCCGATCTATACAAAGGAGAAGAGGAAGACTTCCTTCATATCAAACCTCGAGACAGATTCTCCATGTACAATCCCCCAAACTGGGTAAGTCGTCATTTATGTTCTCGCTTCATTTATCGTGGCGTTCTTTGCTAAGGTTACCTGCCTCGATATTTCCAAGCAGGAACTGAGGAGGGCCATAGAAGGAATCTCCAGCCCTTCCACGCAGCTAGAGGACCCTGAAAGGGCCCTTGATCCAGGACTCGAAGAAGACCCGGATGCGGCCGTGGAGCTTGTCGACGGGACATTTTATCGGGCGAGCCGTGACGACACCTCAGTGGCCATTATGGCTGATTATCCTGGACTGCTACCTTCGGCGCGTGTAAGCCGAGCCGAAAACTCGATCCTTTGAATAGGACTCTTTCTTGATGTTATGCTTTATCCCTGATGCGTCGTGTTTTTGCAGAAACGACGCTCGGAGCGCAGGGCCGAGCCCCTAGGGACTCGTCAGCTGCAGGCGTCCTGATTAGGTAGGCTCAAGAGGAAGGCGGTTAGGGCCGACACGCCTCTACAGAGGTAAGGAAACAACCTGTCATGTAATTATAGCTACTTGAAGTGTAACAACGCCCTTTACATCCTGGCAGGAAGAGGGGTATCCGGACTATATCCGGGGATCCTGCCAACCATGCCTCCACTAGTCGGGCTGCAGAGCCAACTTCGAGAGAGGAGGCGGACGTAGGGCCAAAGCCGCATAGTCCTCCAATAGAAGATGTAGATATGCTTTCGGCCACAAATTCCGAGGTGGAGAGCACCATGAATCACCGGCGCTGGAGGGCCGTGCTTCAGAACAATATCTTTTCTGAAGAGGCCTTTAATGCCTTCAATTCGGTAGACGCATATATCCGGGCTGCTCAAGGCGGGCTTGCCCAAGCGACAAACCAGTATACCAAAGATATACGGGTAAGAAAATGTGATAAGTATGTATAGCAGTAGCCCCTGAGACTTGAAACGATTGGAACAACAGTTTTAAGTATCAATTTATGCGCAGGTTCTTCTAGATAAGAATGAGCAATTGTCTCAGGAGGTAGAAGAGTGCAAGACCCAACTAAGGGCCATAGTTGCCAAGCTAGTGGAATCCCAGAAGGCCTCATACAGTAACTTTTATCTCGATTGCACGAATATGTACCAGGTAGCAACTGGCTGTTGTGACAAATAGAAAATTCTGTAGATAACCCCTGAGTGAATCTGGAGGGCGAGAGAGATGATGAGTTGCATCTCCAAAGGCAACTAAAGTCTGGCGAGCGCATTCTCACGCAAGTGCGGCAGGAGAAGAACAATCTTCAAGATGCCAATGTCCAGCTGGACGTAGAGTTAAAAGTCGTCCGTGCCAAGCTAGCGGACTCTGTAAAGGAGCATAAAAGGCTTCGACGCGGCATTTATGGTGAGTGCCTAGACGAACTGTATGATAGTTTAGCGAGGAAGTGTATTGAAAGAATTTTTCTTGTAGGAATGTTAACGGGTCACCCCGAGGAGGAGATGCCCTCATCTACAGGTGATGTACTGCAAGAACTTTCATAGTTGCACGAGCGAGCTCGACGGGTGATGCACGTTGTTGCTCAGGCCTTTTGGCCATCAACCCCCCTGCCAAATGGCATAGGGGGGCTTGTGGACCTGCTTCAAGGAGCCCGGTGGCGCTTCCGGCTGTGGAAGATATCAGCATACCGGTAAGGTGCAAGAGAAGCTTGGGCAATGGTGAAGACGCGCTACACCAAGATGGACCCAAACCATATGGCCGAAGTAGGACCGGCGGGGCCCGATGGGAAAGAAATTCCCGTAAGTCTAGTATATGACCAGGTAGCGTTAGCCGCTAAGTATTCTCAATAGGACTATAAACTAGATAGCCTGTTGTATGCATAGAGGACGATATAGTCAGTCCAAGTGACTATGTAATTTAAGGGCATAAGTATCCCCTAGCCGGATTAAAATCATTTGTCATGGCGGACCTTTTCGCTTCAGCCCCCGGATCCTATAGTCCGGGGTGTGTCCGAATACCCGCTCGAGTATACAAAATTGGGATATGCGTGGAGACCAGGCATAGAGGTCATAAGTGCTTGAACAGACAAGTACCCAACTAGTTATGTTATATTACATGGATAGTAAGAAACATCTTCCAGGGAGAATAGTTCCATTAGGGGTTCCTTTCCCTGGGGGTGCATGCGGCAAAGCACATGCCCGGACAGCAGACAAAGGCGCAGGATACAAAACTTCTAGGGATTTATGTTATGAAAAACGAAAACATCTTTTGTTCACCGACCAAATATTCTCTTAAGGAAACTAGCTTTCGGCTTCACCCAGTCTGAGGTACACATCCGACTCAACCGGTAGTAACAATCACAGAGGTGCTCCCCTTATGCCCTAGCCGAATTAACGGGAACGTAGGGCATAAACACAGGAGCCAGGCAATCCAGCTTGGCCACGTCTTAAGTCATATCGATGCATATAATGGTGAAGAAAGGGCACACATAAAAAGAAACTCATGTGTGATGGGCAAAAAGCCTTCACAGTAATTTATAGTTAGCTTCCGTATAGGAAGCCCCTTGGTATTGTTTACACACATAGTACGGCCAGAATAATCCGGGAGTCCGTACTGCTGTATGAAATACTTTGTGTGAAGAGAAAAGCATCGAGAGAGGAAGAGGGAGGGAGCATAAATAAAAAGGAGGAGGTAAAGAGACAAACACTAAGTTCGGCGCTAGGTGTAGAATCTCCAGAGTCTTGCTGCGTTCCATGGGTTCGGCTCAAGTCTGTTATCGGATGCATTACATAAGCGGTACGCTCCTCCGGTGAGAACTTGGTCGATGACGAAGGGTCCTTCCCACTTGTGTTTGAGCTTGTCCTTCTTCTTCTCCGGTAAGCATAGAACGAGTTCGCCAATATTATAAGTTTTGGCCCGTACTTCTCTGCTTTGGTATCGTCGAGCCTGTTGCTGATAAAATGCGGAACGAGCCTTAGTGACATCGCGCTCCTCCGCCAGGGCGTCCAAGGTATCCTTCCGATCTAACTCGGCTTCCTTTTCTTCGTACATGCGTACGCGTGGCGAATCATGTATTATGTCGCAAGGTAATACTACTTCCGCACCGTACACCATAAAAAATGGTGTATATCCGATGGTGCGATTCGGCGTGGTCCACAGCCCCTAGAGTACGGAGTCGAGCTCCTCGACCCAATGAGTATCTGACTCTATCAAGGATCGCACTAGTCTGGGATTAATGCCGCTCATAATGAGACCGTTTGCCCGTTCGACCTGGCCATTTGTTTGAGGATGGTAGACGGAAGCATAGTCGAGTTTAATTCCCATTTTGCCGCACCAAGATTTCACCTCATCGGCCGTGAAATTTGAGCCATTATTGGTGATGATGCTGTGGGGGACACCGTATCGGTGTACGACCCCGGATATAAAGTCGATTACTGGTCCGGATTCGGCCGTTTTCACTGGTTTGGCTTCTATCCATTTGGTGAACTTATCTACCATGACCAATAGGTATTTTTTCTTGTGGCTTCCACCTTTAAGGGGTCCAACCATATCCAGTCCCCAGACTGCGAAGGGCCAAGTTATGGGGATTGTTTGGAGAGCGGTAGGGGGCATATGACTCTGATTGGCAAAGAGCTGGAAACCGACGCAATGTTGGACAAGGTCCTGTGCATCTGCTCGGGCCGTCGCCCAATAGAAGCCTGTACGGAAAGCCTTGCTGACTAGTGTTCGAGCCGCGGCGTGGTGCCCGCCCAGTCCAGCATGGATTTCAGCCAAGAGCTTCCGCCCTTCTTCTTGGGAGATGCACCTTTGAAGCACTCCGGTCGCACTTTTCTTATAGAGTTCCCCTTCATGGACTTTGTAAGATTTGGAAAACAATGCAGCGTGCTTCATTTTGGTCTTCGGGGAGTTCCTGCCTATTTAGGTAAGCCAAGAAGGGTTAAGTCCACGGGGCGATGACGACCATTATTTCATGGGCTGACGTTGTTATTTTGGTGGTCGAGCCTCCGATTATGTCTGTTAGTTCGGAATCTGGGGATGTATTCGGATCCGTGCTAGTACTGCCGGACTCCCCTTCCCATGCCACGGATGGCTTGAATAGCCTTTCCAGGAATATGTTAGGTGGGACAGGTTCGCGTTTAGCGCTGATGCAAGCAAGTACATCTGCCGCTTGATTGTTTTCTCGAGCCACATGGTGGAATTCGAGCCCCTCGAACCGAGCTGACATTTTAAGGACGACATTATGGTAGGCCGCCATTTTCGGGTCCTTGGCATCGAAGTCTCCGTTTATTTGGGATATTGCAAGGTTTGAATCCCCGCGCACCTCTAGGTGTTGAATGCCCATGGAGACTGCCATCCGAAGACTGTGCAATAGAGCCTCGTATTCGGCTGCATTGTTGGAGTCTGTGTATAATATCTGGAGGATGTATTGGACTGTGTCTCCGGTGGGAGACGTCAGGACTACGCCTGCTCCCAGTCCGGCCAGCATTTTGGAGCCGTCGAAGTGCATGATCCAGTTAGAGTATGCACCATACTCTTTAGGGAGTTCGGCTTCCGTCCATTCGGCGACAAAGTCAACTAATACTTGCGACTTGATAGCCCGCCGAGGCTTGTATATTATGTCGAACGGAAGGAGCTCAATGGCCCATTTAGCGATCCGGCCCATGGCATCGCGGTTATTTATTATATTGTTTAGTGGTACTTCGGAGGCCACCGTAATCGAACACTCTTGAAAATGGTGTCATAGCTTTCGGGATGCCATGAAGACCACGTATGCTATTTTTTGATAGTGTGGGTATCAGGATTTGCATGGGGTGAGGACCATGGATATGTAGTAAACCGGCTTCTGTAGCGGGAATTTGTATCCGTCAACCTCTCATTCGACAACGAGTACTATGCTTAGAACTTGATGTGTTGCGGCTATGTACAGTAGCATTGGTTCGCCGATATTTGGCGCTGTTAGGAATGGATTATTGGCCAATAAGGTCTTTATTTCATAGAGTCCGGCAGCGGCTGCATCCGTCCACACGAAGTGTTCGGTGCACCGAAGAAGGCGGTAAAGAGGCAATGCCTTTTCTCCTAACCTGGAGATAAAGCGGCTCAAAGCAGCCACGCACCCAGCTAGTTTCTGGATGTGTTTGAGGTCTGTTGGTATAGCCAACTACGACAAAGCTCGGATTTTTGCCGGATTAGCTTCAATTCCTCTATTGGAAACGATGAAGCCCAGCAGTTTTCTAGAGGGGACGCCGAAAATGCATTTCTCCGGATTCAGCTTGATGTTGTATGTTCGTAGGTTGTCGAACGTAAGTCTCAAGTCATCTATTAGGGTTTCGACGTGTCTTGTTTTTATGACTACGTCATCCATGTATGCCTCCACTATTTTGACGATTTGCTTTTCCAGGCATGTTTGAATCATGCGTTGATAGGTTGCACCGGCATTCTTGAGCCCGAAAGGCATAGTGTTGAAAAGGGAAGGGCCATATGGCATTATGAAAGCTGTAGCAGCTTGGTCGGACTCTACCATCTTTATTTGATGGTATCCAGAGTATGCGTCGAGGAAACACAGCGAGTCGTGTCCTGCTGTGGCATGATGATTTGATCAATGCGAGGCAGGGGAAAGGGATCCTTGGGGCAAGCCTTGTTAAGGTCTTTGAAGTTGACGCACATGCGCCAGGATTTGTCCTTCTTTGGTACCATTACCAAGTTTGCCAGCCAATCCGGATGTTTGATGTCTTTGATGAATCCGGCCTCAAGTAGCTTGGCTAGCTCCTCCCCCATGGCTTGTCGTTTGGGCTCTGAAAACTGCCTTAGGGTCTATTTGACGGGTTTGTATCCCTTCAGTATGTTAAGGCTGTGTTCGGCCAATTCGCGCGGGATGCCCGGCATGTCCGATGGGTGCCAGGAGAAAATGTCCCAATTCTCGCGTAATAAGTCTCACAGTGCGGCGTCCATAGTGGGACTTAACTGTGTCCCGATGGAGGCTGTCTTCGTGGGGTCCATGGGGTGGACTTGGAATTTGACTATCTCATCTGCGGGCTTAAATGAGGTGGACTTGGGTCATTTGTCGAGTATCACGTCATCCCTGTCCACCGTGGCATGCAGCGTTGTTAATTCTTCCGCTGCTAGGGCTTCGGACAGTGCCTCCAAGGCTAGTGCTGCGGTTTTCTTTTCGGCGCGGAGTGCAACGTCCGGATCACTAGCTAGAGTGATGATTCCATTGGGTTCGGGCATTTTAAGCTTCATGTACCCGTAATGTGGTATAGCTTGAAAGCTCGCAAACGCGTCCCGCCCTAGAAGGGCGTGGTATCCACTGCTGAAAGGGGCCACTTGGAACACGATTTCTTCGGACCTGTAATTCTCTAGGGTGACGAATATCACATCGAGTGTGATTTTCCGCACGCACCGTGCCTCCCGACTAGGGATAATTCCCCTGAAGGCTGTGTCGCTTTGCTCAATGCGGCCTTTATCGATTTCCATCTTCTTGAGTGTTTCTTCATAGATCAGGTTTAATTCGCTTCCGCCGTCCATGAGCACTTTAGTGAGCCGAAAGCCGTCTACAATTGGACTAAGGACCAAAGCGGCTGGTGCCCGGGCGGTCTGGAATTGGGGCTCGTCACTAGCATTGAAAGTTATAGCAGTGTCGTTCCACGAATTTATTTTTGCCACATGGTAGATTTCAGCAGAGCTTCGATGAGCTTGCTTGCGCCTATTGTTTGAGGTGAAAGTCTCGAAGAATGTTAGTACCGTATTGTGTTTCTGGGCCAGATGATGTTCGGCTTTATGACTCTCGAGGAGATCCTTGCCACTCTTAGCTACCTGCCGGAGTATCCAACATGCCCTAAGGCTATGGGATGGTGTTGCATCCGGCATACGGTGAAGCTTGCATGGCCCATTGAGCCATCCTTCCAATATGGTTCCACACCCTAGGGCGGGTTTTGGTTTCTTGGGAATTGAATTGGTCGACTTACGAGAGCTCGGCCGTTTAGATCGGACCAAGGTTCTGGTGAGGGCGGTACTATCCCAAAATTCCGTTTGGGTTTTCTAGGCGCTTTCCATCGCATAGTACTTCTGTACTATGGTCGCTAAGTCTGCAAAGTGTGCTATGTCACGGCGGCTTATAGCATTAAGGAGTCCTTTGTTTGTGTAGTTTTTGCAAAAAAGTGAGACTACGTCCTCCTCGTGGCAGTCCTCGACCTTGTTAAGCGCAAGGAGGAATCTCGCCCAGTAATGGTGTACCATCTCCAGGGACTCTTGCCTGACGCGTGAGAGACGGTTTAAGTCCAGGCGAGTGTCGTTGGCCGAATCCGGATCTTGATCCGATCTGACACCCGGGGGCGCGGAAGGTTCCGAGCCCGACAGTTTGAGGTCCGGAGTATCACCCGATCTCTTCGGCCCGATGCCCGACTCTAAGTCCGAGACTCGAGTCATGTCTTCCTTTCAATAGGTGTCCGGTTTACTGATTTCGGTGATCCGTACATAATTCATCCTGAAAGTTGAGGGGCGACCCGTGTGTGGTTCCTCCACTACCGCTATCTCATGGGTGGCCGGCAGGGATTTAATGTCCCTCTGGTCGGGTTTAAGCCCAATCCGGTCGTAGTCCATAACGACTCCCAAAGCGGCGAAGCGATCCAGGAGCTCGTTAGGAGAGGAGAGCTCTATCGGATCCATCTGTTCGGCAAGCTCCGAACTGATGCGAAGGTCATGTGTGATGACCCGAGAGGCCACCGTTGGCGCGACAGCCAATGGGGCGGCCATAATGAAGCAGCCAAGTCATAGGATCTGGCCTACAGCCAGCGTTCCTCCAGAGATGATGTCGTCCTTGACAACAAGACGAGCCATCAAGCCTAACAGAGATGACACAGAGGAACTCTCAATGAAAGCACCAATGTCGGTGTCAAAACCGGCGGATCTCGGGTAGGGGGTCCCGATCTGTGCGTCTTAGGTTGATGGTAACATGAAGCAAGGGACACAATGTTTACCCAGGTTCGGGCCCTCTCGATGGAGGTAAAACCCTACTTCCTTCTTGATTAATATTGAAGATATGAGTAGTACAAGAGTAGATCTACCACGAGATCGTTGAGGCTAAACCCTAAGAGCTAGCCTATGATGGTATGATTGTAATTGTGATCGGCCTTCTAAGGACCATCCTCTCCGGTTTATATAGACACCGGAGAGGGCTAGGGTTTACATGGAGTCGGTTACAAGGAAGGAAACACAATATCTGGATCACCAAGCTTGTCTTCCACGCAAAGGAGAGTCCCATCCGGACACGGGCCGAAGTCTTGAGTCTTGTATCTCCACGCTTTGATAGTCCGGACGATGTATACAGTCCGGCTGTCCGGATCCCCCCTTATCCAGGACTCCCTCACCCTCCTCCCTAATGCCGGAGACGCTGTCCATTTGCCGTCGTGCAATGGGCCGTGTGCCTCTTACTCCGTGCTGCTGGAGCTGCCTCGACGACGGCCGCGTGAACCGTACCAGAGCCGATTCACCCTCGCCGTTATTCACGGCGCCGAAGTAGCTCCAAATTCGGATCCGTCCAGAGTCCCAGCGCTGCTTCCCCATAGTCGTCGACCTTCGCGACATTGTTGTTTCCCTGCCGCCGGTCGGCACCGCAACCGCGCCGGCCTCACCGACTCGGCAGCTGGACCTGCCTACTACACCTTGCCACCATATAGGTCGCACCCTCATGTCGAATCACTTTATTTAGGCATCAGTTGTTTGAATTTTTATTCTAGGCCAATCGATTCCCAATGGGAAGCAACACCCCTCGAGGCGGCGGAGCTCCTAGGCTGTCGGTTGGCTGGTGTCTAACTTAAGGGTGCGGGGCCGCAAGTTCGCCGCAGAAGCAGCACTTAGATGGCCATCTTAGAGTTGCGTGGGTTGAAGGTACTGCCGCCGCCGGATCTAGATGACGGGGAGTCTTTGTGGATTTGCCCGGGGGAGGTGCAACCACGGCAGTGCGGTGGGATGGGGAGCAGGGTTTTGGCCAGGGCAACGGACGGCGGAGGTAGGCTGTTCTGCCATTGGTCGCTGGCTCTTCGGGGATGATTCTGAACAGTGTCAGCAGGGAGGCATAAGACGTCCATCAAGCCATCCGGCTTAGATCGGACAATACCAAAATAAAATAAAATCGTGTGACCCCAATTTAGTCTTCAGTCAATAGATGTGTGACCACTCTCGTACCATGCTATTGATCTCTTAGTGCATTTCCTCAGATCAAAGAGATATGTCGTTCTTAACATTATGCGTTATCTGCATCTTCAGACAGACCGTCTTCCGACTCATCGCAGCTGCTCCAACAAGGGAAGCATACACTAGAAGGGAGCTATAGTCC
Source organism: Triticum dicoccoides (assembly GCF_002162155.2). Classification (NCBI taxonomy): domain Eukaryota; kingdom Viridiplantae; phylum Streptophyta; class Magnoliopsida; order Poales; family Poaceae; genus Triticum; species Triticum dicoccoides. The sequence continues at coordinate 475,118,029 of NC_041389.1, forward strand.
CCACTCAACAGTTCCCTGCATCGAATGCACGTGCCCGACATGGACAGCCACAACAACTGCAGGGCCATCGACAAGTTAGCACATGATGCTCACTCCTATCGATGGCGGCCAGATAGGTTGTACCCTAATATTACTTGTGTGCAACATTTATGGCTTTGTTATTCATCTAAGCATGGAAAATAGATTATCACATTTTACTGTATATTCATGCTGATCTCTTACGGGTCTTGTTTAGGAGTTAACGTTGTTCCATAGTTCAGCTAAGATACTTGTTCTTTAGGTAACGATGTTCCATAGTTCTCATCCATCAGCCAATGTTATCCCATAGGCTGGTGATTATAGTATTATACCACTTCTAATATTACCTATGTTGTTCTTTAATACTTTTGTGTGCCATCTAGTTAATCTCGAGTACAAATGATACATATTTTGTAGCTTTCATCTGTGTTCTCCCTTTAGTTTATGAGACCTGTTGCTGCTAGTTAACCCTAGTCCTACTATTTATGTCGTCTCCTACACGCACTCATTACATAAATCTAACTACTAGTTGTCTTCCATGCATGTCAGATATAATTGCACACACTAATATATCCACAAGAACCTCACGGAGCAATGTAAAGGCCAATAAACTTGATGTCAATGGTACCCAATATGATGGAAGATGTAAAGGAAGTTCTTTAGAAGACTTGCGAAAGATGATGAATCCTCTTCACCCCACAAGGTCCTAGCTGTAACTTGGCCTGTGATATGGGTACAACATGCATATAATGTCCTGGAGTGTATCTACCCTGTTGCGATGCCATGTGCTTAGCATGCTGATCATGCATGTAAATATGTCATGCCTTCCTATTTTTCAGTACCTATTCCATTCATGATAACATGTTTTCAAATTCAAGTACTGTCATTCTACTCTATCGCAATGCCATCTGCTTAATTTGGACATCATGCTTTTGAATATCTTATGCATTGTTATTCATCAGTATGTACTTCATCTGTCTACCATACCATGTTTTTTTACATTGAAGTGCTGTTCTAGTGCTTTGTTTGTCGGATATCGGGTTCCGGCAAAACCCTTAAGGTTCAAAGTCTGGGGTCCGCGCGAAGATCTTTCCCCTACCGATCCACGTCCCAACGCCTCGCTGAGAATCTAAGCTACACGATAAGCAACACAAGGGACGCAAGGTTTATACTAGTTCGGGCCACCGTTGTGGTGTAATACCCTACTCCAGTTTGTGGTGTGGTGGATTGCCTCAGGGGCTGATGATGAACAATACAGAGGAAGAACAGCCTCGCGAGGGGTGTTCTTGTGGTGGTGTGCTTGGAGAGGAGTTACTCCATCTCTGTTGGCTCTCGGTCAGATTCTGATGCCCATCTACTGTGGTGGCTATCCCTATATATAGAGGCCCTGGTCCTCTTCCCAAATATTGAGCGGGAAGGGCGCCAACAATGGCCATTCTGAAGGCTGAGGGAGTCCTGGATTAGGGGGTGTCCGGATGGCCGGACAATGACCTTTGGCCGGACTCCTGGACTATGAAGATACAAGATTGAAGACTCCGTCCCGTGTCCGGATGGGACTTTCCTTGGTGTGGAATGCAAGCTTGGCGATACGATATGAAGATCTCCTCCCATTGTAACCGACTCTGTGTAACCCTAGCCCTCTCCGGTGCCTATATAAACCGGAGAGTTTTAGTCCGTAGGACGAACAACAATCATACCATAGGCTAGATTCTAGGGTTTAGCCACTCCGATCTCGTGGTAGATCTACTCTTGTACTACCCATATCATCAATATTAATCAAGCAGGAGCAGGGTTTTACCTCCATCGATTGGGCCCAAACCTGGGTAAAAACATCGTGTCCCTTGTCTCCTGTTACCATCCGCCTAGACGCACAGTTCGGGACCCCCTACCGGACATCCGTCGGTTTTGACACCGACATTGGTGCTTTCATTGAGAGTTCCTCTGTGTCGTCGCCTTTTAGGCCCGATGGCTTCTTCGCTCGTCAACCGCGACGCGGTCCGGGATGAGACTTTTCTCCCTGGACAGATCTTCATATTCGGCGGCTTTGCACTGTGGGCCGACTCGTTTGGCCATCTGGAGCAGATCGAGAGCTACGCCCCTGGCCATCAGGTCAGGTTTGGAAGCTTGAACTACACGGCCGACATCCGCGGGGACTTGATATTCGACGGATTCGATCCACAACCGGGCGCGCCGCACTGTCATGATGGGCACGATTTAGCTCTGTCATCGGACAATGCCCAGAGCGTCGCTCCGGTGTCCGCTCCGACCATTAGCTCGGAGCCCACTACACCAGTTGGGGACGGACGATTAGACGCCACCCCAGAAACTGCAATCTCTACGGCGATAGAGCCGGATACCAGCCTAGTCCCTCGCAAGGCCCGTGACTCTGAGGTGCCGGACTCTGATCCGGACTCCGTAAATCCCGCACCTCTCCTTGTTAAGCCCGATTGGGCTCTGGTCATGGAGTTCACCGCCGCGGATGTCTTTCAGCACTCACCTTTCGGCAACATCCTGAATTCGTTAAAGTCTTTCTCTTTGTCAGGAGAGCCCTGGCCGGACTACGGCCAACACGGTTGGGACGCGGACGACGAAGAAATTTGTAGCCCACCCACCACCCACTTTGTAGCCACTGTCGACGATTTAACCGACATGCTCGACTTCGACTCTGAAGACATCGACGGCATGGACGCCGATGAAGGAGACGAACAAGAACCAGTGCCTATAGGGAACTGGAAAGCCACCTCGTCATATGACATATACATGGTGGACACCCCTAAAGCGGGGGAAGGCGAGGAGAAAACGGAGGATGACCCCTCCAAGAAGCAACCCAAGCGCCGACGTCAGTGGCGCTGTCGGTGTCAAAACCGGCAGATCTCGGGTAGGGGGTCCCGAACTGTGCGTCTAGGCGGATGGTAACAGGAGACAAGGGACACGATGTTTTACCCAGGTTCGGGCCCTCTTGATGGAGGTAAAACCCTACGTCCTGCTTGATTGATATTGATGATGTGGGTATTACAAGAGTAGATCTACCACGAGATCAAGGAGGCTAAACCCTAGAAGCTAGCCTATGGTATGATTGTTGTTCGTCCTACGGACTAAAGCCATCCGGTTTATATAGACACCGGAGAGGGATAGGGTTACATAGAGTCGGTTACAATGGTAGGAGATCTACATATTCGTATCGCCAAGCTTGCCTTCCACGCCAAGGAAAGTCCCATCCGGACACGGGACAAAGTCTTCAATCTTGGATCTTCATAGTCTTGGAGTCCGGCTGATCATGATAGTTTGGCTATCCGGACACCCCCTAGTCCAGGACTCCCTGAGTAGCCCCCGAACCAGGCTTCAATGACGACGAGTCCGGCGCGTATGTTGTCTTCGGCGTTTGCAAGGCGGGTTCTCCTCCATGTTCCATGTGTTAGCCGAATAGTGTCCGGTTTATTCATAAATGTTGCGCTCCTTGGCTTCCACGTCCAATAATGGCCCTCTTCCACGTGTTGTATGAATGCGAAAAGCCAGGGTATTTTTATGTTTTACCCCCCTAGCTGCGTGAATAAGCCGCCTATAAGAGAGGCGTGGATCCAGATCCGAATCACACCATCCTCCTTTCGCAAGTATTCATTGAAGCGCATCTGACAAGAATCCATTCCAACATGGAGAGTCGACGCGGCTCCTCTTCTCGCACTCCCAGTCCTCAGCCAGGAGATTGGAGGAGATGCTCAGTCCCGCATAGCGAGTTAGTGACGCTCCAAGCAGAGGGATACCTTCCCCCAGCCTTTATGGTTCCGCTTCGAGCCGGACTGGCCACCTACAAGGGTGGGAAGCAGGCGGAGAGCGTCCCCAATCCCTCCAAAGGAGAGCGGGTATGCTTCGGCCCCTACTGAATAAGGGGACTCGGATTTCCCATACATCCGTTTCTCCGAGGGCTCCTGGAGTTCTACGGACTCCAACTTCACCACCTCACACCTGCCTCCATTTTGCACATCGCAGGCTTTGTAGCTGTTTGCGATCTATTCTTGGGCATCGAGCCCCATTTTGCGTTGTGGAAGAGACTGTTTTGCCTCATACCCCATTCTCACGAGGGGTCGATATATCAAGTGGGCGGAGCCGAAATATGGCGCATCGCCGGGACCGGATATCTATCCGGAACCCCGAAGAAGGCGTCCAAAGACTGGCCTTCGGAGTGGTTCTATATGGAAGCCGCCCCGCTGCCGGATCCAGTTCGGATTGGCCTCCCGGAGTTTAGCAACGCTCCTTTGAAGAAACGCCTGAGTTGGCGCCCGCGGAGCCCTCAACGGGAAGATGATAGGAGCGTCCACTATCTGATGGGCCGGATACGGTTACTGGCCCATTCCGGATTAACCATGATTGGAGTCATGGCCACATGCATTATGCGAGGGGTGCAGCTGCTCCAATATAAGGGCCACCCCATGTGGGATTTCAACGGGGAGAATGACGCCACCCATCATGGCCGCAAGGGGCCGGGATCGGCCGCCGATCTGGTGAAGATCCTGTCCGGCTTGTACAAGGGGGAGAAGGAGGACTTCCTCCGCACGAGCCCATTGAATGGATTCTCCATGAATAACCCTCGGAGCTGGGTAAGCGGACGTTTATATATCTGATCCGTGCTTTCAAACATAAGTGTCTTACTTTATGATTTCGACGCAGGAACTGCGCCGGGATGTGGAGGGCATAGGAAGCCCGACTCCACAACCCGAGGATCCGGGAAGATCCCTTGATCCGGCCGCCGGAGAGGATCCGGACATAATGGTGGAACTGATTGACGGGGTGTTCCATCAGCTCAGCATAGACAATGCTCTAGTCGCCATTACGGCTGACTACCCCGGTTTATCCCCGACTTCCCAGGCGAGTACGACCGAAGTCCTGACACCGTGTACCAACGGTGCTTCGCAGGAGGTGCCTTTACGGCGGGAAGCCGAGCCCGCGGTGACCGACCAACCAAGGTCAATGCAGCCCAGTACGCAGAAGAGGAGTGCAGCGCGAATCGAAACGTCGCTGCAAAGGTATGGCACACCATTGTCCTTTAAGGGAAAGACTCCTGGGAGGTATATTAATGCTTGTGATTCTTCCAGGAGAAAGAGCGCTCGCTGGACTGAGTCCGAAGAGGTTGCCAACCAAGCCTCCGCCAGCCAAGCTCCAACGCCTGGTCCGGAGAGGGAGGCGAGCGCAAGGCGCGAGCCGGATGCTCCTCCAACGGAGGATGCCGACAGGTTGTCCGCCACCAGGTCTGAGGTGGAGAGCGCGATGAATCACAGGCGCTGTTGGACAGTTCTTCGTGACGCGTGTTTCTCCCTAGAGGCGTTGAATGCCTTTAATGCGGGAGATGCGCACCTCTGTGCTGCTCAAGATGGTTTAACCAGAGCCATAGAGCAGTATGTAAAAGACATACGGGTGAGGAATTTTAATAGTTATATATGCCAGTAGCTCCCGAGACTTAAAATAGTTAAACTAACTGATTTAAGGATCATTTGTTATGCAAGATCTAACAGAGAAGAATACCCACCTGTCCCAGGAGCTTCAAGAATGCAAGGCCCAACTTGAGGCCGCACTAGCCGCTGCCGGGGGAGCCACAGAGACCCCCTCTGGTAATTCATATTTCGAAAAGAGAAATAGTTTATGAAGTGCGGTGTGTGTATGGTCTGACAATAATATTGCAGAGGGTGCCGGACTAGATCCGGACAAGCAACATCTGCTGCGCCAGCTGAAGGCCGGCGAGAAGGTGCTTATGAGGGTGCAGCAGGAGAGGAACAAACTCCAAGATGCCAACACCTAGCTGGGCGAAGAACTAAAAGATGTTCGGGTCCAGCTGTCTAACTCCGTAAAGGAGAATCGGCGGCTTCGTCGCGGCATTTATAGTAAGTGCTTGAGCAAACTCTTTTGAAAAGAAGAGTTCGGCGAGGAAGTCGATTGACAGAAATGTGTCTGTAGGTGTGCTCATGGGTCGTCCGGCGGAGGAGATGCCTGGTTCCATGGGAGACCCTCTTCCCGAGCTGCTGCAACTGCACGAACGTGTTCGGCAGGCGATGAGCGGCGTCGGTCAGGCCTTATGGCCTTCCGTCTCCCTACCCGAAGGTCTTGGAGGGCTTGCTGAGAAGCTTCAGGGAGTATGGCAGCGTCTCCGTCTGTGGAAGATATCAGCCTGCCGTCAAGGCGCCAGGGAGGCCTGGGCCATGGTGAAGACGCGGTACCCGAAGGCTGATCCAAACCACATGGTCGAGGTCGGACATGTGGGTCCCGATGGGAAGGAGATCGCTGTGAGCCTGATGTACGGCCAAGTAGAGTTGGCCGTGAAATATTCCCAACAGGACTGTAAATTAGACAGCCTGTTAGATGGGATTGAAGAGGAGTACAATCAGTCAGTTTGACAATGTAATTTAAAATGACATGTAAAATGCCTTCTAGCCGAATTGTAGATCGTTTGTCTTTGCGGACCTTTTTGCTTCAACCTCGGGACCCAACAGTCCGGAGTGTGTCTGAATACTCTTATGGTTATAAAAAAAACTGGGGCATGCATGGAGACAAGGCGTAGGGGTCATGAGTGCTTTATCAGACAAGTGCCCAACTAGCTATGTTATATTACATGGTTAGTAAGAAACATCTTCCAGGGAGAATAGTTCCGTTAGGGGTTCCTTTCCCTGGGAGGCATGCCCTAAAGTGCATGACCGGACTGCGAAAAGAGCAGAAAAAGCATCTGGGGGCAGATAAATAAATAAGTAATAAATCATCTTTCAGGTCACCGACTGAATATTCCTTTAAGAAAGCTAGCCTTTGGCTTCACCCAGTCTGAGGTACACATCCCGCTGACCCGGTAGTAACAATCGCAGAGGTGCTCCCTTTACCTCCTAGTCGAACAAACGGGAACGTAGGGGTAAGCACAGGAGCCAGGCAACCCGGCTTGGCCAAAACTTAAGTCATATCGATGCATATAATGGTGAGTAAAAGGTACATGCGGAAGTATGACACATGTGTTGGGCATGAAGCCCATATAAATAAGCTTCTATTAAAGAAGCCCCCAGGTATAATGAGTGCGAGTAGCACATCGAGTGAGTGCGAACAAAGCGCAGATCAGCCCTCAAGAGGCTTGTACTGAAAGAGGGAGGAAAAAGGAGGGAAAACAAAGACAGTGAAAAAATATGAAAGGTGGACGGAGGAAGGAGACGAACTTTGAGTCCGGCGCTAGGCGTAGAATCTTCGGAGACGGGCTGCGTTCCATGGGTTTGGCTTGAGTCGGTTGTTAGATGCGTTGCGTAGACGGTATGCACCGCCGGTAAGGACTTGGTCGATGATGAAGGGACCTTCCCACTTGGGCTTAAGTTTGTCCTTTTTCTTGTCCGGGAGGCGTAGAACTAGCTCGCCAACATTGTAAGTTTTGGCCCGTACTTCTCTGCTTTGATATCTTCGAGCCTGCTGCTGATAGAATGCGGAACGGGATTTTGCCACGTCGCGCTCCTCCTCTAAGGCGTCCAAACTGTCCTGCCGATCCAATTCGGCTTCTCTTTCTTCGTACATGCACACGCGAGGTGAGTCATGAATTATATCGCAGGGCAAAACTGCCTCGGCGCCGTAAACCATAAAAAATGGTGTGAATCTGGTAGTGCGGTTTGGCGTGGTCCGCAGCCCCCAGAGTACGGAGTCAAGGTCCTCTACCCAGTGCGTGTTAGATTCCGTGAGGGACCACACTAATCTGGGTTTAATGCCGCTCATGATTAGACCATTTGCTCGTTCCACTTGACCGTTAGTTTGAGGGTGGTAGACTGAAGCGTAGTTGAGCTTGATGCCCATGTTTTTGCACCAGAGTTTAACCTTGTCGGCCGTGAAATTCATGCCGTTATCAGTGATGATGCTGTGGGGGACGCCAAAACGGTGTACTACCCCGGATATGAAGTCTATCATAGGTCCGGATTCTGCCGTTTTAACCGGCTTGGCTTCTATCCATTTGGTGAATTTGTCCACCATGACCAATTAGTATTTGTGCTTGTGGGTTCCCCCTTTAAGGGGTCCAACCATGTCAAGCCCCCAGACCACGAACGGCCAAGTGATGGGTATAGTTTTGAGGGCGGTGGGTGGCATGTGGCTTTGATTAGCAAAGAGCTAGCAACCAACGCATCGTTGGACTAAGTGCTGAGCATTTGCTCGGGCTGTCGGCCAATAAAATCATGTACGGAAGGCCTTGCCTACAAGGGCCCGGGCTACAGCGTGGTGCCCGCCGAGTCCGGCGTGAATTTCAGCCAGGAGATTTCACCCTTCCTCTTCGGAGATACACCTTTGAAGGACTCCGGTTGTGCTTTTCTTATAAAGTTCTCCCTCATCGACCTTGTAGGCTTTAGATCGCCGAACTATGCAGCGGGCCTCATTTTGGTCTTCGGGAAGTTCCTGCCTGATTAAGTAGGCTAGGAATGGTTCCGTCCACGGGGCAATTACTGCCATTATTTCGTGGGCTGAAGGTGTTATTTCATTGGCTGAGCCACCGATTGTGTCAGAATGTTCTGTGTTGGGTGGTGCAGTTGGTTCCGGGTTGTTATTTCCAGACTCCTCTTCCCATAATACAGATGGCTTTAAAGAGCCGTTCCAGGAAGATGTTTGGAGGGACGGCATCGCGTTTTGCGCCGATGCGTGCCAACACGTCTGCTGCCTGGTTATTATCCCGGGCTACATGGTGGAATTCGAGTCCTTCGAACCGGGCTGACATTTTTAGGACGGCGTTACGGTAGGCTGCCATTTTCGGATCCTTGGCGTCAAAGTCTCCATTTACTTGGGATATTGCGAGGTTGAATCCCCGCACACCTCTAGGCGTTGAATACCCATGGAGATTGCCATCCGGAGGCCATGTAGAAGGGCCTCGTATTCGGCTGCATTGTTGGAGTCCGTGTACATTATTTGAAGTACGTATTGGACTGTGTCTCCGGTTGGGGATGTCAAGACGACGCCAGCCCCCAAGCCATCCAACATTTTGGAGCCGTCGAAATGCATGATCCAATTGGAGTATGCGCCATACTCTTTAGGGAGTTCGGCTTCGGTCCATTCGGCGATGAAGTCAGCCAAAACTTGTGACTTTATAGCTCGCCGTGGTTTGTAGGTTATGTCAAATGGTAAGAGCTCAATGGCCCATTTTGCAATCCTGCCCGTCACGTCGCGATTATTTATAATATCGTTGAGAGGTACTTCCGAGGCCACCGTTATGGAACACTCTTGAAAGTAGTATCGCAGCTTCCGGGATGCCATGAACACCGCGTACAAATCTTTTGATAATATGGGTACCGGGACTTGCATGGAGTTAAGACAGTGGATACGTAGTACACTGGTTTTTGAAGAGGGAATTTTTGCCCTTCTGTTTCTCGTTCGACGATGAGTACGGCGCTGACAACTTGATGTGTTGCCGCGATATATAATAACATAAGTTCGCCCAAGTTGGGCGCGGCTAGGACCGGATTTGTTGCCAATATGGCCTTAATTTCTTCGAGTCCGGCCGTGGCAGCATCCGTCCATTCAAAGTGTTCGGTGCGCCGGAGGAGGCGATAGAGGGGCAGCGCCTTTTCTCCCAAACGGGAGATGAAGCGGCTTAGAGCCACCACGCATCCCGTCAATTTTTGGATTTGTTTGAGGTCTTTTGGGATATCCAATTGTGACAGAGCCCAGATCTTGGCTGGGTTTGCTTCAATTCCTCTACCGGATACAATGAAGCCCAAGAGCTTTCCGGCTGGTACGCCGAAAACACATTTTTCCGGGTTGAGCTTAATGTCGTATGCTCAGAGGTTGTCGAATGTAATCCTCAAATAGTCTATTAGAGTTTTGACGTGTTTGGTCTTAACGACCACATCGTCTACGTACGCCTCCATTGTTTTGCCTATCTGGGTGGCCAGACATGTCTGAATCATGCGCTGATATGTTGCGCCGGCGTTTTTGAGTCTGAAGGGCATTGTATTGAAGCAGAATGGTCCGTACGGAGTAATGAATGCCGTTGCGGCCTGGTCTTTTTCCGCCATCTTGATTTGATGGTATCTGGAGTATGCGTCGAGGAAGCACAATGAATCGTGCCCTGCGGTGGCGTCGATGATTTGGTCGATGCAAGGGAGAGGGAAAGGGTCCTTTGGACAAGCCTTGTTAAGGTCTTTGAAATCGACACAAAGGCACCAGGATTTGTCCTTTTTTGGTACCATTACCAGGTTGGCTAGCCAGTCCGGATGTTTTATATCTCTGATGAATCCGGCTTCTGAGAGTTTGGCTAGCTCCACTCCCATTGCCTGTCTTTTGGGTTCGGAAAATCGCCGAAGAGCCTGTTTGACTGGCTTGAATCCTTTTAGGATATTTAGGCTGTGTTCTGCCAACCTGCGTGGGATTCCTGGCATGTCTGAAGGGTGCCAGGCAAAAATGTCCCAATTTTCCCGAAGGAATTCTCGCAGTGCGGCTTCTACATCAAGATGTAATTGTGCCCCAATGGAGGCCGTCTTTGTAGGGTCCGTTGGATGGACCTGGAATTTGACTATTTTGTCTGCTGGTTTAAAAGAGGTGGACTTAGACCTCTTATCGAGTATCACATCGTCCCTATCCACCGTGGAGCGCAGCGCAGTGAGTTCCTCTGCCGCTATGGCTTCGGATAATGCCTCTAGGGCCAGTGCGGCTGTCTTATTTTCAGCGCGGAGTGCTATATCTGGATCACTGACAAGAGTGATTATTCCATTGGGCCCGTGCATTTTGAGCTTCATGTACCCGTAATGGGGTATATCTTGGAAGATTGTGAATGCCTCTCGCCCTAACAAGGCGTGATATCCGCTGCCGAATGGGGCCACTTGGAACGTGACCTCTTCGGACCTGTAATTGTCCGGCGAGCCAAACACTACGTCTAGTGTGATTTTTCCTGTGCAGCGTACTTCTCAACTAGGGATTATTCCTCTGAAGGTTGTGCTGCTTCGCTCAATGCAGCTCCAGTCAATTTCCATTTTTGGAGGGTTTCCTCGTAGATGAGGTTTAATCTGCTGCCGCCATCCATGAGTACCTTGGTAAGACGAAAGCCGTCCACTATCAGACTGAGGACCAATACGGCTGGTGCTCGAGCTGTTCGGAATTTAGGTTCGTCGCTGGCATTGAAGGTGATAGCCGTGTCGCTCCATGGATTTGTTGTTGCTACCTGGTAGACTTCGGCGAGGCTGCGGATTGTTCGTTTCCGCATGTTATTTGATGCGAAAGTCTTGAAGACTGTTAATACCGTACTGGTACTGTTGGGCTGGTTGCCCGGGGCTAAAAAGCCTTCGCCACTTTTGGCCACCTACCGTAATATCCAACATGCTCAAAGGCTATGTGTTGGAGTGGCGCCCTCCGTACTATGGATTTTATAGGGTCCGTTGAGCCATCCCTCCAGTACGGTTCCGTGCCCTTTAGGGGTTTTTTGCTTTTTGGTTTGTAACCTAGGTGCTTGAGTATGACGCACCCTTTTATTTCAAACTAGGGTTGTATTCAGGGCCGGATTGTCCCAAAACCTGGTTTCGGTTTTCCAGGCACTCTCCATCGCACAGTATTTTTGTACTATGGTCGCCAAATCGGCGAAGCATGTAACTTCGCGACGACTTATGGCGTTTATGATTCCCTTGTCCGTGCAATTGTTGCAGAAAATTGAGATTGCGCTTTCCTCACGGCAGTCTTTTATCCTGTCCATGACCAGGAGGAATCTGGCCCAGTAGTGATGTACTGTTTCATCGGGCTCTTGCCGTATTTGAGATAGATCGCTTATGTTTGGGTGGGCGGGCGGAATTAAATTCGGAACCCCGCCCGATCTGAGGCTCAAAGGCCGAGAAGTTTCCGGATTTGGAAGCTTGGATTGCTGGATGTTATCCAACAAATCTGGTCCGATGCCTGACTTTAGGTTCAGTACTTGATTGACATCCGTCCGTCCGCGGGAATCCGGCATGAAGGGATCGGGAATCCGGACATAACTGGTCTTTAACATAGAGGAAGAGTCGCCGCGTTGTTCCTCTACCACGACAACGTGGTGGGTAGCCTGGGGAGAGTTAATTTCTCTCAGATCGGTTTTAAGCCCAATCTGATCGTAGTCCGTGGCGACTCCTAGGGCGGCGATGCGATCCAAGAGCTCATTTACGGAGGAGAGATCCATCGGATCTAGCTGCTCGGCGAATTCTGAGTTGACGTGAAGATCGCTTTTGATGACTCGAGAGGTCATTGTCGGAGCGGCGGCCGAACAGGCGGTCATAAGAAAACCGCCTAGCCGGATAGTTTGGCCAGGGGCCAAAGCTCCCTTGACGACGGCACCGTCTTTAAAGATGGGAAAAGGCATCCCTCCTGATTGCGATGGCACAGAGGAACTCTCAATGAAAGCACCAATGTCGGTGTCAAAACCGGCGGATCTCGGGTAGGGGGTCCCGAACTGTGCGTCTAGGCGGATGGTAACAGGAGACAAGGCACACGATGTTTTACCCAGGTTCGGGCCCTCTTGATGGGGGTAAAACCCTACGTCCTGCTTGATTGATATTGATGATGTGGGTATTACAAGAGTAGATCTACCATGAGATCAAGGAGGCTAAACCCTAGAAGCTAGCCTATGGTATGATTGTTGGTCGTCCTACGGACTAAAGCCATCCGGTTTATATAGACACCGGAGAGGGCTAGGGTTACATAGAGTCGGTTACAATGGTAGGAGATCTACATATTCGTATCGCCAAGCTTGCCTTCCACGCCAAGGGAAGTCCCATCCGGACACGGGACGAAGTCTTCAATCTTGTATCTTCATAGTCTTGGAGTCCGGCTGATCATGATAGTTCGGCTATCCGGACACCCCCTAGTCTAGGACTCCCTCAGGCGCCGCTCTAAGTCCCGCCAAAGCAAAAACGGCGATTCCGGCACCGGAGATAACAATACATCGGACAGTGTCGAAGACAACCCCTCCAACAGGATTCAGTGCAGGAGAACGAAGGAGCCAGCCCTCGTGAGAGAGCGGCCGACAAAGAGGATGAAGACGACAATTACATGCCTCCCTCCGAAGACGAGGCCAGCCTCGACGACGATGAATTCGTTGTGCCAGAGGATCCCGTCGAGCAAGAGCGTTTCAAACGCAGACTCGTAGCCACGGCAAGCAGCCTCAAGATGAAACAACAACAACTTAGAGCTGACCAAGACTTGCTAGCCGACAGATGGACCGAAGTCCTGGCGGCCGAAGATTATAAACTAGAACGCCCATCCAAGAGGTACCTGAAGCGCAGGCTGCTTCCCCAACTTGAGGGGGAAGCAAGTAAACCTACATCACCAGCGTACGATGCGCCCGATCGGCCACCCCGTGGCCGCGATAGAGAGGCCTTCAGGACCTCGAACCAAACCGCACCCCGACACTGCTCAAAACATACCAGAGTACGGGGAGACGCAACAGACCTGCGAGACATCTTGGAGAATAAGGCAAGGCAAACAAGATCGATCTACGGATCACATGGGTGCCTCGCGTCACGTGACGCTAGCCGTCACGCCGGACATAATAACTATGGCCCGGCCGAATACAACAGACCAAGCTCGTCCGAGCTGCGTTGCGATATAGCTCAGTAGAGGGGCGCCGCACACCCACTATGCTTCACAGTTGAAGTAATGGATCATCAAATCCCCGAGGGCTTCAAACCCGTAAACATCGAATCATACGATGGCACAACAGATCCTGCGGTATGGATCGACGATTATCTCCTTCACATCCACATGGCCCGTGGCGATGATCTACACGCCATCAAATACCTCCCGCTCAAGCTTAAAGGACCAGCTCGACATTGGCTTAATAGCCTGCCAGCAGAGTCAATCAGTTGTTGGGAGGACCTGGAATCCGCATTCCTTGACAACTTCCAGGGCACGTATGTGCGACCACCAGATGCCGATGACCTAAGCCACATAATCCAGCAACTAGAGGAATCGTCCAGACAATTCTGGACACGGTTCCTGACAAAGAAAAACCAAATAGTCGATTGTCCAAACGCCGAGGCCCTCGCAGCCTTCAGGCACAACATCCAAGACGAATGGCTTGCCTGGTACCTAGGACAGAAAAAGCCGAAGTCTATGGAAGCCCTCACGACACTCATGACCCGCTTCTGCGTGGGAGAAGACAGCTGGCTGGCTCGTAGCAATAACATAAGCAAGAGCCCCGGCAATTCGGATAACAAGGATAACAACGGCAGGTCACGCCGCAACAAGCATAAGCGCCACATTAACGGTGACAATACTGAAGATACGGCAGTCAATGCCGGATTTAGAGGCTCTAAACCGGGTCAGCGGAAGAAGCCATTCAAACAAAACCCTCAGGGCCCATCCAGCTTAGACCGGATACTTGATCGCTCGTGCCAGATACACGGCACCCACGAACAGCCAGCCAATCACACCAACAGGGATTGTTGGGTGTTCAAGCAGGCAGGCAAGATAAGTGCCGAGACCAGAGACAAGGGGCTACATAGCGATGACGAGGAGGGGCCCCGGCCGCCGAACAACAAAGGACAGAAGGGATTTCCCCCGCAAGTTCGGAAGGTGAATATGATATATGCAACCCACATCCCCAAAAGGGAGCGGAAGCGTGTTCTCAAGGACGTCTATGCGCTGGAGCCAGTCACCCCAAAGTTCAACCCATGGTCCTCCTGCCCGATCACTTTCGATCGACGGGACCATCCCACCAGCATCTGTCACGGCGGATTCGCCGCACTGGTCCTAGACCCAATTATCGACGGATTTCACCTTACCAGAGTCCTAATGGACGGCGGCAGTAGCCTGAACCTGCTTTACCAGGACACAGTGCGAAAAATGGGCATCGATCCTTCAAGGATTAAACCCACAAAGACAACCTTCAAAGGTGTCATACCAGGGGTCGAAGCCAGCTGTACAGGCTCGGTCACACTCGAGGTGGTCTTCTGATCACCGGAGAACTTCCGGAGCGAGGACTTAATCTTTGACATAGTCCCATTCCGCAGCGGCTATCACGCCCTGCTCGGACGAACCGCATTTGCAAAATTCAATGATGTGCCGCACTACGCATATCTCAAGCTCAAGATGCCAAGACCAAGCGGAGTCATCACGGTAAATGGAAACACATAACGCTCTCTCCGAACGGAGGAGCACACGACGGCCCTGGCGGCGGAAGTATAGAGTAGCCTCTCAAGGCAGTTCTCCAATCCAGGCGCCAAACGTCCAGACAACGTCAAGCAAGCCCGAAGTAACCTACAGCAAATCCGGCTGGCACGTTTTGAGCAAGCATAGCAGCGCGGCCCCAACCCCAGCCCCCGCCAAACAGCAATGCTGGTACCACGCATACATAATTACGCCTTAGAGATACCATGGGCATAAGGGGAGGGGCACAACAACGGCACGCCCAGAATGCGGCTTAACCGCACTAGGGGGCTCCCTATTTCGCCGTTTTCCTTTTTCACACAATTTCAGGACCCAACTATGGCCGAACCAACGATGCAATAGCCAGGGAGGAAGCAAGGTACATCAAAAGTCAAGGTGGTCTCTATAACGAGTTTAATACATGTTTCTCTTACAATCCTGCAGATTGCCCCTGAAAAGGAATATGTCAAATACTCCCATCTCTTGCTTACCACACTTTTTGTACTGTTCTGCTTTCACAGCAGCCCTTTTTTAATAAACAATACATAGCTCTTACCTATTATTGTACTTATCTATTTTTATATGCAAACATGCTCAGTCATGACACTATGCAACCGTACAATTTGGCACGGATAATACACCAGGGGCTTACAACACCCCATAACGTGGTGTGAGATGACCGAACACTCTAACAAGTGCGGCACCCTGAACTTATAGCACTATATGCATCGGCTCCGAATCATGTCTTTGGTCAATAGTTGGGTTTGCCCGGCTCCCATGTTTTGGTACCTTACGTTCCGCATTGTTGGCTAAGGTAGCGCTGGGAGAACTACTACGATTGTGCCCCAGTTGAGCTGGGTTAACACCTCAGTAGAGAAAGCTAAAACTGACTGTCATGATAGTGCGAGAGACCGGTCACTGTTTGCGAGGTTTTTTCGAGTCCTTAAAGACTTATGCCGCTTCAAGCGAGGAACCGGACTTATCCGGCCTAGGTGTGGATAGCGCCCCGAACTCAGTCTTCCGAATACTAGGGGCTTCGCCGAACTTTAAAATTATAGAATTTTATGGCTAAGTGAGAGTGATAAAGCATTATAAGTCCGACGGCCTGGTTCGGTGTGCTGAACGCCTCCCTAGATGGACCCAAGAATGGGAACAAGAGCGCTCAGGTTTATCCCGAACACCCCAGCACTCGTGGCATGGGGGTCGAAGCCGACGACTTGCATCTCTCAGATTTGATAAATGGCCGCACAGAAGGTAATAATTTAAATTAACAAGCGTTGCTTAACGCATATGAACAAAGCTTCAGCGTACAGGATAACAAATGCGAGTTTACTCAAAAATTACATCTTTGGAGTACTCATCCGCTATGCGTCGGGCACCCTTTAGAACGCCATTGTAATACATCTCGTGCGTACGATACTCCTTGCCCGGGGGCGGCGCGTCTGTCAACAGCTTCTCCGCGTCTAGCTTGCCCTAGTGCACCTGCCACGCCCAATATGCGACCCTATCCAAAAGCAACTCGAAGGTCCCACCAAGGATTGACCCGCATATTGAAACGCTTTTGCAAGGTGGATATCATTACATCAACATTACATAATAGATGGGGATACATACATAAGGCATACAATGCCACACGAATACAACATCACAATACATCAGAGCATCATCCGACTACGGATGAAACACAAACAGAAACTCAAACAACATCCACCCTGCTAGCCCAGGATGCCGACCTGGAACCTATCCCCTGATCGAAGAAGAAGAAGAAGAAGAACTCCAACACAAGCAACATCGCTCTCGCGTCATGATCATCGCACAACCTGTACCTGCAACTGTTGTTGTAGTAATCTGTGAGCCACGAGGACTCAGCAATCCCATTACCATGGGTATCAAGACTAGCAAAGCTTAAAGGGAAAGGAAGAGGTAAAGTGGTGAGGCTGCAGCAGCGACTATGCATATATGGTGGCTAACATACGCAAGTAAGAGCAAGAAGAGAGCAAGCAGAACGGTCGTCAACTAGTAATGATCAAGAAGTGATCCTGAACTCCTACTTACGTCAAACATAACACAGAAGCTGTGTTCACTTCCCGGACTCCGCCGAGAAGAGACCATCACAGCTACACACACTGTTGATGCGTTTAATTTCGCATCTGGTGTCAAGTTATCTAAAACCGGACATTAACAAATTCCCATCTACCTATAACCGCAGGCACGGCTTTCGAAAGATTATACCCTGCAGGGGTGTCCCAACTTAGCCCATGACAAGCTCTCGCGATCAACGAAGGAATAGACCTTCTCCCAGGAAGACCCGATCAGACTCGGAATCCCGGTTTACAAGACATTTCGACAATAGTAAAACAAGACCAACAAAGCCTCCCGCTGTGCCGGCAAATCACGATAGGAGCAACACTTAGACAAGCACTGGCCCGGGGGGGCTAAAATAAAGATGACCCTCGGGTTGGCCGACCCAAGGGAAAGGGATAGGTGGTGGTGAGGCAAATGGTAAAACCAAGGTTGGGCCTTGCTGGAGGAGTTTTATTCAAAGCGAACTGTCAAGGGGGTCCCATAAATCACCCGACCGCGTAAGGAACGCAAAATCCGGGAACATAACACCGGTATGACGGAAACTAGGGCGGCAAGACTGGAACAAAACACTAGGCATAAGGCCAAGCCTTCCACCCTTTACCAAGTATATAGATGCATTAATAATATAAGAGATATTGTGATATCCCAACCAAAATCCTGTCCACCATGGAGAAATCTTCAACTTCACCTGCAACTAGCAACGCTATAAGAGGGGCTGAGCAAAGCGGTAACATAGCCGAACAACGGTTTGCATAGGAACGGTGTCAAAGGTTAGAGGTTCATGGCAATTTGGGATGGCTTGATAAACAGGTAATAGGTAGCGCATCATAGCGATAGAATGAAGCAACTAGCATAGCAATGATAGTATTGAGATCTAGGGTAGCGGTCATCTTGCCTGAAATCCCGCTAGGAAGAAGAACAAGTCCATGAAGAAGACGAACGGATGAAGCCGAACCAAGCGTAGACGAACGAATCCTCACGATCGCAACGAAACAGGAACTAACAAGAAGAAGCACACAACAAGGTAAACACACCACACATGAACATGACATGATGCACAACAATCATGATGCATGACAAAGCTACATGAAGCTACTCATGGCAAGAGATGATGCAAACAAGAGCAACACATCAAGGCCAGTTTAAATGAGGCCCGGAACAACATATAACAATTCCGGTAAGTCCTCGTATGCAAATTTCGAAATTGGTCCAGATCTGAACAAACCTTATGTTCAAGTTGTTAAACAGCAAGTTAAAATGCACAACGATGATCTACATGAGATTCTAGTCAAGTTACATATAAAGTTCATTTAGTTCGGAGCTACGGCCTAGAAGATATGAGCAACACAAGTTAAACATGGCATTGATGCAAAATACATCCAAACATCAAGCAAACACCTCAAAACAAGGATGCAACATGATAATATGAAACTACATGCAAAATCAAGCAAGTTTCATATAAATCACACTCAAAACGGAGCAATGGTTCAACACACACACATGAAACAAGTTTGAAGGACAAGCTGTCCAAAACAGCAACTAGGCATATTGCAAGCAACAAAACAATAAGCTATAACATCTCAACATGAAAAAAAAAGACATGCGCATGATACACAGGTAAAGCATTACAAAGCATGAACACTGAGCTATCTCTAGAAATCGCTAGAACATGCTCAAACACACATGGTAAGATTGCAAGTTATAACAATTTCAGACTTTGCAGAAAATAACATCACGATGCAATGTTCGGAGCTATCAAAGAACATGTTACAGGAACTTATAATGGCAAACAAAGACATGTCATGATTCTACTAAATGCATAGATCAAAAGACTCTCAGTAACCATAAGCCAAAAATGATCGTAAACTATGATGGCACCCATGTAAACATTGCAAGTTATTATTACAGATTCATACATGGCAGGAACATAATTATGAAGGCATGTTTATGAGCTTGTGCAACTGACTACAGAGCAAACCATGGCATGAAAAGGCACCCAACAGTTAGAAGGCATGTTTGAGAAGCTAGGCATGGCAAGAGAAAGGTCATAGGGTGCATGGATCACTAGCAAAACACATGGGAACAAGTGAACTTAATGTTAACAGGCTGACAACAACATTATGAAGCAACTTTGGAGCAAGATATGATCAAGCTACAACAAGCTATAAATGCAACCAGGGGCATGTATGGATAGAGCATGATATGTAGATCAAAACATGTTTATAGAACATCTCCAGATTATGCATAGAATGATTAGTAGCAACATGTTTATATAGCATCACAAAATAACAGATTCAGCCTAGCAAAACAGCAACGTCATGAACACTACTTAACAAGCTCGATTCACTCACCACAAGACATTGCATGACAAGATAAGCATAGCATCATCAGGAAGGCATGTTTGTAGAACAAACCAAGTCAATAACAAGTCCATATCATGCAAGGATCAACTATAGCAAGCTTGGCCAAATTGAATAACAAGTAAACAATCTGCCAGGAAACATTTTGAAGCAAAAGTAGAGCACTCAAATGACATGCTAGACTACTCCATAATTGCAAAAAAGGGCATGAATGGATAGACAATAACCATGTGTTCAAAACATCCTTACTGAAGTATCTCAAAATATGCATGGATCTCTCTGTAGTATCAAGTTTACATGGCATCAAAATAACAACAGAACAGGGACTAAAATCAGCAACATCGCGATGCCTAGTTTGCATGCTTGTGCTAGCCACCACATTGATCACAAAAATATATGGCATATGCCTCTGTAAAGAAGACATAGCATAGTTCAAAACACATGAAGACATCAACCTCATAGGATGCACACATCAATCATGGCAAAAATGACAAAAGAGCTCGTTCTGATAACAGACGGCAGAAAACATCACGAAGCACTCTTAGAACGATGATTCATGCATCAAGATGACCTCAAATGAATATGATGCAATGGAATGAAATGATGTACTCGTCGAGACGAACAATTTGACATATTACACGCACGAAATGGAGCTACGGATGCAGAGTTATGATGGCATGAAAATATCAGGGATTTCGGGACTTAGTCGTTTCCAGGACAAAAAAACACGGCTGAGCGCAGGGTAACTAAATCACGCACGGGTGGGGTTTAGACGGGGGCGCGCTCACCTTGCGGGCTTCGGCCCAAGATGGGGAAGCAGGCCGGGGCAAGCGGGGAGCTGGGCTAGGCCTGGGGAAGACGGGCCGGACGGGGCCCACGTAGGCGCGGTGGGCCGAGCCCACGCGGGCGCAGGAGGCCGGGTCGGGCGTCGCCTTTCCTGCTCGCTCCTGAGCAGGGTCGGCAGCGGCGGCGGCTGCTGGCGGGGCTTCGGCGAGGCGCTGGGCCACGAGAGGAGGACGTCGGCGGCGGGGACGAGTGCCGGTGGCCGGATCCGGTGGTCGCCGACCGGATCGGGCGAGGAGGAGGCCCGCAAGGCGAGATCCGGCGAGGCGGCTCTCTCCGGTGGCGGCGGGGCAGGGCGTGGCCGGCGGCGCAGTCGCCGGGCGGCGGCGGAGGCGGGCGGCCGCGGGGCGAGCGCCGGGTGGCGAGCGGCGGCGGAGGCGCGCCCCGGCGAGGAGGGCA
>NC_041389.1:475139454-475146829 GCF_002162155.2 Triticum dicoccoides
GACGACCGGAGGCGGAGGCGACGCGGGCCCCGACGAAGCGGGTGGCGGCGCGGACGGGATGGGCCGGGAAGGGCCGGCCGTGGGCTTGCGGGCCCGCGTGGCCGCGGTGGAGCCGGCGAGGCGATGTCGAGGCGTGCGGTTGGAGGAGGCGCGCGGCAGGGTGACGTGGCAGCGTGTCATTGGTTGGGGTGAGGTGGAGGCTGGACGTGTCCGGCGCGGGCGGACGCGTCCGGCGGCGCGAGGAGGAAAACTGCAAAGGTTTCGGGGGATTCATCCGCGAATTTCGGGGGGAGGGGCTTATTTATAGATTCTGGGAGCTAGGAGAGTCCAAATGAGGAGCGGTTTTCGGCCACGCGATCGTGATCGAACGACCGAGAGCATGGAGGGGAGTTAGATGGGTTTTGGGCCACTTTGTAAGGGGTGTTGGGCTGCACACAAAAGAGGCCTTTGCGGTTACCCGGTTAACCGCTGGAGTACCAAATGACCTCCAAATGGCACGAAACTTGACAGGCGGTCTACCGGTGCTATACCAAGGCCGCGTGGCAAGACTCGGTCCATTCCGAGAAAGTTTAATACCCGCACATGAAAAGAGAGAAGAGGGGGGACTCCGGAGGGCATAGGAGTGCCGGATTGCAAAACGGACAACGGGGAAAAGGCTCGGATGCATGAGACGAACACGTATGCAAAATGAAATGCACATGATGACATGATAAAATGCAACACGCAAGCAAATGACATGGCAACGACGACGAATAACTGGAAGACACCTGGCGCATCGAATTCGGGGCGTTACAACACTCCTCCAGTAACAAGAGATCTCGTCCCGAGATCTTAGGACCGAGACGGAAGAGAAAAAGGATGAGGTGAAGCAAGAACTCAAGAGAAGAAGCAAAGAATCAAGAGCACTCGAGAAGAAGAGAGGAACGACGAGAATGGCGAGAATCGAGAGCTCACGGAATCAGATAGACTATGAAAGCACTCCAGTTAGAACGAGATAAGAAACGAATAAGACTGAAAGGATTTAGGCATCACTCCGATTGAACATGGATAGAATAGAACATGAACTTCACCCAAAGAGATGGCACTCGACGACATGAACAAAGCAATGCCTCCGGAAGAATTGAAAGAATTGAAAGAATTGAATGAAAAGAACTTAGAAGGAAAGGTTGATCGGATTTGTTGAGAAAATCAAGAACGAAAGGATAAGCTTGTTGTGGACTTATGGAGAACATCTCAAAATTATGAGGTGATAACCGACCGCAAAAGGAAATGATTGGATAACTTAGAAGAACGAAGAAATGCAAAACTCCACTTCCAAAAGAATCACGGAGAATTAATTGCACTTCGAGATGCGAGAAGAAAAAATACTTGAACTCCACCAACAAGATCTTGATGAACTCCTGAAGAATGAATTAAGTCATGAAGAACCACCGTGAAGAACTCTGGTAAGAAAAGGATGACGAGATAGAATGAAAGACGAACGAATAAGATGAGCGTTGCGATGATTTAGATGGAGGTTCTGACGAGATGACCGAGGAAATTTGAACTCTGGAAAAAGAAAAAGATGAAAGAGTACAACCGAGAATTACTTCATCATGAACAATCTCCGGAAGAAAAGAATTGAATCACCTCGATGAAATAAGAATAAGATTTATTATATGCTTATCCTTCATCAAATTAAATTGATGACAAACAATGGATTTTGCATATTACTTATTCTTCTTGAAAAGGAAAAAGGTGAAATATGCCGCAAAACTTGAGAAAGTCTTCATGAACCACCGGTAGGATTGGAAAGAACAAATGAATTAAAATGATACTCAATGAAAAAGAATCTTGAACGAACCGCCGTAAGAATTCTAAAATGACTGATGAAAGAGACTGAATCACCGGGATAATTGAATAACGGTAGCTGAAATGATGGCCTCAGGTGAAAAGAAATGGAAAAACAACTCATGACATACTCCGGATGGTTAAGAAAAGAATATCTGATAAATGGAATAATTCAAGAGGATAACATGAAGCTAGAACCACGAAACTTCGAGAGAACGGGCAAGATTTAAAGGAAAACTCTTCTGTGATCGACGAGAAACACCACCGAAATTACTGAGACACTCCGGGAGAATGAAAACCGAAAAGATTGAGCCAACAATGAAATGATTTGAAATCGATCTTGGAAAAGGCATGTGACTGATGAAATCCATTCGTATGTCACACTTGAAAAGAATTTGAGAATAACTCCGGGGAATTAGAAGAGTTAGGTAACATCCTGGGAAAAGACCTGTGGGTTAGGGCCCACTGAAGAGATAACACTGTTGAAAACTTTTGTTGAACAGATAGGTGAAGCACCGGAACAGTTGAAATATTTGGATGAGGTGACAACCTCGGATTAATTCGAAGACAGGCGAATCTCCTGAGATGTCTTGAACACTCCGAAAGGATAAACTGGCGAGAGGCAAACGAGCAGGGAAAACACTTGAGCTGAGGAAAAGAATATGAAATCACTACCAAAAAAACATGTATTGAATCCACCGGAAAAAGAAAGGGATGAAGAATGTCAAACGAGACGAGAATCACCGATTGAAATGATTGAGGGAAGACTGAAGAACCTCCGTATGAATGAAAATTGATGCTCGAAAGAGACTGAGGCTCCGGGAAGAAGAGGGTGGGAGGGCGGGAAAACAAAAGCAACTTGGAAGGGGAAATCGACGAATAACTTGAAGAGAAGACACCAGTTGAAAGAATGCAAAGGCTTCGCACGAGTAGGATGGATACTCAATTACAGACTCTAGTTCCGAGAAGAAGAACAGGGAGGGCGGGTGGGAAAGAAAACAACTGAGGATTGAACTCAAAGATGAAGAGGTTCGAGTCAACTTGACGAGAAATGCACCGGATGAAAAGAGCTGAGGAACAATGATCGAAAAACTAACTGCGTGATCCTAAAGAAAAAAATTTGAATGGGAAGAGAAGTAATTCAAAACACCTACGTCAAGATTCCTTACCAGAGCGACGAAGGGGCTGAGGAGTAAAAAGAATTCCTACTCTCCGATATAACTAGACTCCGAAAACAGTTTTCTTCTAGACTCAACAACGGCCAAACTACACGATCAATCAAGGGGGCTCCTAGGGTCGGTCGAGGCTCTGATACCAACTTGTCACGCCCAATATGCGACCCTATCCAAAAGGAACTCGAAGGTCCCACCAAGGATAGACCCGCATATTGAAACGCTTTTGCAAGGTGGATATCATTACATCAACATTACATAATAGATGGGGATACATACATAAGGCATACAATGCCACACGAATACAACATCACAATACATCAGAGCATCATCCGACTACGGATGAAACACAAACAGAAACTCAAACAACATCCACCCTGCTAGCCCAGGCTGCCGACCTGGAACCTATCCCCTGATCGAAGAAGAAGCAGAAGAAGAACTCCAACACAAGCAACATCGCTCTCGCATCATGATCATCGCACAACCTGTACCTGCAACTGTTGTTGTAGTAATCTGTGAGCCACGAGGACTCAGCAATCCCATTACCACGGGTATCAAGACTAGCAAAGCTTAAAGGGAAAGGAAGGGGTAAAGTGGTGAGGCTGCAGCAGCGACTAAGCATATATGGTGGCTAACATACGCAAGTAAGAGCGAGAAGAGAGCAAGCAGAACGGTCGTCAACTAGTAATGATCAAGAAGTGATCCTGAACTCCTACTTACGTCAAACATAACACAGAAGCCGTGTTCACTTCCCGCACTCCGCCGAGAAGAGACCGTCACGGCTACACACACTGTTGATGCGTTTTAATTCGGATCTGGTGTCAAGTTATCTACAACCGGACATTAACAAATTCCCATCTGCCTATAACCACACGCACGGCTTTCGAAAGATTATACCCTGCAGGGGTGTCCCAACTTAGCCCATGACAAGCTCTCGCGATCAACGAAGGAATAGACCTTCTCCCAGGAAGACCCGATCAGAGTCGGAATCCCGGTTTACAAGACATTTCGACAATGGTAAAACAAGACCAGCAAAGCCTCCCGCTGTGCCGACAAATCCCGATAGGAGCTGCACATATCTCATTCTCAAGGCACACCGGATGAGCAAGACGTCGGGTTGGCATAGACCCTGGTTGCCCAGGGGGCGCCGGACATCGCTCGGTTCGGACCAACACTTAGACAAGCACTGGCCCGGGGGGGCTAAAATAAAGATGACCCTCGGGTTGGCCGACCCAAGGGAAAGGGATAGGTGGTGGTGAGGCAAATGGTAAAACCAAGGTTGGGCCTTGCTGGAGGAGTTTTATTCAAAGAGAACTGTCAAGGGGGTCCCATAAATCACCCGACCGCGTAAGGAACGCAAAATCCGGGAACATAACACCGGTATGACGGAAACTAGGGCGGCAAGAGTGGAACAAAACACTAGGCATAAGGCCAAGCCTTCCACCATTTACCAAGTATATAGATGCATTAATAATATAAGAGATATTGTGATATCCCAACCAAAATCCTGTCCACCATGGAGAAATCTTCAACTTCACCTGCAACTAGCAACGCTATAAGAGGGGCTAAGCAAAGCGGTAACATAGCCGAACAACGGTTTGCATAGGAACGGTGTCAAAGGTTAGAGGTTCATGGCAATTTGGGATGGCTTGATAAACAGGTAATAGGTAGCGCAGCATAGCGATAGAACGAAGCAACTAGCATAGCCATGATAGTATTGAGATCCAGGGTAGCGGTCATCTTGCCTGAAATCCCGCTAGGAAGAAGAACAAGTCCATGAAGAAGACGAACGGATGAAGCCGAACCAAGCGTAGACGAACGAATCCTCACGATCGCAACGAAACAGGAACTAACAAGAAGAAGCACACAACAAGGTAAACACGCCACACATGAACATGACATGATGCACAACAATCATGATGCATGACAAAGATACATGAAGCTACTCATGGCAAGAGATGATGCAAACAAGAGCAACACATCAAGGCCAGTTTAAATGAGGCCGGGAACAACATATAACAATTCCGGTAAGTCCTCGTATGCAAATTTCGAAATTGGTCCAGATCTGAACAAACCTTATGTTCAAGTTGTTAAACAGCAAGTTAAAATGCACAACGATGATCTACATGAGATTCTAGTCAAGTTACATATAAAGTTCATTTAGTTCGGAGCTACGGCCTAGAAGATATGAGCAACACAAGTTAAACATGGCATTGATGCAAAATGCATCCAAACATCAAGCAAACACCTCAAAACAAGGATGCAACATGATAATATGAAACTACATGCAAAATCAAGCAAGTTTCATATAAAGCACACTCAAAACGGAGCAACGGTTCAACACACACACACATGAAACAAGTTTAAAGGACAAGCTGTCCAAAACAGCAACTAGGCATATTGCAAGCAACAAAACAATAAGCTACAGCATCTCAACATGAAAACAAAAGACATCGGCATGATACACAGGTAAAGCATTACAAAACATGAACACTGAGCTATCTCTAGAAATCGCTAGAACATGCTCAAACACACATGATAAGATTGCCAGTTATAACAATTTCAGACTTTGCAGAAAATAACATCACGATGCAATGTTCAGAGCTATCAAACAACATGTTACAGGAACTTATAATGGAAAACAAAGACATGGCATGATTATACTAAATGCATAGATCAAAAGACTCTGAGTAACCATAAGCCAAAAAGGATCAGAAACTATGATGGCACCCATGTAAACATAGCAAGTTATTATTACAGATTCATACATGGCAGGAACATAATTATGAAGGCATGTTTATGAGCTTGTGCAACTCACTACAGAGCAAAACATGGCATGGCAAGGCACCCAACAGTAAGAAGGCATGTTTGAGAAGCTAGGCATGGCAAGAGAAAGGTCATAGGGTGCATGGATCACTAGCAAAACACATGGGAACAAGTGAACTTAATGTTAACAGGCTGACATCAACATTATGAAGCAACTTTGGAGCAAGATATGATCAAGCTACAGCAAGCTATAAATGCAACCAGGGGCATGTATGGATAGAGCATGATATTTAGATCAAAACATGTTTATAGAACATCTCCAGATTATGCATAGAATGATTAGTAGCAACATGTTTATATAGCATCACGAAATAACAGATTCAGCCTAGCAGAACAGCAACGTCATGAACACTACTTAACAAGCTCGATTCACTCACCACAAGACATTGCATGATAAGATAAGCATAGCATCATGAAGAAGGCATGTTTGTAGAACAAACCAAGTCAATAACAAGTCCATAGCATGCAAGGATCAACTATAGCAAGCTTGGCCAAATTGAATAACAAGTAAACAATCTGCCAGGAAACATTTTGAAGCAAAAGTAGAGCACTCAAATGACATGCTAGACTACTCCATAATTGCAACAAAGGGCATGAATGGATAGACAATAACCATGTGTTCAAAACATCCTTACTGAAGTATCTCAAAATATGCATGGATCTCTCTGTAGCATCAAGTTTACATGGCATCAAAATAACAGCAGAACAGGGACTAAAATCAGCAACATCGCGATGCCTAGTTTGCATGCTTGTGCTAGCCACCACATTGATCACAAAAATATATGGCATATGCCTCTGTAAAGAAGACATAGCATAGTTCAAAAACATGAAGACATCAACCTCATAGGATGCACACATCAATCATGGCAAAAATGACAAAAGAGCTCGTTCTGATAACAGACGGCAGAAAACATCACGAAGCACTCTTAGAACGATGATTCGTGCATCAAGATGACCTCAAATGAATATGATGCAATGGAATGAAATGATGTACTCATCGATACGAACAATTTGACATATTACACGCACGAAATGGAGCTACGGATGCAGAGTTATGATGGCATGAAAATATGAGGGATTTCGGGACTTAGTCGTTTCCAGGACAAAAAAACACGGTCCAGCGCAGGGTAACTAAATCACGCACGGGCGGGGTTTAGACGGGGGCGCGCTCACCTTGCGGGCTTCGGCCCAAGACGGTGAAGCAGGCCGGGGCAAGCGGGGAGCTGGGCTGGGCCTGGGGAAGACGGGCCGGACGGGGCCCACGTAGGCGCGGTGGGCCGAGCCCACGCGGGCGCAGGAGGCCGGGTCGGGCGTCGCCTTTCCTGCTCGCTCCCGAGCAGGGTCGGCGGCGGCGGCGGCTGCTGGCGGGGCTCCGGCAAGGCGCTGGGCCGCCAGAGGAGGACGTCGGCGGCGGGGACGAGTGCCGGCGGCCGAATCCGGTGGTTGCCGACCGGATCGGGCAAGGAGGAGGCCCGCAAGGCGAGATCCGGCGAGGCGGCGCTCTTCGGTGGCGGTGGGGCAGGGCGCCGCCGGTGGCGCAGTCGTCG
>NC_041389.1:475147247-475174150 GCF_002162155.2 Triticum dicoccoides
GGCGCGGCCGACGAGGCCCTTGCCAGTGACGACCGGAGGCGGAGACGACGCGGGCCCCGACGAAGTGGGCGGCGGCGCGGACGGGATGGGCCAGGAAGGGTCGGCCGTGGGCTTGCGGGCCCGCGCGGCTGCGGTGGAGCCGGCGAGGCGACGTGGAGGCGTGCGGTTGGAGGAGGCTCGCGGCGGGGTGACGTGGCAGCGTGTCATTGGTTGGGGTGAGGTGGAGGATGGACGTGTCCGGCGCGGGCGGACGCGTCCGGCGGCGCGAGGAGGAAAACTGCAAAGGTTTCAGGGGATTCAGCCGCGAATTTCGGGGGGAGGGGCTTATTTATAGATTCTGGGAGCTAGGAGAGTCCAAATGAGGAGCGGTTTTCGGCCCCACGATCGTGATCAAACGACCGAGAGCATGGAGGGGAGTTAGATGGGTTTTGGGCCACTTTGGAAGGGGTGTTGGGCTGCACACAAAAGAGGCCTTTGCGGTTACCCGGTTAACCGTTGGAGTACCAAACGACCTCCAAATGGCACGAAACTTGACAGGCGGTCTACCGGTGCTATACCAAGGCCGCGTGGCAAGACTCGGTCCATTCCGAGAAAGTTTAATACCCGCACATGAAAAGAGAGAAGAGGGGGGACTCCAGAGGGCATAGGTGTGCCGGATTGCAAAACGGACAACGGGGAAAAGGCTCGGATGCATGAGACGAACACGTATGCAAAATGAAATGCACATGATGACATGATAAAATGCAACACGCAAGCAAATGACATGGCAACGACGGCGAATAACTGGCAGACACCTGGCGCATCGAATCCGGGGCGTTACAGCACCTTAGCACGGGCAAGGGCCCGACGGGCACCTTCAATACAAGCGGAGCGCTTGACGACCTCAATCCACGGACACGCGTCCAACAGCCGCTGCACCAGACCGAAGTAGCTCCCAGGCATGACGTCTCCAGGCCACAGCCGAGCTATGATGCCCTTCATGGCCTGTTCGGCCACCTTGAGGAGCTCGACCATCTGCTTCAGCTGGCCGCTCAGGGGCACCGGCTGTTCGGCCTCACCATATTGAGACCAGAACACATTTTCCGTCGAGCTCCCCTCTTCGGCTCGGTAGTATGTGGCGGCATCAGACACACTACGGGGCAGGTCGGCGAACGCTCCTGGAGAGCTCCGGATTCGGGTAAGTAGCAGATAATTAACTTTTATATTTTTGCTTTGCATAAAGAATGCCTTACCCGCCGCTATCTTCTTCATTGACTCGATCTCCTGAAGGGCCTTCTATGTTTCGGCCTTAGCGGTCTTGGCACTCTCAAGAGCCAAGGCAAGCTCGGACTCTCGAGTCTCCGAGTCACGCTCCAAACTCTCGTGTTTTTTCACGAGAGCTTGGAGCTCTTGCCGCACCTCCGCCACCCGGGCCTCCTGCTTCTCTCGCTTGGTGCGCTCCATGGACGCACTCTTTTCGGCCTTTGAGACCGCCTCTTTCAGGGTCGCCACCTCAGTCGTGGCTGCTGCAACATTAACGTTGGTCCTGTTATTATTTTGCAACCAAGTATTTCTATATACATTTACAAGGGGTACTGTGTACCCTCTTTATCCTCGAGCTCCTTCTTGGCACGGCCGAGCTCGCTCTCGGACCGCTCGAGGCTTTCCTTAAAGGCATTTACCTCCACAGTCAGTGCGGCAGAGGACAGCAGCGCAGCCTGCATTCCCATATTGACATATTTCTATTAGACTCCTGCGTATATCTTTTTAGATCCTCAGCTCGGTTTTTCTTTCCGAACACCGAACTGAGCATCAGGGGCTACTGTCTATGCGGTAATATTTTTTATATATGTGTTTTTGCACACATACCTCAAAGCCCGTTAATAGGCTTGTACAGGCTTCCGTCAGCCCGCCCTTGGCGGACTGAAATTTCTGAATCACCGCACTCATAACAGTGCGGTGTTCCTCGTCGATGGAGGCGCTGTTAAGCGCCTCCAGCAAATTGTCCGGCGCCTCCGGGTGGACGGAAGTAGCCGGCGTCGCAGGCTTGCCCTTCTTATGAAGGCGCCGCCTGTCGGACTCCGGAACCGCTGATGGTTCCGGAACAGTGTCCGGCCCGGGGCCGGACTTAGATCCCTCCGGAGCTTTACCCCCTTTGGCCTGGAGTCCGGAAGGTCGCCTTGTGGCGCCTCCAGGACTACCTCCTCCCGATTTAGTCCCTTTTGGGACTCCACCTCAACGTTGTCCGTAGGGAGAGGGGAGGAGGCCATCGGAAGTGAAGCGCTATTCATATCCAACGAATCCAAGGAGCCGCTCGTCGAATCGTCGAGCTGGGCCTTGGGCGGACTACGTGATCAAATTCGGTGTCAGAAAATGCCAAATAATGGAGGGGCGTCATAAGTTATTCGGATGACCGGATACTTACGATTTTGCCAGGGGCTTGACCCTGGATGGCCATTCCTCCCCGCCGTCTTCAGCGTCGGAGGTGTAGTCCGGAAGAAGGGTTCTCCCTTTCTTGGACCCTCCAGCCTCCCCAGTTGGGGCGGCTTTCCTTTTCTTTCCTTCCCCCGTTGGAGGGGGAGAGGCTTCTTCTTCTTCCTCCTCCTTGTCCTTAGAGGCGGAGGGTGCTTCGGGGCTGTCGGGCGATGAATCCGACACCACCAGACGCCGGGAACTCTTTCGAGTCCCCGTGGCCTTCTTCTTGGCCTTCTTCTCTGGCACCACATGAGGTGCCAGGACCAGCAGCTTCGTCAAGTGGGCATCCGCTGGGTCTTCGGGCAAGGGAGCCGGACAGTTGATCTGTCCGGCCTTTTTCTGCCAGTCCTGTTAATGAGATGGGGGTTTAGATCCTGCATAGAATCAAATCTGTGAAAAATAAATACCCCGTAAAGGGAAAATTAAGCTTACCGCGCTGGCTTGGCGCTCGGCGCAGAATCCGCGATCCTCCGTGACGGAGGAAGCCATCCATCTACCTCCCACTCCGGACATGACTGGAGAAGGTTGAGGTGGGAAGTGCAGGCTTGGGCGTTGGAGCTCGAGCGCGCAGGGATGGATAAGCAGAGGAGGAAGAGGGCGTGAATGGAAAGGGCGGATTCTTATCCCCTTATATGGGTGGCCAAAACTACGAGCTCCCCACCGGCCTAATAGAACTCGCTTATCCCCCAAGCACCGCGGTTAATGGCGCGGTTGGGTTACCCACACCCGTATTGATGAGAATCCCGGAATAAGGGGACACGATCTCTGCTTTGACAAGACGTGCCAGGGAAACCGC
Organism: Triticum dicoccoides; assembly: GCF_002162155.2. Lineage (NCBI taxonomy): Eukaryota > Viridiplantae > Streptophyta > Magnoliopsida > Poales > Poaceae > Triticum > Triticum dicoccoides. The sequence goes on from NC_041389.1 coordinate 475,150,498, forward strand.
CTCGCTAAACGCGCTGAGGTGGAACAATAAAATGAATAAAGAGCCTGGCTGTGGCATGATGTCACGCCATGGAATACATCAGCAAATCCGATTGATGCAAATATTATTCTCTCTACGAAGGAATGTGGAACTTATTTTGCAGAGCCGGACACTACCCTGGTGTTCAACATCTTCTATGAAATATTCCGAGGAGGAACCCGCCTTGCAATGCCAAAGACAACTTGCGCGCCAGACTCGTCGTCATTGAAGCCTGGTTCAGGGGCTACTGAGGGAGTCCTGGATTAGGGGGTGTCCGGATGGCCGGACTATGACCTTTGGCCGGACTCCTGGACTATGAAGATACAAGATTGAAGACTCTGTCCCATGTCCGGATGGGACTTTCCTTGGCGTGGAAGGCAAGCTTGGCGAAACGATATGAAGATCTCCTCCCATTGTAACCGACTCTGTGTAACCCTAGCCCTCTCCGGTGCCTATATAAACCGGAGAGTTTTAGTCCATAGGAAGAACAACAATCATACCATAGGCTAGATTCTAGGGTTTAGCCACTCCGATCTCGTGGTAGATCTACTCTTGTACTACCCATATCATCAATATTAATCAAGCAGGAGTAGGGTTTTACCTCCATCGAGAGGGCCAGAACTTGGGTAAAAACATCATGTCCCTTGTCTCCTGTTACCATCTGCCTAGACGCACAGCTCGGGACCCCCTACCCGAGATCCGCCGGTTTTGACACCGACAAAGGGGAACATCTAGTACAAGTTATCCCGACTAAAGTTGGTCTTTGGCTGCCAAAGGCACTGGCGATGACGCCATCTTGGGCTCCAAGGTGACCTTCGTCCTGCCGCTCTGCTGGTCTTGGTCTCATTGCACCGAAATGGTAACCTTTGCTTGATGCCTCGGTACTCCGCACCTGTGCTTTCCCCCTTTGCACCAAAGAGGAAACAAGGACATTGCATAGGACGGCGCCCGTCTGGTCTCGATCGTCATGGCTTGCATCACGAGCACCTCATGAGGCACCCCTGCCTTGATCTCTTCGCCTCCTCGTGAGCCTGCCTGACGAGGACGCTCCTGAGGAAGCCTTTCGTCGTCCGCCCCACGAGGCCTGGCTCCCCGCGAGGCTCTTGAGCTCGAGTAGATGAAGATGGGCCGTACTGGGCCACCACTTGAGCCACGCCGTAGGCCGCAAGCAGGCAGGTCTGAGGACCCCCGTTCCCAGAACACCGACAGTAGCCCCTGGGCCCAAGGCGCGTTCGGACTTGGCTTAGTAGAGAAGCGAAGGGGCAAGTGCGGAGTGCCACAGGCCCCAACAGCCTGTGGCCTTGGGCGTCGCATGGCGGTTGATTGTACATGGGTGTCTCTGCTTCCCCACGCTTCCTCGGCAAGTGCCCGACTTGACAAGTCCCTACATGCAAAGACGAGTCATGATTACCTGCGATCATGGAGGCCGACGGTTGGCCTCCTCTGGGCTATAAATGCGAGGGGGGCGCCAGCCCCCGCAGTCCAACTCTTCCTTCTCCACTCCTTCTTCCTTGCTCCCCCCATCTGCTTGCTGTGTCCCATGGCGCCTACGAAGAGGTTCTCGGCCGCAAAGAAGGGGAAGGCTCGCCGGGATGGGCCTGGCTCCCCTCTGCCCAAGCGCGGTCGAGGTCGTCCCCGGAAGCACCCCATACTCCCGCAGTGGCCGCCCGTGGTCGCAACGGAGGTCCTTTGTGTGGTGAAGGTCGCTTGATTGATGGGGGAAGACGCGCCGTGGCTGCGCGGCCTCCCCGCCCGCGCTTTCACTTGGCAGAGGTGCTGCCGGAGTTTGTCGTGTGGTCGGCGGATCCGGCTGGCAACTGGCTTCAGCTCCCCCGCTTCTTCACCAGCAAACTGCCGGCCGGTGCCACTGGTGGGCTCTGGCTTCAGGCGGACGGCAGCAGTAGCAGAGCCTCCTGGGTTGCGGTGGAGGTCTCCATCGCCGGGAACGTGGCCTTGGCCTGTGGCTGGCAAACGTTTGCCCGCGCGCGTGGCCTCGGCCGGCGATGCACCCTGCAATTCATGTTTGACGGCGACGCCACCCTCTACGTGAGGGTGTTTGGAGAGGATGGACGCCGTGTCGGGTGCTGCCTTGTAGATGATGACAGCAACCGGATGCTTAGCCTCAACAGCGGCCGTGATGAAGACGAAGGCAGGTCCGTGCCTGGCGGCGCCCGGAGCTCACCAAGCTTCAGCGGTTCCCCCTCTAACGACAGCTCCTCCAGCGGCGGCCATGATCAACCACCACGCCGCCAAGCCCGCTTCGAGGGTGGTGGCGGATCATCCCGCCGTCGTGCCTCGGTGAAGCGTGAGGAGGGGTCTGATTGAGCTCCGGAGGGCGGTGCGAATCCCCTTCCGCGGGCCGTCGTAGGGCAAGCGCTTATTTTGTTTTTCTCCCTTTCATGCATATAGAGAGAGAGAAGTGTGGAGCCCCGTGGGGGCGTGCTGGACTAATGCCTTCAATTATCATGCTATTTCCATTATTCCCACACCGTGTTACGGTATTGCATGCTCATGCGTAGGAACAACTTAGCTCGGGGGGATTCGCTGCAGTCTTCGCCTCGAGAGGCTCCTGCCCGAGGCCTTGCCGTGCATCTTGAGGCCTGCAAAAATTAGCCGTAGGGACAGCTTTCGAACCCCAGTGGTGAGGGTGACCGGCTCAGGCCCTGCGTTCGTGCCGCGATACCCGTGGGGCATGGACCGGGAGGAGTGCTCCCGCTGTGAACTTTTGTGGGGAAGCCTCACGAAATTAGGTCAGAAGATACTCGCAAGGGCGCCCGCACAACCCCCTCGTGAGGTTTGCAAAAGATAAGATGAGTCAGGCGAGCAACAAAGACAGAAAATCACGGGCCGGGGATGGCACACAACACTAAAAGCAACTCCAATAAAGTTCCAAACAAAGGTGAACAAGCCAACTGCAGAAAGCAAATGAAAAGGCGCGTTCGGCACCCAATCTAGTCTTCAACGTCTTCTCACCAGCGCGGAGCTAAGTGCTGCCACTAGGCATGGGCGGGAGCCCCCGAGGCCCGAGGGCGGCACTCCGGAGACTCCAGGGCGTGTACAACCCCAACTCATTATTACGTGAGAGTGTCACGGGTGGCGAGCTTCACAGACATTGGCCTTCTTCACAGGCACCGGGCCTTTTCTTGGGGTGATGAGCTTCACAGGCGCTGGGCCTTCTTCACAGGCACTGGGCCTTTCCTTAGGACGACGAGCTTCATAGGGACTGGGCCTTCTTCACAGGCACCGGGCCTTTCCTTAGGACGACGAGCTTCACAGGCACTGGGCCTTCTTCACAGGCACCGGACATTTCCTCGAGGCGACGAGCTTCACAGGCACTGGGCCTTCCTTACAGGCTTTGGGCCTTACTTCAAGGGTAAAATTTCCGGAGGTGCTGAATGTTCCATGCGTTCGGGATGGGAAGCCCCTCCTGGGTCTCCAAGCGCACAGCGCCAGGTCTGGAAACATGAACAACCTTGAACGGGCCCTCCCACATGGGCAAGAGCTTGTGCAGTCCTTTCCTGGAGAGCACCCTCCTGAGCACGAGGTCACCTACCTCGAGAGTCCTAGGGCGGATGTTGCAGCAATGGTACCGTCGTAGCGCCTGCTGGTATCTTGCCGCCCGAAGCGCGGCCTCCCGGTGGTGTTCCTCCCCCAGCACGAGATCCATCCCCCGCACGGCGTTCTGCTGTGCTGCGTCAAACGTCAAGACGCGCACGAAGCGACGCCTGACCTCGTGAGGGAGGACCGCCTCTGCTCCGTAGATGAGGAAGAACGGGGTCTTGCCAGTTGACTTGGTAGCGGTTGAGCGGATGGAGCACAGCACAGACCGGAGCTCGTCATACCAGCCCCTGTCGCAGGCCTCCAGCTTCTTCTTGAAGGTCCTGGTTTTGAGGCCTTTCAGGACCTCTACGTTGGCGCGTTCTTCCTGGACGTTGCTTCGAGGGTGTGCCACCGAAGCGTAGCATATCTGCGTTCCAAGGTTACCACAATATGTTTTGAAGAGATTGCTGGTGCATTGTGGACCGTTGTCGGTGATGATGCGATTAGGCACTCCGAATCAGCTCATGAGGCCCTTGATGAACCTGACTCCTGAGCCAGCTGGGATGGTGAAGACAGCTTCCACCTCTGCCCACTTGGTGAACTTGTCAATGGCGACGTAGAGATAGAGATAGCCCCCTGGCGCTCGGGGAAACGGGCCCGAAATGTCTAGCCCCCAAACTGCAAACGGCCATGAGAGGGGTATGGTCTGCAGGCCCTGAGCCGGCTGATGAATCTGCTTGGCGTGGAATTGACAGGCTTCACAAGCCTTCACCAACTCGATGGCGTCGTTCAGTGCTGTAGGCCAGTAGAACCCGCTGCGAAACGCCTTGCCAACGAGGGTTCGTGATGACGAGTGGTGCCCACAGTCTCCACCGTGAATGTCTGCCAACAACTCTTTCCCATGCTCCCTGGAGATGCAACATGGGGAAACATCATTTGGCCGCTTCCAGCAGAGCTCTTCGTCTGGGATGCAGTAGGCCGTGGCCTGCCGTGCCACGCGTTCCGTGTCCTCCTCCTTCTCTGGTAGAGTCCCTTGCATCAGGTAATCCTTGAGTTCCACGGTCCAACATCCCTCCTGTGGCTCCAGCGCTAGGAGCAAGCGTGCTCCTGAGGCCGGGCCACATGCCGGAGCTTCTGAGGCAGGTGGTTGAGGAAGTTCCTCATGAGGCTGCGCTGTACTTGATAGTGACGGTGCTGCTGAGGGTCTGAAGAGTCATTCCTCGAAGACACCGGGCTCTTGAGGCAGCCGCCTGGACGCCCTCCTGGCGATGTCATCAACCTCTTGATTGGTGCCGCGGGGCACATGCTGCAACTCCAACCTCCAAAACTACTTTTCCATTCTGGGGACCTCCGCAAGATACACTTCCATGTGCTCGCCCTTCGGCTCATACACCTTGTTGGAGAAGTTGACGAGGAGCTGTGAATCACCTTTTATGATGAGGCGCTTTACCCCCAAGGCCGCTGCATCCTTCAAGCCTGCTATCAAGCCCTCGTATTCTGCTATGTTGTTGGAAACCTTCTCTCCATGCTGGAAACAGAGCAGTACAGCATAATAGAGCTTGTCCTGAGTGGGAGATATAAGCACCACGCCAGCCCCCGCGCCATGCCGCGAGAACGCTCTGTCAAAGTACATGACCCAACCGTCCGGGGCCTCACTTCCCGGGGAAAGTGACCGATCTTCGCCTGCTTCGAGTCCTGGCGCCTCTGTCCATTCTGCCACAAAATCTGCAAGTACGGCTCCTTTTACGACCCTCATCATGCTGAATTACAACTGAAACGCTTGCAACTTGATGTTGCATTTGGCGACCCTTCCCGCTGAGTTGGGACTTCTGAGTACCCTTTCCAATGGATATGCCGAGACGACTTTGATGGGGTGACCTTGAAAGTAGTGTCGCAACTTGCGTGAGGCCACTAATAGAGCGAGCAAGAGCTTTTGAGGCATGGGGTATCGTGCCCTCGCATCCCGTAGCACCGTGCTAATGAAATACACCAGGTGCTCGACGAGGGTAGGCGTGCTGGTGAGGTTGGTGCCCTCTGATGGGTCAGACGCCTCCTGAGACAACGGAGCCCCCAGCCCCTGGCTGTCCGTTGCAGCCTCTTCAGCCATGGGGGCGTCCCCCTGTTTAGATTGGCATCCATCTACTGCGGCCGTGGTCTTCGCGAGGCCTTCTTGGTCTTGCGCTGCCGTGGACAGGGCCGCGGTGCAGCTTTGACCTGGCGCTCCTCTTGTACTGCCACCAGAGATGCACTGGCGGAGTAAGGTGTGGCGGCGAGGTAGGTCACCAAGGGCTCCCGAGGGCGTGGAGCCACCATCACCAGAGGGATGGGGTACTTCTTGAGGTCTTGGAATGCTTTATCAGCCTCATGAGTCCATTCGAACGGACCATTCCTTTTCATTATCTTGAAAAATGGTAGGATAGGTTCCCCCAGTTTGGAGATGAAGCACCCTAACGCGGTCACTCGCCCAGTGAGCTTCTGCATTTCCTTGAGGGTTTACGGAGGACTCAGGTCTTCGACTGCCTTGACCTTCTCCGGGTTAGCCTCAATACCTCTGTGGGACACAAGGAAGCCCAGAAGCTTGCCAGAAGGAACACCAAACACACACTTCTCTGGGTTGAGCCGCAGGTCCACCTCGCGAAGGCTCATGAAGGTTTCTTGCAGGTCCTGTATTAGGGTTTTAGCCTCCCAAGACTTTACCACGATGTCGTCAATATAGGCCTGTGCGTTTCTCCCGAGCTGCCAGCCCAAGGTGATATGCATCAGTCGCTGAAAGGTTGCGCCTGCGTTGCGCAACCCGAACGACATGCAGGTGTAGCAGTACACCCCGTGCGGGGTCAGGAAGGCCATTCTCTCCACGTCTTCTACCGCCATCTTGATTTCGTGATAGCCGGAGAAGGCATCCAGGCAGCATAGCAGGTCACACTCGGCGGTGGAATCATTGATCTGGTCAATGCGAGGGAGCGGGAACGGGTCTTGAGGGAAGGCTTTGTTGAGGTTGGTGAAGTCGACGCACATGCGCTCCTTCCCCCCTTCTTTGACACAACAACAGGGTTGGCCAGCCATTCAGGATAGCGAACTTCGCAGAGGACACCCGCAGCTTCAAGCTTACAGGTTTCTTGGACGATGAAGGCCTGCTTTTCAGTGGATTGTCGCCTCGCCTTCTGCTTCACGGGGCGCACGTTGGGGCACACGTTCAGATGATGCTCGATCACCTCCCTTGGGACCCCCGCTAGCTGCTTGGGTTCCCATACGAACACCTCCTTGTTCACACGCAGGAACCTCACCAAGGCCTCTTCTTGTTCGGGATTGAGGTTGGCGCCTATGGTGAAGGTGGCTGTGGAAGATCCATCCTCATCGACTGGCACTTCCTTGGTCTCCGCCTTGTCTTAGGTGAATATCTGCTTCTTCTTGGTTAGCATAGCCCCATTGGCGTAGAGGGTGCCAGCGCTGGCAGGCTGCGCCACGGCGGCCTCCTTGAAGGCGAGCCTGAGCGCCTACAGGGCATCTTTTGTATCTCCAGACACGGTGAGGACGCCACTTCTCCTGGGCATCTTCATGAGGTTGTAGGCCGGGTGAGTCGCTGCCATGAACTGAGCCAAGGCAGGGTAGCCGAGGATGCCGTTGTACGGGAGGCCGATAGGGGCGATGTCGAAGTCGACCAGCTCCGTGCGGAAGTTGTCGTGGGTGCCAAAGGTCACCGGGAGGTGGATCTGCCCAGGGAGCCGGTGGAACTGCCTCTGACGCCCGAGAAGGGCTTGTTGGGTTGGAGTCACTCCGGTGGCACGTGGAGGAGGCTGAAGGCCTCCACCGAGATCACGTTAAGGCCGGCGCCGCCGTTTATGAGGGTCCTGGTGACAGCCACCTGGCAGATGGTGGGGGTGCATAGCATCGGGAGCATGCCCGAGCAGGCGGTGTTGGAGGGGTGATCGTCCGAGCTGAAGGTCAAGCCGGCCTTGGGTGCCACCCACCCCCGGGGGGGGGGGGCTTCGTGTCGCTTGAAGGCAGCGCCGACCTGGCGGACGAACGGCTTGACGTGGCGGCTCAAGGGCGGGGCTCGCGAGCCACCCAGGAGAGATGCGACGGCCGGGGGCGCCGGCGCAGCATAATGGGCGAGGAAGAGTCTGCACAGCTCCTCCCAGGAGGCCACCGAAGCCGCTAGCAGGTGGAGCAGCCACACGCGTGGGACGCCAGTGAGGGTCATGGGCAGCCAGTTAGCCATGACCCTGTCATTGCCCCCGGCCTTGAGGACGGCCTCCTCATACGCCAGCAGGAAAGCTAGCGGATCCGCCGCACCATCATAGCACGGAGGCACGTCTGGCTTGAACTTGCTCGGCCACCGCACCTGCCGCAAGGAGGGGGCTAAGGCTCGGAGCCCCCAGGCCCCACTGCCGGTGTCGGTAGCTGGAGCGGGCGGCGCGTTGTCCGCCATGAGGGCAAAGCGCGGCGTTGACAAAGAGCGGGTCGACGGAAGGGTGAGCTCCGGCGCACCCGTACCTGGCGTGCCTAATGTCGGATATCGGGTTCCGGCAAAACCCTTAAGGTTCAAACTCTGGGGTGCGCGCGAAGATCTTCCCCCTACTGATCCACGTCCTAACGCCTCGCTGAGAATCTAAGCTACCCGATGAACAACACAAGGGATGCAAGGTTTATAATAGTTTGGGCCACCATTGTGGTGTAATACCCTACTCTAGTTTGTGATGTGGTGGATTGCCTCAGGGGCTGATGATGAATAGTACAGAGGAAGAACAGCCTCGCGAGGAGTGTTCTTGTGGTGGTGTGCTTGGAGAGGAGTTGCTCCGTCTCTGTTGGCTCTCGGTCAGATTCCGATGCCCATCTACTGTGGTGGCTATCCCTATATATAGAGGCCCTGGTCCTCTTCCTAAATATTGAGTGGGAAGGGCGCCAACAACGGCCATTTTGAAGGGGAACATCTAGTACAAGTTATCCTGACTAAAGTTGGTCTTCGTATGCCAAAGGCACTGGCGATGACGCCGTCTTGGGCTCCACGGTGACCTTCGTCCTGCCGCTCTGCTGGTCTTGGTCTTGTTGCACCGAAATGGTAACCTTTGCTTGATGCCTCGGTACTCCACGCCTGTGCTTGCCCTCTTTGCACCAAAGAGGAAACAAGGACACTGCACAGGGCGGTGCCCACCTGGTGCCCGCCTCGTCTCGATCGTCATGGCTTGCGTCACGAGCACCTCGCGAGGTACCCCTGCCTTGATCTCTCCGCCTCCTCGCGAGCCTGCCTGGTGAGGCTGCTCCTGAGGAAGCCTTTCATTGTCCGCCCGGTGAGGCTTGGCTCCCCACGATGGTCTTGAGCTCGAGTAGATGGAGATGGGTCATAATGGGCCACCACTTGAGCCACGCCGCAGGCCGCAGGCAGGCAGGTCTGGGGACCCCCGTTCCTAGAACGCCAACACTGTTGCAATGCCATGTTAGTTTCCCAATCATACACGTGTATGTTGCATTAGTTTTTTCTGTACGTATTCCGCTAGCAAACATTTTTGCATTCAACTAGTGTTTTTTGCTGTGTTTTCCTGTCGTATCCCTAGCTCTTACACCATACTCCCTCCATCCGGATTACATGTTGCCGAAATGGATAAAAAAGGATGTATCTAGAACTAAAATACGCCTAGACCCATCCATTTTTTTCCGGTTGGATGGAATACATGTCAATATGTCATGCCTTTCTATTCTTCAGTACCTATTCCATCTCTCTCCTGTAGCATGTTTTATAATTAAAGCACCATTCTTCTATACAAGGCATGCAAGGGAAAGACGACTGTCGGTGTCCAAACCGGCGGATCTCGGGTAGGGGGTCCCGGACTGTGCGTCTAGGCGGATGGTAACAGGAGACGAGGGACACGATGTTTTTACCCAAGTTCGGGCCCTGTTGATGGAGGTAAAACCCTACGTCCTGCTTGATTAATATTGATGATGTGGGTTACAAGACTAGATCTACCACGAGATCAAGGAGGCTAAACCCTAGAAGCTAGCCTATGGTATGATTGTTGTTCATCCTATGGACTACAGCCATCCGGTTTATATAGACACCGGAGAGGGTTAGGGTTACACAAAGTCGGTTACAATGGTAGGAGATCTACATATCCGCATCGCCAAGCTTGCCTTCCACGCCAAGGAAAGTCCCATCCGGACACGGGACGAAGTCTTCAATCTTGTATCTTCATAGTCTTGGAGTCCGGCCGATGATGGTAGTTCGGCTATCCGGACACCCCCTAGTCCGGGACTCCCTCAACGACTATGTTATAATCCGAAGGGTTAGAAACAAGGCCTTTGCAAAATATCCAAATGCTAGGAGATAATAAACCAACTCCAGTTTTTATAGATACTGCTCCAGCATAGAGAAACCCAACTCCTACTGATAATAAGCAGATTCCAGTGGCCAAAGAATTAGTCCGCTCCAGTCCAGCAAAAATATGTCAACTCCATTCTAAGAAGCGTGTGCGTATCCTTGCATCATGAAATTTTATAGCATGCTGATCATATTTTCTACATGTTTCATACCCATCTCTCTTTTAGAAAATAAGCTTAACAGATAGAAGAATTTCTGCACTGGTATCGTATGTGAGGAAAGATTCTTGCAGGAATTCTCTGTGCTCCAATGCAGATGTAAGTACCTATTGTATATCACTATATTTTTACATCAGCATGTATTTTGTTAATCGATGTGAATCCAACCTTTATCTAATCTAAATTTAGTTGTAGCAAAATGTATGATTAAAGGCCACAATGTTGATTTTTGTAAGGAAAACTGCCTGGTAGTTTTGCATCCTGAGCTGCATGAGTGTACTATCTCATATCAGTGGGTTTGAATACTTTGGTTCTACAGTGGGTTTTCTGTGATTTTACTATGTTGTCCAGTCGTATCCCTAGCTCTTACATCATACTCCCTCCGTCCAGATTACATGTCACAGAAATGGATAAAACTGGATGTATCTAGAACTGAAATACGCCTAGACCCTTCCATTTATTTCCGGATGGAGGGAATACATGTCAATATGTCATTCCTTTCTATTCTTCAGTACCTATTCCATCTCTGCTATAGCATGTTTTATAACTGAAGCACCATTCTTCTATATAAGGCATGCAAGGGGAAGACAGCTATGTTAGGATCTGAAGGGTTACAAACCAGGTCTTTGCAAAAGATCCAAACGCCAGAAGATAATAAACCAACTCCATTTTTGATAGATACTGCTCCAGCATAGAGAAACCCAACTCCCACAGATAATAAGCAGATTCCAGTGGCCAAAGAACTAGTCCGCTCCAGTCCAGCAAAAGAATGTCAACTCCATTCTAAGAAGCTTGTGCGTATCCTCGCATCATGAAATTTTATAGCATTCTGATCATATTTTCTACATGTTTCTTACCCATCTCTCTTTTAGAAAATAAGGTTAGACGATAGAAGACTTCCTCCATTGGGACCGTATTCGAGGAAAAAATCTTGCGGGAATTCTCTGTGCTCCAATACTGAGGTAAGTACCTGTTCTATATCACTATATTTTTACATCTGCATGTATTTTGTTAATCGGCATGAATTTAACCTTTATCTGATCTAAAATTAGTTGTAGCAAAATGTTAAAGGCGCCAATGTTGATTTTTGTAAGTAAAAGAGCTTGGTAGTTTTGCATACTGAGCTGCATGAGTGTACTATCTCATATCACGCACATTACTGAATTGTAGTGCTTCTCTGGTTGCTCATTCATTCATTCATTGTGTCAATGTTGCTTTCGTATTACCATACGTGGCTGATGATAGCTGTGCCATATTGTGTTAATTTGGTGTAGGCTAGTTGCCCAAACATTCGTTGTGTCAATGTTGGTTTCCTATTATCTGACTTGGCCAATGATAGCAATGCTAGTGTGTTAATTTGGTGCAGGCTGCTGAAGATAAGAAGACAAACTCTAAAAACAGCAAGGCAACCCCATTATTTCTTTCCAATAAATATAGGCCAGGTAATATGGCAATAACTCATGATTAATCTGTTTGGTTCCCCTCCTAATTTATGTTATGATGAAGTGGTCGAGACACTCTCCACTATCAATAATACAAGCCTGCCAAAATTGCTATCTGAATCTGTTTAGTATCCTCTGTCTCGAATGCAACAGAATAAATGTATGTTTGTGAACCAATTAATGGCTGAAGCAATGATGGAAATGGTGGATGAATCAGAGGCGCAGAGTCGTGCGACACAACAACTGATGAATGTTTTCAGAGACAATGTAGCAATGCAGCAAGAACTTGCCCACATGCTTATGGGCGTCATCTGTGCTGAGGTTGCAGATTGTGATGTTGTAGATGGTTAGGTTCTGCTCATTTATTTGCACTGGCATCAATCTTTGATTGCCCAGTGGATGTAATTTCCTGTAATATATGCTGGATGTGCAACATTATTCCCTGTATGCCATACATTTAATTGATCAGTTTTGGTCCTATGCATAATTGCTCATCGTAATGGGCTCAAATTATCTAATTTGGCCTAAAGACATGTATGAACTTTAGTGGGCCCGTTAAGTTAATGGGCCGTTACTAGGCCAAAAGTTAATGGTCGGCCCTCTTAACTCACGGGTCGTTAACAGGCCGACATTGAAGCGGGCAACAGGTGGGCCCAATTGATTTCACGGGCCGTTAACAGGCCGCTACTAAGTTTGGGCTACATATGGCCCAGCTATACTGTAGGCCTTTAGCACGCCGAAAGAGACAGCGGGCTTGTACTGGACCATGAAGAGCATGGGCCGCTAAGAGGCCGAAAGCCAGGACGTATTGTAAATGGCCCAACTGTGTTGTGGGCCTTTAGCATGCCGAAAGAGAAACCGGGCTGGTATTGGACCATGAAGGGCATGGGCCATTAAAAGGCCAAAACTAATAAGGTCCGACTACAAATGGCCCAACTCATTTATGGTCCGTTAATAGGCCGAAAGGCACACATGGCCGGGAATTGGCCCAACACTTAAATGGGTCACTAAAAGGCCAAAACTCAGGTCCGACTACAAATGGAACAACTGATGTATGGGTCGTCAATAGGCTGAAAGAGACACCGGGCCAGAAATTGGCCCAACACTTAAATGGGCTGCAATGGTGTCAAATCTTTAATGGGCCATTGATAGGCCAAATTGGCACATCTCATATGGGTCGTTGATAGGCCGAATTGGCACATATCGTATGGGCCGTGGGCTTAAATGGACCTGACACAAGTAGGCCTTATATGGGCCGGCCTGCTAATTTTTACTGGGCTGGCCTTTTTCACCGGAATGGGCCACTGTTGGGCCGTGCCACGTGTCGACCTATCATAGGTGCCTCCTGTCCAATGAGTGGATGACATCTGTCCCAACGGTGAGGCAACACGTGTTTCCTGCGGCCAACGAAGATTTTACACGTGGAAAATCCCCATTGGTCAGGGCTGTTAACGGGTTATCGGATCCAAAACCGGACCCGATAGCTTAACGGCGTTCCGTTACGGTTGATGCCACATGTCGGTCACCCTTGACGAAAGCACTTCTATGACGCGTGATTTATCATCATGGAAGTGGACACTTCCGTGATGATAATTTTGGTAATGTCATGGAACACTTCTATGACAGCACATGTATGACTATATTGATTCTGTCATAAAATCGTCATGGATGTACATGCATGACAAAAAACGCGACCTACTGTGACAAACACGTATCATCACGGAAGTGTATTTTCTTGTAGTGTGTGTACCACAACTACATATACCACAATGACAATGGCAAAAGAAGCACACCCAGGAAGGCCTCTACCAAGGTGCTTGAGGACCGGAGGTGGGGCACAATTGTTACAGTCCACAAGAGGTGGCCTTGATAACCCACAAGTATAGGGGACCACAACAGTTTTTTAGGGTAGAGTATTCAACCAAAATTTATTGATTCGACAAAAGGGGAGCCAAAGAATATTCTCAAGTATCAGCAGCTGAGTTGTCAATTCAACCACACCTGAAAGACTTAATATCTGCAACAAAGTATGTAGTAGCAAAGTAGGATGGAAGTAACGGTAATAGTGGCAAAAGTAACTGTAGCAGTTTTGTAGCAATTGTAACAGTGGAAACGGAAAAGTAATGAAGCAAAGATCAATGTGTGAAAAACTCGTAGGCAATGGATCAATGATGAATAATTATGTCGGATGGCATTCATCATGCAACAGTTATAACCTAGGGTGACACAGAACTAGCTCCAATTCATCAATATAATGTAGGCATGTATACCGAATATAGTCATACGTGCTTATGGAAAAGAACTTGCATGACATCTTTTGCCCTACCCTCCCATGGTAGCGGGGTCCTATTGGAAACTAAAGTATATTAAGGCCTCCTTTCAATAGAGTACCGGACCAAAGCATTAGCACTTAGTTATACATGAACTCCTCAAACTACGGTCATCACTGGGAAGTGTCCCGACTGTTGTCACTCCAGGGTTGCCGGATCATAACACGTAGTAGGTGACTATAACTTGCAAGATAGGACCAAGAACACAAATATATTCATGAAAACATAAAGGGTTCAGATCTGAAATCATGGCACTCGGGCTCTAGTGACAAGCATTAAGCATAGTAAAGTCATACAACATCAATCTTAAAACATAGTGGATACTAGGAGTCAAACCCTAACAAAACTAACTCGATTACACGGTAAATCTCATCAAACCCATCACTGTCCAGCAAGCCTACAATGGTATTACTCATGCACGGCGGTGAGCATCATGAAATTGGTGATGGAGGATGGTTGTTGATAACAACGGCGAGGATTTCCCCTCTTCGGAGCCCCGAACGGACTCAAGATCTGCCCTCCCGAGGAAGAACAAGAGGTGGCGGCGGCTCCGTATCATAAAACGCGATGAACCCTTCTCTCTGGTTTTTTTCTCCCCGAACGTGAATATATGGAGTTGGAGTTGAGGTCGGTGGAGCTTCGTGGGATCCACAAGACTAGAGGGCGCGCCCCAGGGGGGTGGGCGCGCCCTGCACCCTTGTGGATAGGGTGTGGGTCCCCTCTGGTTGATTCTTTCGCCAATATTTTTTATTTATTCCAAAAATAATCTCCGTGAAGTTTTAGGTCATTCTGAGAACTTCTATTTCTACACAAAAATAACACCATGGCAATTCTTCTCAAAAAAATGTCAGTCTGGGTTAGTTCCATTAAGATCATGAAAATTAGAGTCCAAAACAAGGGCAAAAGAGTTTGGAAAAGTAGATACGATGGAGATGTATGAACTCCCCCAAGCTTAGCCCATTGCTTGTCCTCAAGCAATTCAGTTGATAAACTGAAAGTGATAAAGAAAAACTTTTACAAACTCTGTTTGATCTTGTTGTTGCAAATATGTAATGCCAGCATTCAAGTTTTCGGCAAAGATTATGAACTAAACATATTCACAATAACATTTAGGTCTCACATTTACTCATATCAATGCCCTAATCAGCTAGCGAGCAATAATAATAAATCTCGGATGACCACACTTTCTCAAAACAATCATGATATGATATAACAAGATGGTATCTCGCTAGCCCTTTCTGAGACCGCAAACCATAATCGCAGAGCACCCGTGAAGATCAAGGACTGACTAGACATTGTAAGTCATGGTAAAAGAGATCCAGTCATAGTCATACTCAATATCAATTAAGAACAATGCATACAAATGACTGTGGTGCTCTCTAACTGGTGCTTTTTATAAGAGGATGATGACTCAGCAATAAAAGTAAATAGATAGAACCTTTGCAGAGGGAAGCAGTGATTTGCAGAGGTGCTAGAGCTCAAGTTTTTGAAATAGAGATAATAATATTTTGAGCGGTATGCTTTCATTGTCAACATAACAACTCAGAGATCTCGGTATCTTCCATGTTACATACATTATAGGCGGTTCCCAAATAGAATGGTAAAGCTTATACCCCCCAACACCAACGAGCACACTCCATGGCTGGTCCTAAAAAATGGGTACCGTCCAACTAACAAAAATCCTGGGGGAGTTTTGTTTGCAATCATAATTTTGATTTGATTTGAGCATTGGATTGGGCATCCTGGTTACCAGCTATTTTCTCGTGAATGATTAGCGGAGTCCCCTAATCGTGAGAATAACCCACCTAGCATGGAAGATATAGACTGCCCTAGTTGCTACATGAGCAATTCGAGCATACAAAACAGAATTTCATTTGAAGGTTTAGAGTTTGGCACATGAAAATTTACTTGGAACGACAGGTAAATACTGCATATAGGTAGGTATGGTGGACTCATATGGAACAACTTTGGGTTTATGGAATTCGATGCACAAGCAGTATTCCCCCTTAGCACAAGTGAAGGCTAGAAAAAGACTGGGAAGCAACCAATTAGAGAGCGACAATAGTCATATGCATTGAGATTAACCAACATTAAGTGCAAGCATGAGTAGGATATAAATCACCATGAATATAAATAGCATGGAGGCTATGTTGATTTTGTTTCAACTACATGTGTGAACATGTGCCAAGTCAAGCCACTCGAATCACTCAAAGGAGGATATCATCCTATCATACTACATCACAACCATTTTAAAAGCATGTTGGAACACAAGGTAAATTGTTAT
This sequence comes from Triticum dicoccoides, assembly GCF_002162155.2. NCBI lineage: Eukaryota > Viridiplantae > Streptophyta > Magnoliopsida > Poales > Poaceae > Triticum > Triticum dicoccoides. Next base: position 475,166,643 of record NC_041389.1, read on the forward strand.
AAACTCCTAGCTAATTAAGCATGGCATGAGTAACTATAATCTCTAATTGTCACTACAAACATGTTTCATTCATAATAGGCTGAATCAGGAACGATGAACTAATCATATTTATAAAAACAAGATAGGTCGAGTTCATACCATATTTTCCTCATCTCAATCATCTCATCATATACTGTCATTATTGCCTTTCACTTGCACGACCGAACGGTGTGGATAATAATAATAGTGCTCGTGCATTGGACTAAGCTGAAATCTGCAAACATTTATTTCAAAGGAGAAGGCAAGGTCATATGGGCTCTTTATTAGATCAACAATAATGCACATGAGAGCCACTCAACATTTTCATCATGGTCTTCTCCTCTCGATCCCCAAAGAAAATAAAAGAATTTCAAAGAAACACACTAAAATGTTTTTGGATTTTTTGTTTTTTTGAAGGAAGTAAAACAAGAACGAGAAAAAACTATTTACACGGGAAATCTCCCAACAAGCAAAAGAAGAGCGAGAAGTCTTTTTGGGTTTTCTTTTAATACCACTACTAAGCATAGAAAGTAAACTAGCTAGAAGCTACAAGTAACTTTTTAGATTTTTATTATGGTTTTTCAAACACACAAGAAGAAGGCGAGAAAAAGAAATAAACTAAGATGGATAATACAATGAAAACATATGAACACTGACAACTGGAATGAGTGTGTGAACATGAATGTAATGTTGGTGAGAAATACGTACTCCCCCAAGCCTAGGCTTTTGGCCTAAGTTGGTCTATGCCCATGGATAAAAGTAGCCCTCTCCGGTGTACTGAGGAGGATCCTTGGGGTTCCACTGGTTAGCAAGCTCTTGCGACTCCCATTGATAAGTAGACTCCTAATAAGGATCAGGTGATGGCTCTGGCTCAGGAACTGGGGTTCGCGTCCGCTCCCAGTATGCATGAATGTCCGTGGGCGTGATGACGTATGTGCCTGAATGAATATTAAACAAAGAAGGTGCAGGAAAGGTAATAAGCTGACAAGTCTTTTCACTAAATACCAGGTTATAAATGAGTCTCTTTTCCTTATCATAGCGAATAAAATAATGTGCTACCATACTGTTATAGTCTAAGTGTGGGAAACACCATCTCCTCTTTCTCATCATGCTTAATAGGTATCTCAAAGCGTCTAGCAAGGCGGGAAGCATAGATACCTCCAAAGATAGGACCCTTCGTACGGTTTAAACTCAACTGTTTAGCAACCATAGCGCCTAAATTGAAATTTCTATCACGAAGTAAAGCATGGCGCAAAATGACAAGGTCAGGAGCACTAAGGTCTCCACTGTCCCCGTGACCAATTAAACATCTCCCAGCAAATATGTAGTAGCGCTGAATAGGAAAACATAAACTAGACACTCTCGCTTCCGACACCTTTCTCCTTTCCCCAGTGGTAACTCTATCAATAAAATCTTCCACATCTCTAGGACGTGGTTCCTCAACGCCGCCCTCAAAAGGTAATTTGCAAACCTCACAAAAATCATAAAGCGTCATTTCCTTATACTCATCATATAAGTAAAAATCTACCATGGGTGGTGATCTCCTAGCATGAAAGTGAAAATTTTGCACAAAAGTATTAGTGAGTAGGAGGTACTGATCACACTGGTCGTGGAGGAAGTTGGTGATGCCTGCATTCTCAGCCAAATAATAGAAGTCCCCATAAATTCCGGGCGCTTCCAAGAATGCATCACATGGCCATTCACACGAACAAACCTCCGTGGTGCGAGGAAGATTGTACTTGGGATTCTTCTTCTCCTCATTTTCCTTTTCCTTCGAACCTTGGCTCGAAGAGCCTCTCAACAATCTCCTCATCATTTTCTTCCTCTGAAAATTTCTGAAATTTTTAGTGACTCAAAATAAAAGTGAACCAAACTCAACAAAATTGAAATCAACTACTCCTACAAGTGTCTAGAGACTATATCATGCATCAAAACTATTTTGGACCATATAAATTTGATATTAAAGCTCAAGAACTGTGTCACCATAGCAGCAAAAATTTGCAATTAATAAAGCACTAGAACAAAAACTAATTGGACCATTGGAGGAGTCACATACCAAAGAACGATCCCCCAAAGAAGTTTTGCAAATGGAGCTTTGCACAAGTCGATCGAATATGGCAGCAAGATGAGCAAGAACACGGGTTTGAGCTACAGGGTGATTTTTTCTAGAAGAAGACAAAGTGGATGGCTGCTGGAATAAGTGGAGGGACCTGCGTGGGACCCACAAGACAGGGGGCATGCCTAGGGGGATAGGGCGCTCCCTCCACCCTTGTGGGCCACTGGTGCATCCCCCTAGTGTGTTCTCAGTGCTAGAAATTCTCAAATATTATATAAAGAATCATACTAAATTTTCAAGGCATTTGGAGAACTTTTATTTTCGAGACCTTTTTTATTGCACGGATAATTCAAAAAACAGACAGATAATACTATTTTTTCTTTATTTATTAAATAACAGAAAGTAAAAGGTGGGTACAGAAGGTTGTGCTTTCTAAATTCATCCATCTCATGCTCATCAAAAGGAATCCATTAACAAGGTTGATCAAGTCTTATTGACAAACCTCTTTCGAATAACATGAAACCAGAGAATTTTCGAATAACACTAGGTTACCTCAATGGGGATATGCATGTCCCCAACAATAAGAATATCATATTATTTTTGACAGTAGGAAGAGGGAATTTAAAACCTCCAATAGTAATAGTTGAAATTTTTCCAATAGAATTGATACTATGAACATGAGGTTGTTTCTTCGGAAAGTGTATCGTATGCTCATTACCATTAATATGAAAAGTGACATTGCCTTTGTTGCAATCAATAACAGCCCCTGCAATATTCAAAAAGGGTCTACCAAGGATGATTGACATACTTTCGTCTTCAGGAATATCAAGAATAACAAAGTCCGTTAAGATAGCAACGTTTGCAACCACAATAGGCACATCCTCACAAATATTGATGGGTATAGCAGTTGATTTATCAGCCATTTGCAAAGAAATTTCAGTAGGTGTCAACTTATTCAATTCAAGTCTACGATATAAAGAGAAAGGCATAACACCAACACCGGCTCCAAGATCACATAAAGCAGTTTTAATATAGTTTCCTTTATTGGAGCATGGTATAGTTGGTACTCCTGGGTCTCCTAGTTTCTTTGGTATTCCACCCTTAAAAGTATAATTAGCAAGCATGGTGGAAATTTCAGCTTCTGGTATCTTTCCTTTATTAGTGACAATATCTTTGATATACTTAGCATAAGGAGGCATTTTAAGCATATCAGTCAAGCGCAGATGCAAAAAGATAGGTCTAATCATTTCAGTAAAGTGCTCAAAATCCTCATCATCCTTTTTCTTGGATGGTTTAGGAGGAAACGGCATGGGTTTCTGAACCCATGGTTCTCTTTCTTTACCGTGCTTCCTAGCAATGAAGTATCTCTTATCATAACATTGATTCTTTGATTGTGGGTTATCAAGATCAACTACAAGTTCAATCTCTACATCATTATCATTACTAGGTTGAGCATCAACATGAACATCCTCATTAACATTTTCACTAGGTTCATGTTCACCACAAGATTGTGTCTCAGCATCAGAAATAGAAATATCATTGGGATTCTCAGGTGTGTCAACAATAGGTTCACTAGAAGCATGCAAAGTCCTATCAATTTTATTTCTCTTTTTATTAGAAGGACTAGGTGCATCAGAATTAATTCTCTGAGAATCCCGCTCAACTCTCTTAGGATGGCCCTCATGATACAAAGGTTCCTAGGTCATTTTACCACCTCTAGTCATAACCCTAGCAGCATTATCATTGTTCTTATTATTTAACTCATTGAGCAAATCATCATGTGCCTTAAGTACTTGCTCTACTTGAGTTCTAACCATGGAAGTATGCTTACTAATAAGCTTAAGATCATTCACAGTTCTACTCATATAATCACCCAAGTAGTCAAGCATGTGAGCATTATGTTTCAATTGTCTACTAACATAAGCATTGAAGTTTTCTTGTTTAACAATAAAATTATCAAACTCATCCAAGCATTGACTAGCAGACTTATTATGAGGAATATCACCTTCATCAAATTTATGGAGAGAGTTTACCTCTACTACTTGTGTTGGGTTATCAAGACCATGTATATCTTCAATACACGGTAGATTCTTAACATCTTCAGCTTTAATACATTTTTCTTTCATAGATTTCTTTGCCTCTTGCATATCTTCAGGACTGAGAAATAGAATACCCCTTTTCTTCAGAGTTGGCTTAGGAGTTTGTTTAGGAAGTGTCCAATCATTATCATACCCAATATATTATTCAATAGCAATTCAGCTTGCTCAACAGTTCTTTCCCTGAAAACACAACCTGGACAACTATCTATGTGGTCCCTAGAAGCATCCGTTAGTCCATTATAAAAGATATCAAGTATTTTTTTTTCTTGAGAGGATGATTAGGCAAAGCATTAAGTAATTGGAGAAGCCTCCCCCAAGCTTGTGGGAGACTCTCTTTTTCAATTTGCACAAAAGTAGTAAATCATATCCTGGAGACTATGCACACAACCAGGAGAAAGAGAACTAAACCATAACTTATCATCACTCTTTAACGAGAAAGGAAACAATTTAAGAACATAGTAATAGCGAATTTTTTCCTCATGAGCAAATAGGGTGGCTATATAATTCAATTTAGTAAGATGTGCCACAATAGTTTTAGATTCATAACCATGGGAAGGATCAGATTCAATCAAAGTAATTAACTCAGGATCAACAAAGAATTCATAATCCTTATCGGTGATAAAGATAGGTGAAGTAGCAAACTTAGGATCTTATTGCATTCTAGCATTCAAAGACTTTTCTTTTAGCTTAGCTAACAGTTTCTTAAGATCATCTTTATCAATGAAAGCAAGAAAGTCTCTAGCAGTTTCCTCATCCATAATATAACCCTCAGGTAGAACATGCAATTCATATCTAGGGGGAGTGTCATAATCTTCAGTTTCAATAATATCATCAGTTTCAGTAATTTCATTCTCTCTAACCCTAGCAAGTTGTTCATTAAGAAATTCACCTAGTGGCATAGTATTATCAAGCATTATTCATAGCAAAATCGGCATCATCAATAACATGCGACATATTGGAATCAACAGCATATGTAGGTCTCACAAGTTTACTCAAAATAGACGGTGAATCAAGTGTACAGCTAGATGGCAGTTCCTTACCTCCACTCGTAGTTTAGGGAAAAATCTTGGTTCTTTGATCTTTCCTCATAGTGATCAATAGATATAAATCACAAGAGACTCAGAGAATAGAGATATGCTCCCGGCAACGGCGCCAGAAAAATGTCTTGATAACCCACAAGTATAGGGGATCGCAACAGATTTCGAGGGTAGAGTATTGAACCCAAATTTATTGATTCGACACAAGGGGAGCCAAAGAATATTCTCAAGTATTAGCAGCTGAGTTGTCAATTCAACCACACCTGAAAGACATAATATCTCCAGCAATGTATGTAGTAGCAAAGTAGCATGGAAGTAACGGTAACAGTGGCAAAAGTAACAGTAGCAGTTTTGTAGCAATCATAACATTGTCAATGGAAAAGTAACAAAGCAAAGATCAATATGTGAAAAGCTCATAGGCAATGGATCAATGATGGATAATTATGTAGGATGGCATTCATCATGCAAAAGTTATAACCTATTGTGACACGGAACTAGCTCCAATTCATCAATATAATGTAGGCATGTATTCTGAATATAGTCATACGTGCTTATGGAAAAGAACTTGCATGACATCTTTTGTCCTACCCTCCCATGGCAGCGGGGTCCTCTTGGAAACTAAGGGATATTAAGGCCTCCTTTTAATAGAGTACCAGACCAAAGCATTAGCACTTAGTGAATACATGAACCCCTCAAACTACGATCATCACTGGGAAGTGTCACGACTATTGTCACTCCGGGGTTGCCGGATCATAACACGTAGTAGGTGACTATAACTTGCAGGATAGGATCAAGAACACAAATATATTCATGAAAACGTAAAGGGTTCAGATCTGAAATCATGACACTCGGGCCCTAGTGAGAAGCATTAAGCATAGCAAAGTCATAGCAACATCAATCTTAGAACATAGTGGATACTAGGGATCAAACCCTAACAAAACTAACTCGATTCCATGTTAAATCTCATCCAACCCATCACCGTCCAGCAAGCTTGCGATGGGATTACTCATGCATAGAAGTGAGCATTAAGAAATTGGTGATGGAGGATGGTTGATGATGACAACGAAGACGATTTCCCCTCTCCAGAGCCCCAAACGAACTCCAGATCTGCCCTCTCGAGAAAGAACAGGAGGTGGCGATGGCTCCGTATCGTAAAACGCAATGAATCCTTCTCTCTATTTTTTTTCTCGCCGAACGTGAATATATGGAGTTGGAGTTAAGGTCGGTGGAGCTTCATGGGACCCACAAGACCAGAAGAGGCGCCCTCCATCCTTGTGGACAGGGTGTGGGTCCCCTCAGGTTGACTCTTTCACCAATATTATTTATTTATTCCAAAAATAATCTCCGTGAAGTTTCAGGTCATTCCAAGAACTTTCATTTCTACACAAAAATAACATGGTAGTTGTGCTGAAAACAACGTCAGACTGGGTTAGTTCCATTCAAATCATGCAAAGTAGAGTCCAAAACAAGGGCAAAAGAGTTTGGAAAAGTAGATACGATGGAGACGTATCAGGCCATCATGGCGGCAAATCTGTGAACACTGCTTAGCCATTGTCTAGTAGCATTATGCCATCACCTATACCAGCAACAGTGCCTCTTGGCCTTGGCCCCAACCCTTGAGTCTCCTCGATGTCCTTGTGATGTCCTCCAGCACAACCCTGCCACTCCCCTCCTATGCTAGTCGCCCTCGCCCTCAATCTTGTTAGACATGGAGCAGCCACTAAAGATTGGGAACATGGAGTAACCTCATGTGCTAGAGCGAGACCTGAGAGTGTGTCATCTAATAGTCACCAGCCCGATGCATCATTCTTGTAGTAGAGTAGTGCAGTGGGCATTACCAAAAAAAGACACATCCATGACATTTTGGATCGAATGAATTTTTTTCGTGTCATGCTTATGACACTTCTATGCCGATAATTGTGACAAAACCAGGTACCATCATAGATGTGGTGGGCTCCTACTTCTATGAAAAAAAATCATGACAGAAAATGGGATTTTTGTCCTGGGCGGGCCGGAGACGCAGCTGCATGACATTCTTTGGGCCATGCATGATGGAAAAAACTGTGGTAGAAGCAAGGTCGAGGAAAATATCGGGGAGTTCCCGGTTACGGTGGGTGGTTGGGGGCCGAGCGATGCATGTTTCTCTCATACACCTACACGCGTGGGTGCGAGGCATTGGGCTCTAACTAAACCCGAGCGATTGCACTGCAGGCTACGCATTACTCAACCCGAGCGATTCCTTCGCTACTGCTGCTAACTGAAGCCGATCAATGCTGCCTCTGGATGAACAGTGAGCAT
>NC_041389.1:475174582-475207997 GCF_002162155.2 Triticum dicoccoides
CGATGAACAGGACCCCGTAGTGTTGCTGCTGGATGAACACGACCCCGATCGATCGAGCCGATTGGGCGTGGATGAACAGGACTCCGTGGAGGGCTGGATGAATAGGACCCTGTGGACGGAAGGATGAATAGTAGCCAGTGGAGGGCTGGTTGAACAGTAGCCGGTGGAGGGCTGGATGAACAGTAGCTCATGGAGGGGTCGTTGAATAGGACCCTGTGGAGAGGGCTGGTTGAACAGTAGCCGGCGGAGGAGCGGTGGAGGCTGGAAGAATGGGAGCCCGTGGATAACAGTCGCAGGTGGAGGCTGGAGGAGGTCGATGGTGGATGAACAGTAGCCCATGGAGGATGTAGGAGGTCGATGGTGGAGATGAACAGTATCCCGTGGAGTCCCGTTTTGCGGTACGCCACACCCCTCCCGATGAACAGGACCCCTGTTTCGACCATAGCGCTCCAACACAACTCCGTTTCCTCCGTTTTGCTGTACGCCACACTCCTCCTGATCAACAGAACCCCGCTTCGACTGTAGGAGGTCCAAGAGAAGTCCGTTTCCTCTGTTTTGCGGTACGCCAGTCCCCTCCCAATGAACAGGATCACGTTTTGACCATGGCATGTCGAACACAAGGCCATTTCCTCCGTTCTATGGTACGCCAGGCCTCGTTTCCATCGCTTGTTCCATCCAAGCCGGTTGGATCCCGATGAACACAATGTATTCCGACCCAGTCAGTTGCCTCCCGATGAACATGATGCTGTTTCTCCGTTCCAACCCAGCCGGTTCGCTGCCCGATGAACAGGACGCCATTGCGGCCGTCCATTGCCTCTCCATGTACACAAGCCCTGGCCGTCCGTATATATATGCGCGAGTACATGCTCGAGACCACGCTCGTATGTATGTACATGGCCGTATTTTCTTTCTTGCACCCTGCCGCTGTATGTACGAGTACATGCTACGTGCACGCCTCTACTACGACACATGCGCGTCTCTACTATGACACGTGCCCTTCCTTACACGGCTACGGTTCACCGCTGCAGCCTGCAGACAGACCAATCGTATGTACGTACACGTTCGCGACCAGAATGACAACGCTACATACGCTTCGACGCAATGGGCCCCGACTGTCAGGCATTTCCTTGCGTGCGAAGATGTAGCTGGTGGGACCCAACAGTCAGGGGGCAAATCATTTTTTTGCCCGTAATATGGACGCACTTCCTTGCATGCGATGATGTAGCTGGTACGTCCCAGTATTCAGGCAAGAAACGTTTTTCTCGCGAAATATGGTGCCCGTCCGGTGGGTCCCTGCTGTCAGGTGGAGGAATCATTATTTTCCACATAATAAGGAGGCACTTCCTTGCTGCGGCCGTGGACCTAGCTGCCGGCCTCTCCACGTACAGTACTCTTTCGATGGAAGTCGGTCGTTGACCACATTGACCACGCTGCGCCGAGAGCACCAAGGCGGTGGACGATGGCGAGGCCTAGGAAGAGGACGATGCGGAGCCGGGGACGACGCGCAGTGGATGCCCATGCAGAGAGGAGTACGAAGGTTCACTGGTTCTGCTACGGTGTGAGGCTACCGTCGCCGGAGACTAACCATGGGTGTGGGTGAGTGGAGGGATGGCCTGGCCAGTGGTGGGAGTAGTAGGGGCGGTGAGGCCTCCGCGGTAGTGCAACCAGCCACGGGAGACAGGAGCAGGCGGGACGACCGGCGCTGCTTTGGGCGGCAGGAGCAAGAAGACCATAGGTTGAAGAAGCACGACGGCCGTTGGATGGACATCTTACGGTCACTGCAGCTAGAATCATTTCTATGGACTAAGTTGACAAAGCCCTTGGTACGCATCAACTTAGTAGGCCCACGGGTCAGCTTTTGAAACGGTGCGCCCTAGATGTCAGGGGGAGGAATCATTTTTTGGGCGGGTGAAGCTAGAATATCCGAGATTGAAGAAGAAGAACGACATCCGTTGGATGGACATCCAATGGCCATTGCTACTAGAACCGTGTATTGACTATAAGTTGACAAAGCCTAGCATACGCGTCAACTTTTTTTTGAGAGGACGCGTCAACTTAGTAGGCCCACAAGTGTGTGGCGGAGAACTTATAGCCCATTTGAGATTTGTAGGAATGTACAACCCATTTCTGAATTCTAATGGAATTTACTACAGCCCATTTACAGTTTGTTAAAAGTACAACCCATTTTCTAGCTAGGACAACGATTAATAATTTCAACCAACCGTTCAATATAGAATTCAATAAAATTTCCCACATTTTGATTGGATCCGAAATATTTTTATCCCGAAATTTCTAGTCATATTAAATACAGTTTCAATATAAATTTGTATTACGTAAAAATCCAACGAAACATTGCACGCACAAAAATTAATGAAATTAAAATTTTCAAAATCCAAAAATAATATTTTATAAAGTAATTACGTATTTGGTGCATTTTTTAATAGTTACTGCCCAATTTTTATAATTACATCCCATTTATTATTTCTTAACGCCCATTTTCTTGTAAGCTTAATGCTTCCCTCCTAGGAAAGATTTGCAGCCCAGTGGGGCGGAGAATAACAAGTTGAACTTGCCCGGGTATTCCTCAAAAAAAATGTATAGCTGGGCTAGCCATTTTCAGCTTGAAAAAGAATTAATATCTGGGCTGGATATCTGGCCTGGGCTAGACGGGCCACAACCCGCCTAGTTAATACCCGGCTCTCCTCTGAACAACAGTGAAAACATCGCTCAAGAAAAACTCTGCAGTGCTCACACCTCAAAAACACAAATACTACTCGAGTTGCTTGGTCCCAGCTGTCAGCTGCTCCTTATGAAATTCTCTCGTTTATTGACTACATAGGTTGACAATGGTGTGGGATCGTGATGTCAGGAAACCAGGAGGAAGAAAAAAAAGTACAATTGTATATAATAAGGAGGCACTCGCGTATGTGCGGCTATGGCCCTGGTGGGTCCCCACTTTCATCCTCTCCAAGTAAAGTTGTCTCCTCAATCCTCATGTCCGTTGACCATGTTGACAACGCAAGACGGCGGCGCCCCGGTGAGCGCAACAACTTGAAGGACGATGGAGAGGGCCTCGCGGGCCCTACGGATGGTCTGATACAGCGCCCGCTGCTCATTCGGGAAGCCAGGATCATAGGGCCACATGTCCGCGACGACATTGTCACCGGTGCTTGTTGAGGAGACAGAGGTTGCAGCACAGGTCCTCCTGCGATGGTAGCTCTTCCGCCATTAGGGCGCCGAAGTGCGGTCGCACCTTCTCTATGGTGAACACGACATGAACCGGCTTGGATAGTGGCGCCGACTCCTGGCCGGAAGCTACGTCAATCGTCTAATTGCCGTCGCTCGGCCTGGCGAGCTCGCTGGCGAGCCAGCATGTCCGACTGCTTGACTGACCTGTTTCCAAGCACGAGTCTAACTTCCCTGGCCCAGCCAGACCGCCTCCCTCGCCCGCGCGCACTTTCCGCCCAAAATGGTCAGCACCGCCCGCCCGCTTCTCGGTGCAGGCGATTACTCTGCCTTCAAACGACACAAGTGTCGTCCGTCCGTCTGCCGCCCTCATTAATGATACGCGGTTGCCGAGGCGGCAACTCTAGAGCCACACGTCCGTCCCTCTGCCGCGCACTGTTGCTATATAAACTGCTGCGCCGGCCATAGCCGTAGTCATCCGCCTCCGTTCCCTTTCTCCTGTCCACACCACTACTGCCCACCATGGCTTCCTCACGCTCCAGTGCTCTTCAGGATGGGCGGACGACAAACCAAAAGGAGATGGCAGCCATTGCTGCCGACTGGCTGGCTAGCAGGCAGCCGGAGGATGACGACGTCCCAATGGAGAACATGGTAGTCGACGATCCAGCGCCAAGCCCCTCGTCCATGCCATCCTCGCCGGTGCATTGTACCATGAGCATCGGCGAGGACCATGCCCAATACATGGACACAGTGAGGCAGAAGCGTCAGGAGCAGTTCCGGGAGGTGCAAGCCGACACCACCTACAACCACCACCTCCTCCAGGAGCACCTGCAGGCGAAGGAGCAGATCATCACGGAGTGGGCGGAGCAGGAGGCGCTGCTAGACTCGTACTGCTCCGCCCGCGAGGGCCGCCTCAAGCGCTGGCGGTACCACATGCGGGTGGCGGAGGCTGCGACCGCCTACAAAGAGGGCGATGAAGCGGGCGAGGCACTGTTTGGCGAGACCGATGACGAGGCAGAGGACAATGTCGTCTCTGACGAGTCCCCGCTCCACTGGTGTCGACGAGGCCCTGCTCCACCGAGGCCCCATGGCGCCAACAACGAGGCGGAGGACATCGCCGGCTCCGCCAAAGCCCTGCCCCGTCGGCAGCGAGGCGGAGGCCCTACTCCGCCGAGGCCCCTCCCCACCAACAATGAGGTAGAGGACATCGCCGGCTCAGCCGAGGCCACACCCTGCCAGCAACGTGGGGGAGATTTTCCCTGCTCCGCCGAGACGCCGCCCCGCCGGCAACGAGATATAGGATATCGCTGGCTCTGTCAAGGCCCCGCGGTGCGAACAATGAGGAAGAGGACACCGCCGGTTATGCCGAGGCCCCGCCCTGCCGGCACCGAGGCGGAGGCCCTACTCCGCCGACGCCCCGCCCCACCAACAATGAGGCAGAGGACATCGCCGACTCAGCCAAGGCCCCACCCTGCTGGCAATGAGGGGGAGGATTCCCCCGCTCCACCGAGGCGCCGCCCTGCCGGCAACGAGACAGAGGACATTGCCAGCTCTGTCGAGGCCCTGTCCCGCTGCCAACGAGGCCGCGTCACGAAGAAAACGAGGAAGAGTAGAACACGGTAGGTCGCCGTCGCTCGGGTCCAAGTAAGGCCACCGCTGCTACCCTCCAGTTGAAGTCAAGCTAGGCGGGTCGACCATTGATGGCCTATTAGCTTTTTGGCGGCGATGTTGAGTCGGAGAGCTATGATGGAGAAGGACGTTGCCTCTACTTAACTGCTGGTGTAGTTTGCTGACTGACACGTGGGCCCAACAGGCATCTGGGCAACATGTCAGTTACGCAACTGCACCTACAGTTAAGTCACTGAAGCTCAGTCCGCTGGAGAAGAAGCTTCTGTTCAGCTCAGCCGGACACAGGTGGGTAGCTTTGGTTAATTAATTATACCTCCAGCGCACCCCTTTTTAGTTGAAGAATGTATGAAATGTAATGAAATCCAGCATGTTTATATGAAATACAACCGTGTATGAATGAATTTAGTTCGATTAGTTCAAATTCTTGTATCACTGGCATTGGATGAACATGCAAAACAATAGTACTAGCATTATTCCCAGGGTGATCACCTCGTTTGCAACAGTTTCACATGTACTCCCTTCGGTCCTTTTTAATCTGCATACAAGTTTTGTCTGCAGTCAAAGTATCTCTATTTTGACTAATCTTACAGAAAAAAGTATGAACTTTCGCAATGTGTGAAGTAAAAAGGAACAGAGGGAGTACAAATAGTTTGAGCAGCTTTTTAGCATTCCTGTACATTGCAATCAAACACACAAGCCTAACAATTCATAGAGAACATTCAAAAAAATCGATGATTATGCATCTCAGCGATTCACATGTCAGAGCCATTATTTACTTCACAACTGAAGAATAAAGAAAAATCGCCGATGCTGCTGACAGCAAAGGGCGTCCCACTCAAATATATAAAACACATGTCTTCTCACTAACATCAATGAGCAAAATTTGACAAGGTTGTCTCATTCCAAAATGTCAAATGCTTGTTGTTTTGCGTACATAAATGAGCAAATTTGCTAAGGTTTTCCCATTCCAAAATATCAAATGCCTACGATTGTGGAATGGGCAGGGTTTGCCATCAATTTGGACATTGACATGGCACCTCATACTAAATAAACCAGCTGTTCTTTTTGTGCAGTTCCACCAAAATCAACCAAATTCGCGCGTAGCTTGTATGATTTTGCCCTGATATGTTGCAATGCCTTGAACTTATTGGCACCTCATTTCTTGTCGTGGAAATGAATGATTCAATGTATTCATGAACATTTTGTTCAGTTCCCATTGAAATCAAGCTGAACACCCCTGTTTGCACAAATACAAAATAAGTGATTAGTATAAATCAAAATGTACTATGAATTGACAGTTTAAACAGGCACCTACATGTGCTATGTAGAACACAGTTTAAAAAAAATGGAACTCACTGGAAAGAATCCTCGAACAACATTGTACTTGCGCATCACAGCAAAAAAATGGAGATTTGTCAGTCCTTCTGAGCTAAAGTTAGTTTGGTCTTGTGGGGAGTAATGTAACCATCCTTCAACTACTCCTTCTGACGAGAAGATAGACAGGGCTTCTTCATCCTGGCATAATCGGAACTAGTCACTTCACGTACTCCATATTCTTCTTAAGAGGAGGATGATACTGTTTTGCAAAGACAAGAGGACAACTAAATGCTAGCATCCCTGTTTGCTCGAAAAAAGGAAAGGAAATATTTAAAACAACACAGATGAAGCACTTCTCAAGGACAATACCACTTTCTCATGATAGTATCTAAATAGTAGCACAACACCAACAGAGATGACGAAGCTCAATCATATGGATGAAATCCGTGGGCGAGTACCAACCTTTCTCAGGAGGCTTATTTTGTAGAGCATAGAGATCAAACACTTCTCCGAAACCATCTGTTGCTATCTACTGTGGTTGCCATGCTTACTATATACTCCTTGGTTAGTTTAATGTTTCCAACATCTTCTTTTGCAGTTCCACTAAAATATATGGTGTCTAGAAAGAAGATCCATGTTTGCACAAGTAGAGATAATTACATATTACACTAAGAGTGGCATCAAATCAGTGGCAAAACAATTGCTCGTTCCAGCCATAGCAATAAATTAAGATGCAAAGCTATATCATTACTTGTGTCATCATAGTTCCAGTGCTTCATTACAGCACCAGGAGTTGACTTTTGTTTTTCTTCCGCTTGTTCTTCCCCTTCATCACTTGGTTCAATAACAGACAAGCTTCGCCTTCAATGTAAGATTTGGCATGTCAATTAGGGAGCACAAGTATAGCACTAAACATAGACATTAATTTTCTAATGAAAGTAGCAAAATACAGGCCAACAGTTGTGAAATATCCTTATCTTACCTCAATGGGATATTACGATGCACATACAGATTGGAAGTCTTGTCTCCATTTGTGCAATTCACTAAAATCAAGCAACATTACCGTACAAGTAGCACAACATATGAAAGCACACTGTACAATCATGTGAAAGAAGGCTAGTACTGACCTCTCATGACGCGGAATTCAAGCAACTCACAAGAAGAAGATCTGAACCAAATTTGCCAACACGGATAGGAAGTAAGATCTCCTTTTGTGCAGTTCCACTAAGATCAAGCAATCAAGCAACGTTGTTGGTGTGACATTTTGGTTGAACTACACAAGACACTCTTAAAACAAAAGTGTTTTGTGCAGTGCAACAAAAGGCCACAATAGCAACGAGGTGAAGTAGATAACCCTATTTACAAAGAGGTGCAAATGAAACAACTAGTGGTCAATAACGGTGGATGACATACAAGCAACAAAAAGAAGCATCTAACTTATCTAAATGGGAAAGAAAGCAAGACAGTAGCATTTCTCAAACGGTGGCATTGATTAATATTAACAGAGAGATTATTTTAACAATAAAATTCATTAAACATGTAATTTGGTTTTAACTGTGGCATTGCATCAATTTTCCAGCGGCATTATCAGAGGGTGTTTGTTTATAGGGACATTTTGGTGTTGGGACTAAAAATGTCGTGTCAGTCCCATCTAAACCAAACATGAGGGACTTTTAGGGACTAAAAGTGGGCATTTGGGACTAAAGAAAGAAGACCCTGAGGGAGAGTATTTTTGGGGCATTTGGGACTTTTTTCAACTGTGACCTTGTCTCTATTAGTTCATTAATAGGGGTAACATGGTCTTTTAGCATGTCATTTAATAAACTTTGGTCCATGTTTAGTCCCTGGAACCAAGAAGGTAGGGACTAGGGAATTTATAACCAAACAGGGCCTTAGATTAACAATGGCTAAAGAGTTGCACGGGACAATGGACGCACCAGCACCATGTGCATCTACCGATGTATGAAGGGGTGATGCATAGTTTGAGCATATTTGTGTTGGTCACAGTTTTGTTATCTTTAGACACCTTTCCCTACGTGAGTGCAACAAACCTAGTCCCGCTCAAACTCTACAGCCTTGTCCCCCAAAACAAAAGATCAGTTCAGTATAGATGTGCGTACTATGTTTGTCATTGTTTTCCCTTTTCGACCAACGTAGGTGCTGGATAGCCAGTTTGTACTAGTACTTTCCCCCCTTCCTTTCCTCTTTGAACCACGTCCTAGATTCATGCTATACAACTTTCACCACTACTTTCCACTATTCCTTTCCTCTTTGAACCACATCTTAGATTCATGCTATACAACTTTCCCCACTACTTTCCCCCTTCCTTTCCTTTTTGAACCACGTCCTAGATTCATGCTATGCAACTTTCCCCACTACTTTGCCCCATTCCTTTCCTCTTTGAACCACGTCCTAGATTCATGATATACAAGTTTCCCCACTTCTTTCCTATTTGATCCAACACCTAGATTCGAGTTCAGAAGCGGAAAAGCCCACATGCAGCTAGAGCAATGCATGTGGAATAAGTAAATTATACCTTAAGGTTCTTGGGGTGTGGTTCGGTGGGCGACTGGAGGCCGTTCGGCCCACACTATGTACAACGGCGAAGAAGAAGGTGTTGGAGGCCCTCCCGCGCCCCGGCTGAGTGAAAGAGAACAACTGTGCCGGTAGTGGATTCCCTCCCTCGCCGACGGCGACAACGTTAAGCCTCCTTCCCTTCCTGGCAGATGGATCCTGTCGGCTCTTTGACTAGCAGTGAGGGGAGAGAGAGTGGCCAACGAAGTCTTGTTTAGATCTAGAGAGGGTGAGAGAGTGTGAAGAGAGCAACTAAAAGTGTTGAGGCTCCAGTGTGTATATATATACTGGAGAGAGAGTGTGAAGAGTGCAAACCCTAGAAAACAAGCGCCAAGGCTGCAATGTATATGACATGAGGTGATTATACGGTCAATACGAGATAATATAGCTCCGTATCCATCCATTTTGACCAGTCAAAGAATCCTCCTCGCACCACCCTAGATCACTTTCTCTCTCAGTCATGCGGGGCCTACCTGTCAATGGGTGGAAGAAAGAAGTTGAACAAAAACAAAATTATGCTCAAGTGTAGTTATCGAACCCGATACCTCAAGTTTGATGAGCGAACAGGCTAACGAGCTACACCACCCTCCCGTTATGTTCAACGAGAGGAAAATAACCTATTATACATTCCTACATTCGTGTGACAAGCATGCCATGTTTTTTTTTGCGTCGGATTCATTGGGATTTAAATCATAATCGTGTCATGTGGCTTTGGTGGTAAGACTATCCACAATGGGAGTAACATAGGTGGTAACATCACACATCTTTAGGCAAAATAGATGATGTGGCAAGTAATTATGAGGAAAGAGAGGCATGTGGTAACATATCTAGTTACTGTATCATCACACATACCAAAACAAAATGAGTCTACATTCTAATAAATGAAGTGTTGCATGAAACCACACAATGTTACTCCCCACTATAGAGGTAGTAACATATGCATGTTACTAGTCTAAGTTACTATCCATTGTGACTAGTCTAAGGTCTTTTGGGATTTAAAGCAGTGTTTGTAGTACAAAAATAATGCAGCCTTAGTCACCTTACCTCTCCCCATGTAGTACGTTCGGTCCCACTAGTCAGAGGGTGAAACAAACAAATTAATAAGAAAAATTGAAAGCGCCAGCGGTGTATCTTACCTCACACATCTCGCTAGTTCTCGTGAACACTGTCAAATTGATCCCTCTATTTGCTCACGTACTATTTTAAGTGAATCCTTATTATAAAATGCACAAAATTTTGGGCACTTGTATTCGACCTAAGTAGTGTGCCACTGTATCTCGTACTACTCCCTCCGTCTAGGTGTAATAAGTCACGTTAGAAGGTGTAGCGGGAACAAGGTGCAAGCAGATTGGAGGGGAAGGAGAAACTAGACCGGTCCTTCCTCCAATCAAAGCCCTAATTCATGTCTCTAAACGCAACAATTAATCCCAACAACTAAGAGATGCCGTTTTAGCTACCATGCAGGGCCATGTATTAACTCACATGCAAGCCGACTTTGATTTCTTGACTAATCTATTGGGGAACGTAATAATTTCAAAAAAATTCCTACGCACACGCAAGATCATGGTGATTCATAGCAATGAGAGGGGAGAGTGTGTCCACGTACCCTCGTAGACCGAAAGCAGAAGCGTTATGACAATGCGTTTGATGTAGTCGTACGTCTTCATGATCCGACCGATCCAAGCACCGAACGTACGGCGCCTCCGATTTCAGCACATGTTCAGCTCGATGACGATCCCCGGACTCCGATCCAGCGGGGTGTCGGGGATGAGTTCCGTCAGCACGACGGCGTGGTGACGATGATGATGTTCTACCGACGCACGGCTTTGCCCAAGCACCGCAACGATACGACCGAGGTGGAATATGGTGGAGGGGGGCACCACACACGGCTAAGGAACGATCACGAAGATCAACTTGTGTGTTATGGGGTGCCCCCCTACCACCGTATATAAAGGAGGGAGGGGGATGCGCCTGGAGGAGTCCTACTCCCATCGGGAGTAGGACTCCCCCCTCTTGCCTTGTAGGAGAAGGAAAGCCCCCCCCCCCTTCCTTGTCCTATTTGGACTAGGGGGGAGGGGGCGCGTGGCCTGCCCTGGCCGGCCCTCCTCTTCTCCCTTAGGTCCCATGTATGCCCATTAACCCCCGGGGGGGTTCCGGTAACCCCCCGGTACTCCGGAAAAATCCAGATTTCTCCCGAAACAATTCCGATATCCAAATATAGGCTTCCAATATATCAATCTTTATGTCTTGACCATTTCGAGACTCCTTGTCATGTCCGTGATTACATCCGGGACTCCGAACAACCTTCGGTACATCAAAGCATATAAACTCATAATGAAACTGTCATCTTAACTTTAAGCGTGCGGACCCTACGAGTTAGAGAACTATGTAGACATGACCTAGAACTATTTCCGGTCAATAACCAATAGCGGAACCTGGATGCTCATATGGGATCCTACATATTCTACGAAGATCTTTTTCGGTCAAACCGCATAACAACATACGTTGTTCCCTTTGTCATCGGTATGTTACTTGCCCGAGATTTGATCGTCGGTATCCAATACCTAGTTCAATATCGTTACCGGCAAGTCTCTTTACTCGTTACGTAATGCATCATTCAGTAACCAACTCATTGGACACATTGCTTGCAAGGCTTATAGTGATGTGCATTACTGAGAGGGCCCAGAGATACCTCTCCGACAATCGGAGTGACAAAACCTAATCTCGAAATACGCCAACTCAACATCTATCTGTGGAGACACCTGTAGAGCTCCTTTATAATTACCCAGTTATGTTGTGATGTTTGGTAGCACACAAAGTGTTCCTTCGGTAAACGGGAGTTGCATAATCTAATAGTTGTAGGAACTTTGTATAAGTCATGAAGAAAGCAATAGCAACATACTAAACGATCAAGTGCTAGGCTAACGGAATGGGTCAAGTCAATCACATCATTCTCCTAATGATGTGATCTCTTTAATCAAATGACAACACATGTCTATGGTTAGGAAACATAACCATCTTTGATTAATGAGCTAGTCAAGTAGAGCCATACTAGTGACATTAAGTTTGTCTATGTATTCACACATGTATCATATTTCCAGTTAATACAATTCTAGCATGAATAATAAACTGTTATCATGATATGAGGAAATAAATAATAACTTTATTATTGCCTCTAGGGCATATTTCCTTCAGTCTCCCACTTGCAATAGAGTCAATAATCTAGATTACACAGTAATGATTCTAACACCCATTGAGTCTTGGTGCTGATCATGTTTTGCTCGTGGAAGAGGATTAGTCAACGGGTCTGCTACATTCAGATCTGTATGTTTCTTGCAAATCACTATGTCTCCCACCTGGACTTGGTCCCAGATGGAATTGAAGTGTCTTTTGATGTGCTGGGTCCTCTTGTGAAATCTGGATTCCTTTGCCAAGGAAATTGCACCAGTATTGCCACAGAAGATCTTCATTGGTCCCGATGCACCAGGTATGACACCTAGATTGGAAATGAACTCCTTCATCCAGACTCGTTCATTTGCTGCTTCCGAAGCAGCTATGTACTCTGCTTCGCATGTAGATCCCGCCACGACGCTTTGTTTAGAACTGCACCAACTTACAGCTCCACCATTTAATAAAAACACATATCCCGTTTGCGATTTAGAATCGTCCGGATCAGTGTCAAAACTTGCATCGACGTAACCATTTACGACTAGCTCTTTGTCACCTCCATAAACAAGAAACATATCCTTAGTCCTTTTCAGGTATTTTAGGATGTTCTTAACCGCTGTCCAGTGATCAACTCCTGGATTACTTGGGTACCTCCCTGCTAAACTTATTGCTAAGCATACATCAGGTCTGGTACACAGCATTGCATACATGATAGAGCCTATGGCTGAAGCATAGGGAACATCTTTCATTTTCTCTCTATCTTCTGCTGTGGTCGGGCATTGAGTCTGACTCAACTTCACACCTTGCAATACAAGCAAGAACCCTTTCTTTGCCTGATCCATTTTGAACTTTTTCAAAACTTTATCAAGGTATGTGCTTGTGAAAGGCCAATTAAACGTCTTGATCTATCTCTATAGATCTTGATGCCCAATATGTAAGCAGCTTCACCGAGGTCTTTCATTG
Organism: Triticum dicoccoides; assembly: GCF_002162155.2. Taxonomy (NCBI): domain Eukaryota; kingdom Viridiplantae; phylum Streptophyta; class Magnoliopsida; order Poales; family Poaceae; genus Triticum; species Triticum dicoccoides. The sequence goes on from NC_041389.1 coordinate 475,187,420, forward strand.
AAAATCTTTTATTTAAGTATCCTTTTATGCTATCCAGAAATTCTATATCATTTCCAATTAACAATATGTCATCTACATATAATATCAGAAATGCTACAGAGCTCCCATGTAACGCCTCAGATGTAACTTTCCCCATTTGTACTCCAACTCTTGCCGTTTCCGGTGTCAAGTTATATTTATTTCTCGGGTTCGGGTCCTTGTCTCCGTGTGTTGTTTTCGTTTTCATGCACCTCATACCATGTCATCACGTGCATTGCATTTGCATACATGTTCATCTCATGCATTCGATCATTTTCCCCGTTGTCCGTTTTGCATTCCGGCGCTTCGTTCTCCTCCGGTGGTCATTTCTAGCTTTCTTTCGTGTGTGGGGATTAAACATTTCCGGATTGGACCGAGACTTGCCAAGCGGCCTTGGTTTACTACCGGTAGACCGCCTGTCAAGTTTCGTATCATTTGGACTTCGTTTGATGCTCCAACGGTTAACCGAGGGACCGAAAAGGCCTCGTGTGTGTTGCAGCCCAACACCCCCCAAATTTGGCCCAAAACCCACCAAACTCTGCTCCATCGTCTCGGTCGTTCGATCACGATCGTGTGGGCGAAAACCGCACCTCATTTGGACTCTCCTAGCTCCCTCTATGCCTATATATACACCCCTCCGTTTTCGGATCTCTCCCTCTCCCCGAAACCCTAAAAAAAAATCATCCCCGCCAGATCCGCACCGACGGACGTGTCCGCCCCGGCCGGACAACGTCCGCCGCCGCCCGCCTCAGCCAGCCGGGTCGCGCCACGTGGCAGGACCACATCGCCGCGGCCGCCGGCCCGCAGGCCCACGCGGGGCCCTCCGAGCCCGCGTCGCCCCGCCGCCGCCCTCGCGTCGCCTCGCCGCCTCTTCCCCGCGGCCGGCCGCCGCCGCCTCCGCGCCGTCGCCCGCGGCTCCCTCGCCGCCCGGGAGGATCGGCGCCGGCCGCCGCCGCCCTCGCCGGCCACGGGCCGCGTCCACCGCCGCCGGGCGCCGCCACCGGCCTCCCCCGGCGTCGCCCCGGCCTCTCCCCGCCGCCTCGCCGGCCTCCCCTCCTCCGGCGAGCTCGAGCTCCGCCGCCGGAGCCGCCTCGGCTTCCGTGCCGCGATCCCGATCTGGATCCGGTCGCGTGAACAGTAAACCCTAACCCCGATTTTTTTGCTAAGTCCTGAAATTTTGATCCATGTTGCTCTGTTCGAGGTCCCGTAACTTTGCAACCGTAGCTCCGTTTTGGGCGTATGATATATCAAAATCTTCGACTCGACATGTGCATCATTTCATTCCATTGCATCATTTGCATTTGAGGTCATCTTGATATCCAAAATGCTGTTAGAAGGAGGCTTCGTGAGTTAGATTGCAGATCCGTTAGTTCATCATGCACTTTTGTCATTTTTGCTATATTTAATTCGTGCATGATATGCCTGTGCCCTTTGAGATGAATTGTTAAGCATTTTGTCTTCTTTCCAGAGGTGTCACCCATGCATTTTTAGGATGTGTGTGTTGTCTTGTGCAAGCTTGCGAAGAGAGGTACCTGAGAATGCAGATTTCAGGGACTTAGTGATTTTCACTAAGTCTGGGATATTTTAGTTCATGATGCCATATGTCCAGCTTGTTTCCTAGTGATCCGTGCCTCTTTTGAGGATGATCAGTAAGGGAGTTTTGATAATTATGTTTTGCTCTTTCCATCCATGTCTTTGTTTGCATATGTGGAGTGCTTTAGGTTGACTCAATCGAGCTCAACTTTTGCTTCGTTGTTAATCTGGGCAGATCGTCAACTTGTTTGCGATTTTGCCGATGCTACCGTTAGTGTTGCATGCATGCTATGCCTTTGTTCTTGCCATGTGTAGCTAGCACTTTGTGCCTTCTTGCTGGTTATATGCTTTCCTTGCCATGACTTGCACCGTAGCGAGTGCATCGAGCTCGTTTACATGCCTTCGTGAGTTAAATTTCAGCATGTCTCAGTTTTCACTAAGTCTGAAAACTGATTGTGTTCGAGCGATGTTCGTGAGCTCGGTAGAGTATTTTGTGAACCCTTTTGGCCCCAGGTCACTTTGGGTGTTTTGTTAAGCTTGATGAGTATCTCCATGCCATGTTCTTACTTGTCATGTTCAGGTTTTCTATCATGTTATTTTGCTGCTCCGAAGAGAGCATCGTGATCTGAAATTTCAGACTAGTGTTAATTTCACTAAGTCTGAAATCTGTTTTGCATTTGCGTTTTAGCCATGCTTGTTTGAACCTCTTAATGGATGAATTTGCCTATGGCTCAGTGCTAGTGTTTTGTCAACCATCTTGTGTAAATCACTGCCATGTATTTTGTTTTCATGTTTGGTGGTTGTAGCATGCTCATTTCGTTGCATTTAGATGCCTACTTGCTGTAAATCGCAGACCGGTGTCATATCTTAAAACGCTTGCCATTTCCAAACCGTAACTCCGATTCCAATGATCTTTATATCGTTTTCAATCGATTTCATCCCCTCTATCCAGTGGCACACTTGGTTTTCCAAGTTGAGGCCAGGTTCATGCATTTCCTGTCATATCTTGCATGTTGCATCCCGCATCGCATCCCGCATAGCATATCGTCATTTCATCATATTGCTTGGTCTTGCCCGTGGTTGATTGTATCCTTGTTGCTTGTTTGTCTTGTTGGGTAGAGCCGGGAGACGAGTTCGCTACCGAGGAGCCCGTTGAGTTTGCTTGTGAGGATCCAGTCAACTCTGACAACTGTGCAGGCAAGATGATCATACCCTCGAAATCACTACTATCTTTGCTATGCTAGTTTGCTCGCTCTTTTGCTTTGCCACTGCTACGATGCCTACCTTTTGCTTGTCAGCCTCCCAATTGCCATGTTGAACCTCTAACCCACCATTGTCCTAGCAAACCGTTGATTGGCTATGTTACCGCTTTGCTCAGCCCTTCTTATAGCGTTGTTAGTTGCAGGTGAAGATTGGAGCCGTTCCTTGTTGGAACATTTATATTCTTGTTGGGATATCATTATATTGCTATGTTATCTTAATGCATCTATATACTTGGTAAAGGGTGGAAGGCTCGGCCTCTCGCCTAGTGTTTTGTTCCACTCTTGCCGCCCTAGTTTCCGTCATACCGGTGTTATGTTCCCGGATTGTGCGTCCCTTACGCGGTTGGGCTATAATGGGAACCCCTTGATAGTTCGCCTTGATTAAAGCTTTTCCAGCAATGCCCAACATTGGTTTTACCATTTGCCACCTAGCCTCTTTTCCCTTGGGTTTCCGGAGCCCGAGGGTCATCTTATTTTAGCCCCCCACGGGCCAGTGCTCCTCTGAGTGCTGGTCCGAACTAGAGCCCTGTGCAGCGCCACCTCGGGGAAACTCAAGGTTTGGTTTTAGTTGTACGGATTGCTCATCTGAGTGTGCCCTGAGAAAGAGATATGTGCAGCTCCTATCGGGATTTGTCGGCACATTCGGGCGGTGTTGCTGGACTTGTTTTAACCTGTCGAATCATCTTGTTGTACCAAGATACCGAGTCTGATCGGTGTGTCTTGGGTGGAGGTCTATTCCTTCGTTGACCGTGAGAGCTTGTTATGGGCTAAGTTGGGACCCCCTGCAGGGATTGATCTTTCGAAAGCCGTGCCCGCGGTTATGGGCAGATGGGAATTTGTTAACGTCCGGTTGTAGATCACTTGAACTAAACTTAATTAAAATGAATCAACCGTGTGCGTTACCGTGATGGCCCCTTCTCGGCGGAGTCCGGGAAGTGGACACGGTGTTGAAGTTATGCTTGCGCAGGATGTTCCTTTAGCTTCTCGCTCGTGCTTCGCCTTCTCTTCTCGCTCTCTTTTGCGTATAAGTTAGCCACCACGTATGCTAGTCGCTTGCTGCAGCTCCACATATATTTGCCTTATCCATTCCTATGAGCTTAAATAGTCTTGATCGCGTGGGTGTGAGATTGCTGAGTCCCTGTGGCTCACAGATACTACAACTCCAGATGCAGGTCCAGGTGATTCTGCTCCAGTTGACGATTACGAGCTCAGGTGGGAGTTCGACGAGGACTCTCAGCGATACTACGTGTCCTTTCTAGATGATCAGTAGTGGTGCCTAGTTGGGGTTATCGATTCAGGACCTTGTCGCATGTTGGGGGTCTTTTCTATTTTGGGCACCGTAGTCGGGCCATGAGTGATTTGTTTGATGGATGTTATTTATGTACTCTGATGTGACGTGGCGAGTGTAAGCCAACTATATTATCTCCCCCTTTTATTATATATTACATGGGATGTTATAATGATTGCCTGACTTGCGACATTGCTTTCAATGCGGTTATGCCTCTAAGTCGTGCCTCGACACGTGGGAGCTATAGCCGCATCGAGGGCGTTACAAGTTGGTATTTAGAGCCATCCCCGACCTTAGGAGCCCCATTGCTTGATCGTTTTTAGCAGCCGAGTTGTGTCTAGAAAAATTGTTTTGAGTCCTTAGGAATTATATATCGGAGAGCTTAGGAATTCTTTTACTTCCCAGTCTCCTCATCGCTCTGGTAAGGCATCCTGACGTAGAGTTTTGACTCTTCTCTTCTCAAACTTCACTAAATTTTTTTTTAGGATCACGCGAGTATCTTGGTTTTGTTCCAATGGTTTTGTGACGAGAACATTGTTCTTGGTGCCTCCTGTCTTTAGGGGTTGTGGCAGTGTCCCGGGGAGTTGAACTCCGAGGTGTTGTCGTCACAATTTTATCGTTGCAATTCTGGTATACTTGAGATATGTTCGCCGACATCGAAAATCTCTTTTATGCAGTTCGTTGGTGAGATAACCTCGACGCCACCCAGTACTGGGGCGGGAGTTCGGGAGTATCGCCATAACTTGTATAACGGATGCTTTTCGAAGGTTGAGGTAGATGGTTTCCGAAGTTTTCCTGGTTATGTGTTGAAGGATGGATACAGCTGGATGTAGGATTTGCTAGTTTGGGTGAGATATTGTGCTTCCCCTGTATCCCCAACACCTGATTGCATAACCGGAAAGGTTCGGGAGTTTCATAGGTGGGAATTCTAGTAGCTCTAGTTCTTCTTCCACGGATATTGGTTTGAGATTGGGATTTCTTACCGATTATTCGTTCTTGATCCGTACCTTGTTGAATTATTTCTCTTCCTTAATTCTTCGTGGCTTCTCAATTTATGGATATGTGACCATTTGAAGAGGAATGCATTCGTTCATTTTGTTCGGATGTGAAGACTATATGTTGCAATTTTCATTCCGTTGGATTCAGCTTCTATATTGTTGTCTATCAGTGTGCTAATGGTGGTCAACCTGTTCAGGATGGCTCCTCCAACACGCACGACTCCGAATCCTGATCCGCCTCCACCTCCGCCTCCTCCGGAAGCATGGCAAGCTGTGATGGCCGCTACTAATGCAAACACACAGTTGATCATGCAAATTCTCCAAGAGCGCAATCAAGGCAGTCAAGGGAATCAAGGCCATAATCAGCACCACTTTGCTACTCTGAACCAGTTCCTTGCTAATGGCCCAAAGACGTTCAGCGGTTGTGTTGAGGCTACCGATGCTGACGATTGGCTAGTGGATCTGGGCAAGAATGTAGCAACGTCAGGCCTGAAGATTTCGTCAAGTTCGCTTCTTTCCAGCTCAAAGATCAGGCTGCAGAGTGGTTCCAGCAGTACAAGGATTCCAGAGGTGGACGTGTTATCACTTGGGACGATTTCCGTCAAGATTTCCGCGCTCATCACATTCCTCAAAGTGTGGTTGAGAGTAAGCGTCAGGAATTCCGCAATCTGAAGCAAGGCACCTTGTCTGTCTATGACTATAACAAGTTGTTCCAGAAGCTCGCCCGTTTTGCCAAGCAGGATGTTCCTGATGAGAAGAGCATGATCTATCAGTTCAGGGGTGGTCTTCGTGAGGAAATTCAGCTCGCTCTTGTTCTCTTTGAGCCGTTGAGATACGATGAGTTCTACAACATGGCACTGAAGCAAGAGGCTGCTCAGTTGAGGTGTGATGCTTCCAGGATGCGTGCCAGAGATGTTACTCCGTCTTCCTCTACTCAAGTGGTCAAGCAGCAGAAGTTCTGGCTTCCTCCTCCTCCGTTCCGTCAGCCGTATCAGCAGAAGAGCAAAGGTGGCAGTGGTTTCTCCCACCCACCCAACCCAGGCTTTCAGAACAAGTCTTCATCTCAAGCTCCAAGATCGAGTGCTCCGTATCACCGTCCGCTTTCAGAGGTCACGTGCAACAAGTGCCAACAGAAGGGTCACTATGCCAACAAGTGTACCAACCAGAGGCGTCTTCCTCCTCCTCCTCCTGTCAGATCGGCAAGTACAGCTGTGGTCAAGCACAATCCCAAGCACGCCAAGGTCAATATGGTGAATGCAGCTCAGGCAGAGGATTCTTCAGATGTGATCATGGGTAACCTTCCTGTTAATGATATTCCTGCAAAAGTTCTTTTTGACACTGGTGCATCGCATTGTTTCATCTCGAGACCTTTTGCTTCCAAGCATGATTTTGTTACTCAAATGTTGCCGAGACCGTTGTCTATTGACTCTCCGGCCAGCCTCTTGACATCTCGAGTGTGTGTTCCGGATGTTACAATCACTTTGGGCGACTGCAAGTTTCTCTCTTCTCCGGTGGTTCTTGGCAACTCCGATATCGATCTTATTCTCGGGATGGACTGGCTCTCTAAGCATAAAGCTCAGCTTGATTGTGCAGCCAGGCAGATTCAATTGACTCATTCGTCTGAGGATGTAATTGTCTTTGCTGCTCGGGATAATACCATTCGGTTGTTTTCTCTCAATGAGAAGGGTGAATTGGATGCTATTTTGCAGATTCCTGTCGTTTGCGAATATCAAGACGTCTTTCCAGAAGAACTTCCAGGGATGCCTCCAAACCGGCCGGTTGAATTTGTTATTGAACTTGAGCCCAGTACGGAACCTGTGTGCAAACGTCCCTACAAGCTCGGCCCCGAAGAGTTGAAGGAGTTGAAGAAACAACTCGATGAGCAAGAAAGATTGGGTCTCATTCGGCCTAGTACTTCTCCGTGGGGTTGTGGTGTTCTTTTTGTGAAGAAGAAGGATGGATCGAGTCGACTTTGTGTTGATTACCGTCCAGTAAACAAGAAGACCATCAAGAACAAATACCCACTTCCCAACATCAATGAGCTGTTCGAACAACTCAAGGGTGCTCAAGTATTCTCCAAGCTTGATCTCCGTATGGGTTATCATCAGATTCGTATTCGTGAGCAAGATATTCCCAAGACGGCGTTCAGGACAAGCTTTGGTTCATATGAATACACCGTCATGTCTTTTGGCCTCGCCAACGCTCCTCCGACGTTCTCTCGCATGATGAACTTCATCTTCAACCCCTACACCAATGAATTCGTTTTGGTCTACCTCGACGACATTCTGGTTTTCTCGAAGAACAAGGAAGATCATGCCAAGCACTTGCGTTTGGTTCTTGACAAGCTCAGGGAACATCAGTTCTACGCCAAGTTCTCCAAGTGTGAATTTTGGCTGGATGAGGTTCTTTATCTTGGTCATATCATCTCTGCCAAGGGCATTTCCGTGAATCCTGAGAAGGTGTCAGCAATTGTGAATTGGGAACCTCCTCAGAACGTGAAGCAACTCCGCAGTTTCCTCGGTCTCGCAAGCTATTGCAGAAGATTCGTTGAAAACTTTTCTAAGATCGCCAAGCCTCTCTCAAATCTTCTTCAGAAGCACGTCAAGTACGTTTGGTCTCCGGAGTGTGATATTGAGAAATTGGTCACTGCTCCAGTTCTGACTCCGCCTGATGAAACCAAGCCGTACGAGGTCTTTTGTGATGCCTCTCTCCAAGGTCTCGGTGCTGTACTGATGCAAGAGAAGAAAGTTGTTGCTTATACCTCTCGCCAGTTGAAACCTAATGAGAAGAACTACCCCACTCATGATCTCGAGTTGGCGGCAGTTGTGCACGCTTTGTTGACTTGGAGACATCTTCTATTGGGAAGGAAAGTGGATATTTTCACTGATCACAAGAGTCTCAAGTACATCTTCACTCAGCCTAATCTCAACCTCAGGCAGACTCGATGGGTCGAAATGATTCAAGAGTACAATCCGAGTATCGAGTATACTCCAGGCAAGGCTAATGTGATTGCTGACGCTTTGAGCAGAAAAGCATATTGCAACAGTCTGATTCTCAAGCCTTATCAACCCGAGCTTTGTGAAGCTTTCCGCAAACTTAATCTGCAAGTTGTTCCTCAAGGTTTCCTCGCCAACCTTCAAGTCTCTCCTACCTTAGAAGACCAGATTCGCCAAGCCCAACTTCTTGATGCTATGGTGAAGAAGGTGAAGATTGGTATTGCAAAGAGTCAGTCCAAGTACAAGTGCTACCGACTTGATGACAAGGACACTCTCTTCTTCGAGGATCGAATTGTTGTGCCCAAAGGTGAACTTCGTAAGGTGATCATGAACGAGGCTCAAAACTCTCTCCTCTCCATCCACCCTGGTAGTACGAAGATGTATGAGGACCTCAAGCAAGCTTATTGGTGGACTCGAATGAAGCGCGAGATCGCTCAATTCGTGAATGAATGTGATGTCTGCAGAAGAGTGAAGGCAGAACACCAAAGGCCAGCTGGTCTCCTCCAACCTCTTGCCATTCCAGAATGGAAGTTTGACCACATTGAAATGGACTTCGTGACTGGGTTTCCAAAGTCCAAGCGTGGAAATGATGCTATATTCGTCGTTATCGACAAGCTCACCAAAGTGGCTCATTTTCTGCCTATCAAAGAGTCGATCACTGCAGCTCAATTGGCGGAACTCTATACCTCTCGCATTGTCTCTCTGCACGATATTCCTCAAGTGATATCTTCAGACCGTGGCAGCATCTTTACCTCCAAGTTTTGGGATTCTTTTCAGAAGGCCATGGGCACCAACATCCGCTTCAGCACAGCTTTCCATCCTCAAACGAGCGGTCAAGTCGAGCGTGTCAATCAGATCCTTGAAGATATGCTCAGGGCTTGTGTGATCTCCTTCGGCATGAAGTGGGAGGATTGTCTTCCTTATGCTGAATTCTCATACAACAACAGCTTTCAAGCAAGTTCGGGCAAGGCCCCCTTTGAAATTCTATATGGCAGGAAGTGCCGTACCCCACTCAACTGGTCTGAAACCGGTGAACGTCAGCTGCTGGGTAATGACTTAATCACAGAGGCAGAAGAAATGTGCAAAGTCATTCGTGATAACCTCAAAGCAGCCCAGTCCCGCCAGAAGAGCTACTATGATAGTAAGCATCGTGATCTGGCTTTCGAGATCGGAGATCATGTTTACCTCCGCGTCTCCCCCATGAAAGGTACTCATCGCTTCGTATCAAAGGGAAGCTTGCCCCTAGATACGTGGGACCTTTCAAGATTGTCAGCAAGAGAGGCGACCTCGCCTATCAACTCGAGCTTCCTTCAAACTTTGCAAATGTTCATGATGTGTTCCATGTCTCTCAGCTTCGAAAGTGCTTCAAGACTCCTGACCGCACCGTCAACTTCGAGGACATTGAGCTCCAAGAAGATCTCTCTTATCGCGAGCACCCAGTTGCTATTCTTGAAGAGACTGAACGCAAGACTCGCAACAAGTCAATTAAATTTCTCAAAGTCAAGTGGTCTCACCATTCCGACCGTGAAGCTACCTGGGAACGCGAGGATCACCTCCGTTCTGAGTACCCGGAGTTCTTTCAGTCCTAGATCTCGGGACGAGATCTTTTCGTAGTGGTGGAGTGTTGTAACGCCTCAGATGTAACTTTCCCCATTTGTACTCCAACTCTTGCCGTTTCCGGTGTCAAGTTATATTTATTTCTCGGGTTCGGGTCCTTGTCTCCGTGTGTTGTTTTCGTTTTCATGCACCTCATACCATGTCATCACGTGCATTGCATTTGCATACATGTTCATCTCATGCATTCGATCATTTTCCCCGTTGTCCGTTTTGCATTCCGGCGCTTCGTTCTCCTCCGGTGGTCATTTCTAGCTTTCTTTCGTGTGTGGGGATTAAACATTTCCAGATTGGACCGAGACTTGCCAAGCGGCCTTGGTTTACTACCGGTAGACCGCCTGTCAAGTTTCGTATCATTTGGACTTCGTTTGATGCTCCAACGGTTAACCGAGGGACCGAAAAGGCCTCATGTGTGTTGCAGCCGAACACCCCCCTAAATTTGGCCCAAAACCCACCAAACTCTGCTCCATCGTCTCGGTCGTTCGATCACGATCGTGTGGGCGAAAACCGCACCTCATTTGGACTCTCCTAGCTCCCTCTATGCCTATATATACACCCCTCCGTTTTCGGATCTCTCCCTCTCCCCGAAACCCTAAAAAAAATCATCCCCGCCAGATCCGCGCCGACGGACGTGTCCGCCCCGGCCGGACAACGTCCGCCGCCGCCCGCCTCAGCCAGCCGGGTCGCGCCACGTGGCAGGACCACATCGCCGCGGCCGCCGGCCCGCAGGCCCACGCGGGGCCCTCCGAGCCCGCGTCGCCCCGCCGCCGCCCTCGCGTCGCCTCGCCGCCTCTTCCCCGCGGCCGGCCGCCGCCGCCTCCGCGCCGCCGCCCGCGGCTCCCTCGCCGCCCGGGAGCATCGGCGCCGGCCGCCGCCGCCCTCGCCGGGCGCGGGCCGCGTCCACCGCCGCCGGGCGCCGCCACCGGCCTCCCCCGGCGTCGCCCCGGCCTCTCCCCGCCGCCTCGCCGGCCTCCCCTCCTCCGGCGAGCTCGAGCTCCGCCGCCGGCGCCGCCTCGGCTTCCGCGCCGCGATCCCGATCTGGATCCGGTCGCGTGAACAGTAAACCCTAACCCCGATTTTTTTTGCTAAGTCCTGAAATTTTGATCCATGTTGCTCTGTTCGAGGTCATGTAACTTTGCAACCGTAGCTCCGTTTTGGGCGTATGATATATCAAAATCTTCGCCTCGACATGTGCATCATTTCATTCCATTGCGTCATTTGCATATGAGGTCATCTTGATATCCAAAATGCTGTTAGAAGGAGGCTTCATGAGTTAGATTGCAGATCCGTTAGTTCATCATGCACTTTTGTCATTTTTGCTATATTTAATTCGTGAATGATATGCCTGTGCCCCTTTGAGATGAATTGTTAAGCATTTTGTCTTCTTTCCAGAGGTGTCACCCATGCATTTTTAGGATGTGTGTGTTGTCTTGTGCAAGCTTGCGAAGAGAGGTACCTGAGAATGCAGATTTCAGGGACTTAGTGATTTTCACTAAGTCTGGGATATTTTAGTTCATGATGCCATATGTCCAGCTTGTTTCCTAGTGATCCGTGCCTCTTTTGAGGATGATCAGTAAGGGAGTTTTGATAATTATGTTATGCTCTTTCCATCCATGTCTTTGTTAGCATATGTGGAGTGCTTTAGGTTGACTCAATCGAGCTCAACTTTTGCTTCGTTGTTAATCTGGGCAGATCGTCAACTTGTTTGCGATTTTGCCGATGCTACCGTTAGTGTTCCATGCATGCTATGCCTTTGTTCTTGCCATGTGTAGCTAGCACTTTGTGACTTCTTGCTGGTTATATGCTTTCCTTGCCATGACTTGCACCGTAGCGAGTGCATCGAGCTCGTTTACATGCCTTCGTGAGTTAAATTTCAGCATGTCTCAGTTTTCACTAAGTCTGAAAACTGATTGTGTTCGAGCGATGTTCGTGAGCTCGGTAGAGTATTTTGTGAACCCTTTTGGCCCCAGGTCACTTTGGGTGTTTTGTTAAGCTTGATGAGTAGCTCCATGCCATGTTCTTACTTGTCATGTTCAGGTTTTCTATCATGTTGTTTTGCTGCTCCGAAGAGAGCATCGTGATCTGAAATTTCAGACTAGTGTTAATTTCACTAAGTCTGAAATCTGTTTTGCATTTGCGTTTTAGCCATGCTTGTTTGAACCTCTTAATGGATGAATTTGCCTATGGCTCAGTGATAGTGTTTTGTCAACCATCTTGTGTACATCACTGCCTTGTATTTTGTTTTCATGTTTGGTGGTTGTAGCATGCTCATTTCGTTGCATTTAGATGCCTACTTGCTGTAAATCGCAGACCGGTGTCATATCTTAAAACGCTTGCCATTTCCAAACCGTAACTCCGATTCCAATGATCTTTATATCGTTTTCAATCGATTTCATCCCCTATATCCAGTGGCACACTTGGTTTTCCAAGTTGAGGCCAGGTTCATGCATTTCCTGTCATATCTTGCATGTTGCATCCCGCATCGCATCCCGCATAGCATATCGTCATTTCATCATATTGCTTGGTCTTGCCCGTGGTTGATTGTATCCTTGTTGCTTGTTTGTCTTGTTGGGTAGAGCCGGGAGACGAGTTCGCTACCGAGGAGCCCTTTGAGTTTGCTTGTGAGGATCCAGTCAACTCTGACAACTGTGCAGGCAAGATGATCATACCCTCGAAATCACTACTATCTTTGCTATGCTAGTTTGCTCGCTCTTTTGCTTTGCCACTGCTACGATGCCTACCTTTTGCTTGTCAGCCTCCCAATTGCCATGTTGAACCTCTAACCCACCATTGTCCTAGCAAACCGTTGATTGGCTATGTTACCGCTTTGCTCAGCCCTTCTTATAGCGTTGTTAGTTGCAGGTGAAGATTGGAGCCGTTCCTTGTTGGAACATTTATATTCTTGTTGGGATATCATTATATTGCTATGTTATCTTAATGCATCTATATACTTGGTAAAGGGTGGAAGGCTCGGCCTCTCGCCTAGTGTTTTTTTCCACTCTTGCCGCCCTAGTTTCCGTCATACCGGTGTTATGTTCCCGGATTGTGCGTCCCTTACGCGGTTGGGCTATAATGGGAACCCCTTGATAGTTCGCCTTGATTAAAGCTTTTCCAGCAATGCCCAACATTGGTTTTACCATTTGCCACCTAGCCTCTTTTCCCTTGGGTTTCCGGAGCCCGAGGGTCATCTTATTTTAGCCCCCCACGGGCCAGTGCTCCTCTGAGTGTTGGTCCGAACTAGAGCCCTGTGCAGCGCCACCTCGGGGAAACTCAAGGTTTGGTTTTAGTTGTACGGATTGCTCATCTGAGTGTGCCCTGAGAAAGAGATATGTGCAGCTCCTATCGGGATTTGTCGGCACATTCGGGCGGTGTTGCTGGACTTGTTTTAACCTGTCGAATCATCTTGTTGTACCAAGATACCGAGTCTGATCGGTGTGTCTTGGGTGGAGGTCTATTCCTTCGTTGACCGTGAGAGCTTGTTATGGGCTAAGTTGGGACCCCCTGCAGGGATTGATCTTTCGAAAGCCGTGCCCGCGGTTATGGGCAGATGGGAATTTGTTAACGTCCGGTTGTAGATCACTTGAACTAAACTTAATTAAAATGAATCAACCGTGTGCGTTACCGTGATGGCCCCTTCTCGGCGGAGTCCGGGAAGTGGACACGGTGTTGAAGTTATGCTTGCGCAGGATGTTCCTTTAGCTTCTCGCTCGTGCTTCGCCTTCTCTTCTCGCTCTCTTTTGCGTATAAGTTAGCCACCACGTATGCTAGTCGCTTGCTGCAGCTCCACATATATTTGCCTTATCCATTCCTATGAGCTTAAATAGTCTTGATCGCGTGGGTGTGAGATTGCTGAGTCCCTGTGGCTCACAGATACTACAACTCCAGATGCAGGTCCAGGTGATTCTGCTCCAGTTGACGATTACGAGCTCAGGTGGGAGTTCGACGAGGACTCTCAGCGATACTACGTGTCCTTTCCAGATGATCAGTAGTGGTGCCTAGTTGGGGTTATCGATTCAGGACCTTGTCGCATGTTGGGGGTCTTTTCTATTTTGGGCACCGTAGTCGGGCCATGAGTGATTTGTTTGATGGATGTTATTTATGTACTCTGATGTGACGTGGCGAGTGTAAGCCAACTATGTTATCTCCCCCTTTTATTATATATTACATGGGATGTTGTAATGATTGCCTGACTTGCGACATTGCTTTCAATGCGGTTATGCCTCTAAGTCGTGCCTCGACACGTGGGAGCTATAGCCGCATCGAGGGCGTTACATCCCACTCAGTTTCTTGTAAATACAGGCTTCTCCAAAAGTCTGTATAAAACTATATGCTTTGATCACACTATCAAAGCATTTATTCCAACTCCGAGATGCTTACACCAGTCCATAAATGGATTGCTGGAGCTTGCACACTTTGTTAGCATCTTTTGGATCGACAAAACCTTCCGGTTGCATCATGTACAACTCTTCTTCCAGAAATCCATTCAGGAATGTTGTTTTTACATCCATTTGCCAAATTTCATAATCATAAAATGCGGCAATTGCTAACATGATTCAGACAGACTTAAGCATCGCTACGGGTGAGAAAGTCTCATCGTAGTCAACCCCTTGAACTTGTCGAAAACCTTTTGCAACAAGTCGAGCTTTGTAGACAGTTATATTACCATCAGCGTCAGTCTTCTTCTTGAAGATCCATTTATTCTCAATGGCTTGCCAATCATCGGGCAAGTCAACCAAAGTCCATACTTTGTTCTCATACATGGATCCTATCTCAGATTTCATGGCTTCAAGCCATTTTGTGGAATCTAGGCTCATCATCGCTTCCTCATAGTTCACAAGTTCGCCATGGTCAAGTAACATGACTTTCAGAACAGGATTACCGTACCACTCAGGTGCGGATCTTACTCTGGTAGACCTAAGAGGTTCAGTAGAAACTTGATCTGAAGATTCATGATTAATATCATTAGCTTCGTCACTAATTGGTGTAGTTGTCATAGGAACCGATTCTTGTGATGAACTACTTTCCAATAAGGGAGCAGGTATAGTTACCTCATCAAGTTCTACTTTCCTCCCACTCACTTCTTTCGAGAGAAACTCCTTCTCTAGAAAGGATTCGAATTTAGCACCGAAAATCTTGCCCTCAGATCTGTGATAGAAGGTGTACCCAATTGTCTCTTTTGGGTATCCTATGAAGACACATTTCTCCGATTTGGGTTCAATCTTATCTGGTTGAAGTTTCTTCACATAAGCATTGCAGCCCCAAACTTTAAGAAACGACAACTTTGGTTTCTTGCCAAACCACAGTTCATAAGGCGTCGTCTCAATGGATTTTGATGGTGCCCTATTGAACGTGAATGCGGCCGTCTCTAAAGCATAACCCCAAAACAATAGCGGTAAATCAGTAAGAGACATCATAGATCGTACCATATCCAGTAAAGTACGATTACGACATTCGGACACACCATTTCGTTGTGGTGTTCCGTGTGGCGTGAGTTGCGAAACTATTCCGCATTGTTTAAAATGTAAACCAAACTCGTAACTCAAATATTCTCCTCCACGATCAGATCGTAGAAATTTTATTTTCTTGTTACGATGATTTTCTACTTCACTCTGAAATTCTTTGAACTTTTCAAATGTTTCAGACTTGTGTTTCATCAAGTAGATATACCCATATCTGCTCAAATCATCTGTGAAGGTGAGAAAATAACGATACCCACCGCGAGCTTTGACATTCATTGGACCACATACATCGGTATGTATGATTTCTAACAAATTAGTTGCTCGCTCCATAGTTCTGGAGAACGACGTTTTAGTCATCTTGCCCATAAGGCACGGTTCGCAAGTACCAAGTGATTCATAATCAAGTGATTCCAAAAGTCTATCAGTATGGAGTTTCTTCATGCGCTTTACACCGATATGACCTAAACGGCAGTGCCACAAATAAGTTGCACTATCATTATTAACTCCGCATCTTTTGGCTTCAACATTATGAATATGTGTATCACTACTATCGAGATTTAATAAAAATAGACAACTCTGTAAGTGTGCATGACCATAAAAGATATTACTCATATAAATAGAACAACCATTATTCTCTGATTTAAATGAATAACTGTCTCGCATCAAACAAGATCCAGATATAATGTTCATGCTCAACACTGGCACAAAATAACAATTATTTAGGTCTAAAACTAATCCCGATGGTAGATGTAGAGGTAGCGTGCCGACCGCGATCACAGTGACTTTGGAACCATTTCCCACGCGCATTGTCACCTCGTCCTTAGCCAATCTTCGCCTATTCCGTAGTCCCTGTTTTGAGTTGCAAATATTAGCAACAGAACCAGTATCAAATACCCAGGTGCTACTGCGAGCATTAGTAAGGTACACATCAATAAAATGTATATCACATATACCTTTGTTCACTTTGCCATCCTTCTTATCCGCCAAATACTTGGGGCAGTTCCGCTTCCAGTGTCCAGTTTGCTTGCAGTAGAAGCACTCAGTCTCAGGCTTAGGTCCAGACTTGGGTTTCTTCTCTTGAGCAGCAACTTGTTTTCTGTTCTTCTTGAAGTTCCCCTTCTTCTTCCCTTTGCCATTTTTCTTGAAATTGGTGGTCTTATTGACCATCAACACTTGATGCTCCTTCTTGATTTCTACCTCCGCAAACTTTAGCATTGCGAAGAGCTCGGGTATAGTCTTGTCCATCCCTTGCATATTATAGTTCATCATGAAGCTCTGGTAGCTTGGTGGCAGTGATTGAAGAATTCTATCAATGACACTATCATCAGGAAGATTAACTCCCAGTTGAATCAAGTGATTATTATACCCAGACATTTTGAGTATGTGTTCACTGACAGAACTATTCTCCTCCATCTTACAGCTATAGAACTTATTGGAGACTTCATATCTCTCAATCCGGGCATTTGCTTGAAATATTAACTTCAACTCCTGGAACATCTCATATGCTCCATGACGTTCAAAACGTCGTTGAAGACCCGGTTCTAAACCGTAAAGCATGGCACACTGAACTATCGAGTAGTCATCAGCTTTGCTTTGCCAAACATTCTTAACGTCGTCAGTTGCATCTGCAGCAGGCCTGGCACCCAGCGGTGCTTCTAGGACGTAATTCTTCTGTGCAGCAATGAGGATAATCCTCAGGTTACGGACCCAGTCCGTGTAATTGCTACCATCATCTTTCAACTTAGCTTTCTCATGGAACGCATTAAAATTCAACGGAACAATAGCACGAGCCATCTATCTACACCAAACATAGACAAGCAAAAATACTATCAGGAACTAAGTTCATGATAAATTTAAGTTCAATTAGTCATATTACTTAAGAACTCCCACTTAGACAGACATCTCTCTAGTCATCTAAGTGATCACGTGATCGAAATCAACTAAACCATGTCCGATCATCACATGAGATGGAGTAGCCTCGATCGCTCTTAGAGTCAATCGGCCCAAACCGGGTTATGAGCTCAACGAAAAAAGCAGCTCGAGAGAGAAATCTGTCTTCATTGGTACAAAATAACCTTCGCCCCCTTTTTTGTTATGGTTCAATGGTGAACATCACTATGTTGATCATATCTACTATATGATTCACACTTAACCTTTCGGTCTCTGTGTTCCGAGGCCATATCTGTATAGGCTAGGCTCGTCAAGTTTAACCTGAGTATTTCGCGTGTGCAACTGTTTTGCACCCGTTGTATTTGAACGTAGAGCCTATCACACCCGATCATGACGTGGTGTCTCAGCAAGAAGAACTTTCACAACAGTGCATACTCAGGGAGAACACTTCTTGATAATTTAGTGAGAGATCATCTTAAAATGCTACCATCAATCAAAGCAAGATAAGATGCATAAAGGATAAACATCACATGCAATCAATATAAGTGATATGATATGGCCATCATCATCTTGTGCTTGTGATCTCCATCTCCGAAGCACCGTCGTGATCACCATCGTCACCGGCAACACCTTGATCTTCATCGTAGCATCATTGTCATTACGCCATCTATTGCTTCTACGACTATCACTACCGCTTAGTGATAAAGTAAAGCAATTACAGGGCGTTTGCATTTCATACAATAAAGCGACAACCATATGGCTCCTGCCAGTTGCCGATAACTTCGGTTACAAAACATGATCATCTCATACAATAAAATATAGCATCACGTCTTGACCATATCACATCACAACATGCCCTGCAAAAATAAGTTAGACGTCCTCTACTTTGTTGTTGCAAATTTTACGTGGCTGCTATGGGCTGAGCAAGAACTGTTCTTACCTACGCATCAAAACCACAACGATAGTTCGTCAAGTTAGTGCTATTTTAACCTTCGCAAGGACCGGGCGTAGCCACACTCGGTTCAACTAAAGTTGGAGAAACAGACACTCGCTAGTCACCTGTGTGCGAAGCACGCACTACTAGGAAAAGGGCTATAGATGGAAATGACACTAATGGCGCACCAGACAAGTGGTGCGCCATTAGTATATACTAATGGCGCACCACCCTCTGATGCGCCATTAGTGTTGAAACTACTAATGGCGCACCCTGACCACGGTGCGCCATTAGTACCAAATTTTTTTTAACTAGTGCGCCTGTCCAAACATACTAATGGCGCATCCCCTGGTGGTGCGCCATTACTAGTTGTAACTAGTAATGGCGCACCATCCAGGAGGTGCGCCACTAATGTTATTTTTTTATTATTGCTTTTATTCCTTTTTTTGCAAAAGTTCTAATGGCGCACCGCCAGGGGGTGCGCCATTAGTAACCCGGATTACTAATGGCGCATTTGTTGCTGGTGCGCCATTAGTAAGTGGGCAGCAACAAGATATTTTGGACAGCCTCTCCTCCCACACTCACTTTCTCCCCACTTCATTCTCTCCACCGCCTCCTCCTTGTCTCGGGTGCCTCCTCTTTTTCACCTCATTTCCACCATAGATTCATTCAAATTAAGTGGTTAAGTTACCTTGTTTTGCTAGGTAAGTAAGGGGGGAAGCTATATTTATGTTGTTCTCCCTACAAACAATGTGCACATGCACTTTTTATGGCCTAGCTAGATCTATGTATGTTCGTGGTGTTGCATATGTTTGTGGTGTTGCATATGTGTTTGTGTTTGGAGGTGTACCGGTATTTGAAATGCGATAGTTGCCAATATTTTGCCGGAATGTTGATTCATTTCCGTTTCGGCGAGAATTTTGGCATTAAGCATTCTTTTTGGTCCTATTTTTAGGGAAAGTCATGCCAAATTTTTTCTTGGTTCTAAAATATCGTTTTGCTCTACCCCGCAGGCGACCATGGTCCGCACGATGACCGAAGGCATCGTGAATAGGTTTTTGAGGTCCGCGAAGGCCGAGATGCTTCAAAAGAACGAGACGGAGATAAGATGTCCATGTCGAAGATGCAAGCTGAATAGCCTTATTGCGGACCCGGATTCCGGGCAGGTGCGGGACCACCTGCTCTTGCGTGGTTTCATGGATGGCTATCGGTGGCAAGGTGATGATGATGACTACGAAGTCGTTCATGGGGGCCGGGCAAGAAATGAGGAAGGGCAGCAAGACAACCACCGCGGCTCGGGGGGGCGAGAAGACGAAGAATCCCCAGGAGATGATCACGACGGTGATGCTGTACACAGTCATCATGTAGAAGATGCAGGACATGATGATGATGCCGGCGGAGCAGACGACGTTGGACCATCGATGGGCTGGGTGCAGGACCCTCATATTCAAGAGCTGCTTCTCAAGCAGACGGATAACGCAAGAGCTGTCGCCCGAGAGAAAGCCAAGATGGATCAACTTGAGTTAGACGCGGTTACTCCGTTGTATGAAGGATGCAGGCCCGAGGATACCCGCCTGAAAGTAACGCTCATGGCTCTGGAGATGAAGGTAAAACACAAAATGACCGACGCATGCTTCGACGAGAACATGTCATTCTGGCACGAACGTCTTCCCAAGGGGAACAAGTGCCCGACCAGTTTGGAGGAGGCAAAGAAAATCGTGTGTCCTCTGGATTTACCGCACGTGAAATACCATGTGTGCATGAACAATTGCATCATTTATCGGGACGAGCACGCGGAGTCTACAATATGTCCGGTGTGCGGTGTCACTCGATACAAGAAGGGGAAGAAAGCTCCTCGAAAAGTGGTGTGGTACTTTCCGATCACTCCTCGTCTGCAGCGGTATTTCACGGATCCTAAGGTAGCAAAGCTCCTGCGTTGGCACGCGGATAGCGAGGAGAAGAAGCGAGAAGATGACGCAAATGATCCGGAGATAGATAAAAAAGACAAGATGCTGAGTCACCCTAAGGATGCGAGCCAGTGGCAAGCATTGAACTTCGAATACCCAGAATTTGGGAACGATCCAAGGAACATCGTGCTGGGCGCGAGCACCGATGGAGTCAATCCGTTTGGCAGCCGGAGAAGCACACATAGCACCTGGCCTGTGTTTGTGTGGATGTACAACCTTCCCCCCTGGTTGTGCATGAAGAGGAAGTACATTCACATGAGTATGCTAATTGAAGGGCCGAAACAACCAGGGAACGACATCAATCTGTATCTGGGGCTGCTGAAAGAGGAGCTTGACACGCTGTGGAAAACGCCAGCCAATACGTGGGACGCCGCAGAGAAAGAATATTTCCCTATGAGAGCCGCACTGCTCACGACGGTGCACGACTATCTCGGTTACGGATATCTTGCGGGGCAGGTAGTCCACGGATTTTCTGGATGCGTAAGGTGCATGGATGACACAACGTATCGCCAGCTAGATAGAGATCCCGGGTCTTCGAAAACCGTGTTCATGGGACATCGAAGGTGGCTTCGCGACGATGACCCGTGGAGGAAACACAAGGATCTGTTCGATGGTGAAA
>NC_041389.1:475210724-475260017 GCF_002162155.2 Triticum dicoccoides
CCCCGCCGCCCCAACGCCGCCTCGACCCCGCCCCGACGCCGCTGCCCCAACTCGACCCCGCCCCGCCTCCCTCGACGCCACGGCGCCGCAGGACCTAGACTAGACACCCAAGGTACGACCACCTCCTCCTTACTTCTCCATTCCGCAAGTCCATAGCCTCCTCTCAAGTAGACTAGAACAGGACTATAGACTAGAATAGGACTGATACATCTGTGTAACAGAAAAAGTGCTGAGCACCAGATTCGCATTTGTTGATAATTGCTGTTTATTTTGGTTGTGAAAATGGCAGGAAACTGTAGAAGAAGTCTTGGACTGCGGTGAAGAGACTTATTATCCAGCATTACATGTTGGTTCAGAGCGATCCTGTGCTGTGGTATGTATAAGCTCGCCATTGTTATCCTTCGTAAGCTCAGTCTGAAGATTAAACCTCCAACTAAAGTATGGGTTTGCTGTTACAAAACTTTGGTTGGTCTGTTTTCGATTAAATTCATTCACTAAAGTGGACATCAAAGACATGCTGCCATGCTAGAGTTATACGAGTTTTTTTTTCTTCCGAAAATTGCAACTGTGCTACTTGCAATGTACCTGTCATGAGCATCAAGATATAGCATCACCTTCACATTTACCCAGCTAGTAAATAGGTGCTACTTTATGTACTTTACTAACTTAGAACCATTTAAATATTATTTAGGTCAAAAGTCTTCTGACAGTTCGTGCTGAAATAGAGACGCCAGTTAGTGCTGTTTCCATTAGGAGGATTCCAAGGTATATACCCCAATTCTATTTAAATATAAATTGGAAAAATCTCTTTCAAAATTTGGTACAATTGCTTGAATTTTTGGAGTACACGAATTATGGGCTAGTGATGATCATATGCACTAGTTACTAGTAGATGCTTCTCGACCCAATTTGAGCAGCAGAGCACTAGCACCAAGCTCTGGGTTTTGTTCGGTACACTCTGAGATGTAGATGCCTGAAAGATAAACATGTTGTTTGTCTACAAAAAAAACTTAATTACTATTATGGGCTAGTGATGATCATATGCACTAGTTACTAGTAGATGCTTTTTTATCCTCAGATTGGCGTCTAGTGTTCATAGAAATATATGATTATCTTTGTTGTATAAACTGACTGGCTGCCAAGTTACAACTTACTGGTGAAAGTTCATTTTTTTATCAGTGGCATATGAGTGGCAGAAAAGTGGCTAGCCTCGTCTGCATATATGAGCATATAGATCAACAAAAAATAAACCCATTCGGCAAGAACATTTATGCACCTATTTACTAGAAGAATGAATAAATGAATGTCAGGGCTAGAGATCATTACTGTTTGTTATCCAGGAAATACAAAAGTTTGGATTGTTGAATGCATTCTGAATTCTAGCTATACAAAAGTTTTTTCCTTCTGAAATGTGTTTTTCTTCTTCTTCCTATTTTGAGTAGTTTGCGTAAGTTTTCTGAAATGATGATGTATTTTTCTTAATTCAGCGAACCGTGAGATGGACTTAGAAGAAGAAACTGTCTCCTGATTGCAGTTGATTAATTAGTATATATGTTGTAGACTTGTAGCATACCTACCTCTATATGGTTTTATATTTCAACTTGATTTCTGAATATTCCAAACCACACGCGAAGTCCTTTCTTACAAGAAGAAGTTTCTCTTCATAACAGTGAACAAAACTACTGTCAATCAGCTCAGTTCTAGTGCTGTTGGATTTTTTTTAATTGGCTTCTTGCAGTTTTGAAAATTCAGTTTATTCGGTTACTGAAAATTCAGTTAATTCAGTTAGGCACACAAATTTCAGAACTTTTGTGTGCCCTAGTACTTGGTATTTGTAGAAAACCAGGAGTGTCAATGGGACTAGAATTCACTTGTTCTTATATGGGTTTGTAAAACTTGTTCATGTACTGAACTACTAATGCCTTGTGATGCTCTGAATTACTTGTGATGCCTCTGAATTACTTGTGATCACATTGAGAAAGACTTGTAAAGATGATGATCATCTTTAACAGAAAACAATTTGTGATGATTTTGCTAGTTTGCTGGGTTTTGTCTCCGACCATCGTGTCGTGATGATTTTGCAGGTACCCCGAGAGGCCCTTGAGTTTGCCGGAATGTCGATTAACTTCCGTTCCGGCAAATTCGGGTACTCCATATGTCCTATTTTCAGCAAAGGTCATGCTGAAATTTTCCGTGAATTTGCTAAAAATAGGACATATGGGGTACTTGTGACTAATGCATAGGCCGGGGTATCTTAGTAGTTAATTAAGTAGGATCAAGTGCCCCGGCGTACTTGTGACTAATGCATGGCTTTTAGGGTGCCTCGGTGTCGATAAAAACCGAAATGATGAAAAGTTAGGCTTTTAGGGTGCCTTGGCGTCGAAAAACCCTCAATGATAAAAGCTTAGATTTTAGGATGCCTCGGTGTCGACAAACCCTAAATGATGAGACCATGATCTTGTTCCTTGACAATAACCAACTTTTTGACCAAACTTTGTTTCTATTTAGAGAGAAACATGGCCCACAACGATGAGGCCGGGGGCTCGGGCGGCAAGGCATTCTGGGAGCTGTCCCAGGAGATGGAGGAACAACCTCACTTGTATGAGGCCGCCGCCTTCCCCACCGATCCTGAGACCACGGATGGTGCCGCCGAGGATGACCACACTGATGCCACCACTAATGGTGCCGCCGAGGACGCCACCACTGATGATGGCGGCGCACGCACAGATAGCAGCCAGCCAAAGAGGCAACGGAAGGACCGGCGCCCGATCGTGCTCCGCACCCTCAAGGAGGAAGTTACTGAAGTGGACTCCAATGGGAATCCAACGGCGCCCGAACGAATAGTCAAGGGGTACTCGCTTCAGCTCGGGTGCATTGTCCGGAGCACCGTCTCGATCAACACCGAGAACCTGAGGCATCCTGACCGAGGGAATTTGCGCCACCTCCTCTTCACGAAGCTGCACGAACGATACAAGTTCCCCGCTGAATTCGAAAACACAAGCCTCAAAGGGAATAAAGTGAACAATGCTGCCCTCACGAAGATGAGCAAGGCCCTGTCTACTTGGAAAAGCAATATGAAGAGAATGATCGAGAAAGGTGAGAGTTATGAGAAGATCAAGGAGAAAAATCATTTGATCACCGAAGATGACTACAACGACTTCAAGATTAATTGCTCGAGCACCGCAAGCTCCCAATCAAGTGAGTGGGGGAAACAAATGCGGGAGCTGAACATAGGGGAACACACACTCGGTCCCGGCGGTTACAGAGTGGCGGAGCCTATATGGGACAAGGAGGAGGCGGACCGTGCCGAGCAAGGCCTACCGCCCCTCTTCGATAAATACGGTGACAAGCAGACCAGGAACTTTGTCAGGGCCCGGTACAAGAAGGACCCGAAAACAAAGGAGCTTACCACGGATCCGAAGACCAGGCGGCTTGAGCTTGTTCTGGTAAGGAATACACCCCCGCGTAATTAGCTCCATATGGTTGCATTCTAATTAATGAAGCCGAATTTCTAAATGGTTCACATTCCTTCCGCAGGCGACTGAAAGCAGTAGCGCGGGGTCGACTAAGAGCAACCCTTGGGACACCACTCTAAATAGGGGGTTGAATATAATGAAGAACAAGGATAAGCTCAATAAGCCGACGTCAGCTGGTCGTGTGGCCGGCAAAGGCTTGTCGACAAAATGGGGGTCATACTATACCGCTGGTGTGCGGAAGGAGAAAAAGACTAGCTCGGAAAGCCAGGCGCGAGAGGTTCAAGAACTCAAGGCACAGGTGGCGCGGATTCCGGAGATTGTCCAAGAGCAAGTGGAACAACGACTCGGAGCGACGATCCCCGCCCTTGTGCCTACCTTGATCTCGGGGTTGAGTGCGTGGATTGCGGGCGGCCAACAGGGGCCGCCCCCGATTCCTAGCTTCACGGCCAGCAACTCGCATAATGCGATGGCGGGGCCATTGGTGCCTCCGGCGGAGGCGGCATTGGTGTCTCCGACACCGGCACGGGAGCTTAATGCACCCGGGTGTACGCCGGCCGGCACCTCTTCAGCAAGCGGCCGCTCCGTCAACTGCACGCCCGCCGTTGGCGGTGCCTCGACATTAGCCGAGCTCGACGCCATCATCACGGTAACTAATTAAGCCTCTCTCGGCCGAGGACTTCATCTCCTTGCCTTTGACTGGGCATCCCTGACGCCCTACATGTTTTTGCAGGGCGCCGCCGACGTTCCGTGCACTCTCCTCCACTTCGTGAACAACGAGTTGGTCGATGTCGCCAAGGGCAAAATCGTTCAACCGGGCAACCCCTTGTTCCACGGTACCCAGATGCCACCCAACTTGTTTAGGGTTCAACTGGTTCGGGTGCTGCCAGGCTGCGACGACTTGTTACCTCCGATTCGACCCGTCGGGGCCGATGATGATGACGTGATGACCCTCAGCGCCTGCCTGAGCTGGCCCCTGCTTTGGCCGAAGAGCCAGATTCGTTTGGGGGCGGGGGACACCACCCCAAAGACAACACCGCCAGTCGTGCCGGCACCAAGTCGGCCCCATGGCAAGACCGCCGTAACGGTGCCGGACATCCCTATGCCACTGGATCCGAACATGCATATGGCACAGGATCAGAACGACGACGACGACGACGATGATACATTTGGCAACGTCGATCAGTACTTTGCCGAGCATGGGTACGATGGCGACTTCATGGGGCCTCCTTCTCAAGAACCAAACCCAACAAAAGACGTGTGCGATCTAGCTCGTACCGCGGAGAAGCCAAGTTGCAACAGGCGCCGTCTGGCGTTCAGCTCTCAGGAGACGCCTCCAGCTGCCGACTTCACCGAGCCTCAGATAGGCGAGGTGGGAAATATTATCAGCCCCAACACACTTAAGAAGGCGGTCTATGAGCAGAACTCGGTCCCATTACAGGAGAAGAAGAAGGCACGCAAAAGAAAGACTAAGAAGGGTGCGAGCCAGCCGGCACCGAGTACGATCCGTGCTCAGGACGGGCCACCTTCACCGCAGGATATCTCGAGGAGGGTGCATGTGGCGGGTAGGGCGATGCTACCGACAAATATGCTCAATGCTGCAACCGGTGCTATGCGGAGTCTGCATGACAGTGTTCTTGCTTTGGAGAAGCGGCGTCTCAGGGAGAAGGATGTGGCATACCCGGTTTTCGCGGCCAAGGTGCCAGAGGGCAAGGGCTTTGTGGATAACTCCATCGGGCGTACGATCGTCCTGCGTTTTGATGACATCCACGCTATGTTGAACCTTCATCCGCTGCACTACACCTTCGTTCGGCTATTTTCGCTGAGTATGGAGATGCGGATCATTCGCGACAAGACCCCGGACATCGTGATAGTCGACCCCTTCTACATGCGTGCCAAGATCTTGGGCAGCGCTGGGGACCGGCAAGTCGCGAGTTCTTACCTCGAAGGCGTCATTCTGGCAAACCAAGATAAGGATAACTTCCTCGTGCCTTACTTTCCCGAGTAAGTCCTCCCCTCAACCAGCCCGTAACATATGAATTCTTACTTTTCGATCGTTTTTCTTTTAACATTCCGTGTTTTCTGCAGTGACACACGTTGCACGCTCATCCTCCTAAGCCCCAAATATTCCATGGCCACGTATTTCGACCCGGACAGTCAGTCGAACGTAGACTACACAAATGTCAAGAAGGTTCTTGATGATGTTCTCCCCGGCTACGCCCAATCTGGAGGCACCTTCACCAGGCCTATTCGTAAGTACGGCAAGCACGTGTTCTCCCACAATACGACGTTCTGCTGCGTCAAGCAGCCGCCTGGCGGTCAGAAGGGTGCCTACTACGCCATCCATCACATGTGGGCGATCGTACGGGACCATCATCAACTTCTGCTACCGAGTAAACTCAAAGATTGGGCCGCGAGCGTGTCGGCAATCCAGGACGCGGACCTCCGACAAGAATTCTTTCGCATCCAGTCGGAGTTTGCGGAAATCATCCATCAAGATGTCCTTCGTACCTCGGGGCAGTTCTACCTCAGAAATCAACCGTCCAACAGTGACATCGACACAATGCTACAAATGCAGGCTGACAACGACCGTTATTTCATGACTCCCACGATAGACGGCGGCTTCATCCACGCTCCGGTCCCTTGAGTTGAGTCGAAAGCAGTGATGCTGTGTCTAGTTCTGAAACATCGATTGGCTCATGTTGTAATTAAACTTTAATGAACTTGTAGTATGTCTCTTTGGTTTCGAGAGTCGTTCAACTTAGATGTAATCGATGCTATTAATGTCTTGCTTTTCTCTTCCGATCGTTCTGTTGCATACTTATATATTGCTTATGTATTGTCTGTGAATTGGTACTAACGTTTCGTTTGGCTAGTGCATAGCGATGCCGACGTATGTCGTGTACAAGGGTAAGGTTCCCGGAGTCTATGATGACTGGGAGGAGTGTCGGAGACAGGTTCACCGATTCAGCGGTAACAGTTACAAAGGGTACACCACTAGGGCCGAGGCCGAATCTAGATACGCCCGCTATCTAGCGGGAGAGGGGAGGGAGTGTTGGAGGAACCGGATGAAGACGAGTTTCATCGTGATGATGCTCATCGTGATGACCGCAGCTCTCTTCTATGTGATGGTAGTTTAGATGATCGATATCGACTTGTAATGTGAAGACAAACTCGCTACTCGCGGTCTCGAGACTTGTAATATAATGTTCTATCTTTGTTCGGTCTTTTTAATTCGGAGACTAATATGATGAATTGTATTTGGAGACTAATATGATGAATTGTATTCAAAGACTAATCTTCTATTGTATTCGATGAATCTGTTGTTGATGTGTGCTGTCTATATTTTGTCAAACTATACATTTTGTAACCTGTGCAAAAAACAGAAAATAAAAAGATAAAAAAACCTAATATTCATACTAATGGCGCATCACAGGACAGTGCGCCATTAGTATGACAGTGCATACTAATGGCGCATCACTGGGTAGTGCGCCATTAGTATGTTGCGGTTACTAATGGCGCATCCAGTGGTGGTGCGCCATTAGTATGCCAAAGCACCTGGGTATACATGGCCCCTGGGAGGCATACTAATGGCGCACGCTGGCCTATACTAATGGCGCACCCGCGGTGCGCCATTAGTATACCAGATACTAATGGCGCACCAGGTGGTGCGCCATTAGTAAAAATTACTAATGGCGTGCTGTTAATGGCGCACCACAGATGCGCCATTAATGGCCATATTAGGTGCGCCATTAGTAGGGGTTTTTCTAGTAGTGACGGCGATAAAACCAGTCTCGCGTAAGCGTACGCGTAATGTCGGTCCGGGCCGCTTCATCCAACAATATTGCTGAACCAAAGTATGACATGCTGCTAAGCAGTATGACTTGTATCGCCCACAACTCACTTGTGTTCTACTCGTGCAAATAACATCAACGCATAAAACCTGGCTCTGATACCACTGTTGGGGAACGTAGTAATTTCAAAAAAATTCCTACGCACACGCAAGATCATGGTGATGCATAGCAACGAGAGGGGAGAGTGTGTCCATGTACCCTCGTAGACCGAAAGCAGAAGTGTTATGACAACGCGGTTGATGTAGTCGTACGTCTTCACAATCCGACCGATCCAAGCACCGAACGTATGGTGACTCCCAGTTCAGCACACGTTCAGCTCGATGACGATCCCCGGACTCTAATCCACCAGGGTGCCAGGGATGAGTTCCGTCAGCACGACGACGTGGTGAAGATGATGATGTTCTACCGACGCAGGGCTTTGCCTAAGCACCGCAACGATACGACCGAGGTGGAATATGGTGGAGGGGGGCACCGCACACAGATAAGGCACGATCACGAAGATCAACTTGTGTGTTATGGGGTGCCCCCTGCCCCCGTATATAAAGGAGAGAGGGGGGAGGTGCGGCCGGCCCCTAGGGGTGCGCCTGGAGGAGTCGTACTCCCACCGGGAGTAGGACTTTCCCCTCTTGCCTTGTAGGAGAAGGAAAGGGGGAAGGGGAAAGAGGAAAGGGGGGTGCACGGCCTGCGCTGGCCGGCCCTCCTCTTCTCCCTTAGGGCCCATGTAGGCCCATTAACCCCCGGGGGGGTTCCGGTAACCCCCCAGTACTCCGGAAAAATCTCGATTTCTCCCGAATAATTCCGATATCCAAATATAGGCTTCCAATAAATCAATCTTTATGTTTTAACAATTTCGAGACTCCTCGTCATGTCCGTGATCACATCTGGCACTCCGAACAACCTTCGGTACATCAAAACATATAAACTCATAATGAAACTGTCATCGTAACTTTAAGCGTGCGGACCCTACGGGTTCGAGAACTATGTAGACATGACCTAGAACTATTTCCGGTCAATAACCAATAGCGGAACCTGGATGCTAATATTGGCTCCGACATATTCTACGAAGATCTTTATCGGTCAAACCGCATAACAACATACGTTGTTCCCTTTGTCATCAGTATGTTACTTGCCCGAGGTTCGATCATCGGTATCCAATACCTAGTTCAATCTCGTTACCGGCAAGTCGCTTTACTCGTTATGTAATGCATCATTCCGTAACCAACTCATTGGCCACATTGCTTGCAAGGCTTATAGTGATGTGTATTACCGAGAGGGCCCAGAGATACCTCTCCGACAATCGGAGTGACAAAAACTAATCTTGAAATACGCCAACTCAACATCTATCTTTGGAGACACCTGTAGAGATCCTTTATAATCACCCAGTTACGTTGTGATGTTTGGTACCACACAAAGTGTTCCTCCGGTAAACGGGAGTTGCATAATCTCATAGTTGTAGGAACTTTGTATAAGTCATGAAGAAACCAATAGCAACATACTAAACGATCTAGTGCTAGGCTAATAGAATGGGTCAAGTCAATCACATCATTCTCCTAATGATGTGATCTCTTTAATCAAATGACAACACATGTCTATGGTTAGGAAACATAACCATCTTTGATTAATGAGCTAGTCAAGTAGAGGCATACTAGTGACATTAAGTTTGTCTATGTATTCACACATGTATCATGTTTCCAGTTAATAAAATTCTAGCATGAATAATAAACATTTATCATGATATGAGGAAATAAATAATAACTTTACTATTGCCTCTAGGGCATATTTCCTTCATGATCAACGCGTAGTTGCCCTCCATGCATTGGGTTCCCGGGGGAGATAACAAGGCAGCGTAAGGAGCGTTTGGTTACATTGCTTAGGCTTGTCATAGTGGTGAGTAACTTGGACTAGTAACATGTATATGTTACTAGTCTATGTTACTACACGAAGTTTGCCGTTAGAAGTGAGTCGATCTGGCTCTCCTGAGCTAGCAAGGTTTTTCTAGCCCACCCAAGCTAGATGGCCCACAAAAGCTAACATATTTCAATAGTTCCAAAGGCCTAACCTTGCCCGGCTAGGCTATAAGCCGTTCTTGCTAAGGATCCAAACGCTCCCTAAGTAACAACGCTCGCTAGCAACAAGGCCAGGAGGGGATTGAGATGCGAAGTTAATGGATGACGCCTAAACATTTTGGGAATATATGATTTTCGTAAGATGAATTAACACCTAGACGGAGGGAGTACTACTCCTCAGTCCAGGTTTGATGGAATATTCGTCACCTCTTCTCTTCTTGTACGTACTCCATTTGTATCTCACTTCCTGTGGCTTCACAATCGCACGATATTCCTATTCTATGAACCTGTGTGTGCATGTGCGTGCGTGCGTGTGTGTGTCTGTGTGTGTGTGTGTGTGTGTGTGTTTAATAGCATGTGTGTGTTAGAGAGAGCGACACATTGACCTACTCTTATAGAGATATGGTGTGTAGTGTACGATTTAGCCGCGAGAGTCGGTGCATACTCTCATTTTCGAGCATCCGGTTGGGACAGGCGGGTAGCTGCCACGCCCGCTCCTGACCATCCTGGCCCACCCAAAGCCCCTCCATCGCCCGCGCGCGTTTCCCACCCGAAATAGTCAATGCCGCTCCAAAGAATCGGTGCCGCATTCGTGCCCGGGCAAAGCGGATGCGACCTCTCACTGGCGCCTACGTTGGAGGGAGAAGTGGATTCAAGAGAGATCGTTGCTTCGTCCGTCCAAGTTACTGCTGGGTCTATGTGATTTGACGGCTCATTGCTCATTATTACTGAGGTGGTAGGACTGCTGGATGTCCCACACTTTCGATGAAAGGAGGTACTACTAGATTACAATTTTCTCCATTCTTATAGTGGAGGAGTGTGAGAGTAGTGAAAACATGCAGGCTCAGTGATTACATGGCCCACCTCAAATATCACCATATTTTCTAGACACCGTGCGACACCTAACTCTTTACATAGTACTAGTATAGTATGTACTGTAATTTATCAGTGAGATAAATTTGTATAATGCTATGAAGCGTCCAGCTTCTGTTTCATGTATATTGCGTCCAATGTTGCCCATTGCAACATTTCATCAAATACAAAGGAGACTAACATGCATGCTATTTCATCTCAATGATTGACAGATCATAGCCAATATGTACTCCCTCTGTTCCAAAATAAGTGTCTCAACTTTATGCAAACTTTAGTACAAAATTGTACTACTACTAAAGTTGACACTTATTTTGGAACAGAGACAACTAAAGAAAAAACCGACCCATGCAGTCCCTAGCCCTTGAACCGTAAACCCTAACCAGGCTTTAATTTGCTCGCAACGTTGGAGCTTCCGAACAAATGAAGTTTGCAACCCTTCGACCATCAGATCATTTTGTGCAGTTTCACCAAAATCTAGATCAGCATCCCTGTGGCAAAGAAATTGAAGAAGCACGATTAGAATAAGATTATTGGGACTAGTTGATGAGACATAAACTCATCACAAATACAAAACATAGAATCCAGTAGAGGTATGTGAAATGCAAAGAAGTAGAGAAATATCCACATGGAGTGATGTGGGTAGCTGGAGCAGTGGTGCAAGCCGGCTATAAAGGGAGTTGTACCTGAGGGATGCCGGGACGTAGCTCAACCTAGAGGAGGGCGGCGGGAGGCGGCAACTGCCCATGTGGCGGCAGTGAGCAAGGGATGAAGGCAACCTCACCGGCTTTGTGAGAGAGAACGGCGGGGACCTCTGTTCGGGACTTGCCGATAGTGGGTTTTTTCCATCGGAGAAGGTGACCGCATCTACACTAAGCATCCACCCCTTCCCCCGGCAGACATGATCTGCCGGGATGTTAGAGATGTGGCCAAAGTCGTTTTGTGCAAGAGAGTGTGAAGAGAGCAACCCCAGCAAGCAACCATGTAGGCTCGTCCTGCCTATGTATATAGTGGAGCGGTTTCCTTTTCTCTCCATATGAACCTATTTATATTGCGTACGTGCCACTGAAAAAAACTTTATTACTCGTTCTCCTATAAACCTTACGCTTGGCATCTCCAAAATATTAAGCTTGCGATTGGTTGTTCGCCTCTTTGGGAAGTCGAGCAATAATGGTACTGCAATATATATCATTCTGGCTATATGAGACCGAATGAACTTCTGCACGTCCACCACATGGGCGAGGGTCGAGGGGCGAGGGAGAGCGCGTACTATTACGTCCGTTTCAATATGGACTACATATGGAGAAAAATGAGTGAATCTACACTCTAAAATATGTCTATATACATCAGTGTTTGGAGTATGTACTAGTTGTTCATATTGAAATCTACTAAAGGACATATATTCCAAACAATACGATAATCTCTCGAACCAAGGTACGGACGAGGAGTAAATGGATGGAGTAGTAAAATTTTCTCCTCGTCCTACGAGCCACCGCGTGCGTGGTCAAGGGAGAGGGCGTAAGGCGTACTAGTAAGCAAGCTTCACCTCATCCCGCGAGCGACCGCACCCGTGGGCGGGGGAGATGGCGTACTAAGCACGCTTCTCCTCGTTCTGCGAGTTGACGGGACATGTCAAAAGTACTCCAGTGTATAGAGCCTTGCCTCTAAGGTAGGCCCCACATGGTTTGCCTCTTTTTTAACATAACACGTCAAGTCGCAATTTGTTTGTTCACCCGTGGTAGACGATCCTCCATCAAGTGGACAACTAGTACATGTGTCAAATTACCATGTGGGCTGCCTTTTCGTACAGAATGAGCTCCACCATGTACCCGCGCTGGTGTGGTTGGGAAAGAGACGGGAGTACGTGCGCCGTGCGTGCACCTCTTCTCTTTGTGCACGTCCCCCACCTATGTGTGTGTGTGAGAGAGAGATACAAACCTACACTACAAAAAAATACACTTCCGTGATGATACGTGTTTGTCACAGTAGGTCGCCTTTTTTGTCATGCATGTACATCCATGATGATTTTATGACAGAATCAAGATAGTCATACTTGTGCTGTCGTAGAAGTGTTCCATGGCATTACCAAAATTATCATCACGGAAGTGTGCACTTCCATGACGATAAATCACGCGTCACAGAAGTGCTTTTGTCAAGGGTGACCGACACGTGGCATCCACCGTAACGGAACATAGTTAAGCTATCGGGTCTGGTTTTGGATCCGGTAACCCGTTAACAGCCCCGACCAACGTGGATTTTCCACGTGTAAAATCATCATTGACTGGAAGAAACATGTGTCGGCTCATCGTTGGGACAGATGTCATCCACTCATTGGACAGAAGGCGCCTATGATATGTCGACATGTGGCATGGCCCAATAGAGGCCCATTCCTGTGAAAAGGGCAGCCCGTTTGACCTGGTCAAAAGGTGGCGGGCCGGCCCATGGAAAGCTTGTTAACGACCTGTTCGCATATAGCCCATTTACAGCCCGCTAACCCAAGGCCCGTTACGCCCTATCCGAATTAGGCCCAGTAGCGTCATCTAGGCAATCCAATATGATTCCAGCCCGTTTTCACTTCTGGCCCATGATGTCTTTCGACCCATATGCGGCCCTTTGTAACTGTTGGCCCATTAACGGCCCGTGGTGAAACTGGCCCACAGTGAATAGTGTATCACTTTATACCCATTAATGGCCCGTGGTGAAACTGGCCCGTAATGAATAGTGTATCACTTTATACCCATTAACGGCCCGTTATTCTGTTGGGCCGTTTCCAGCCCATGTTATCTTTCGGCCTTCTCGGAGCCCATTTACTCTTGGGCTCATTTCTAGCATTCGTTTACTTACGGCCCATTACTGTCATTTTCTGCTTGTGGGCTAAATTCAGCCTGAGGTTACAGTCGGCCCGTATTGTGGCCCGTTAATACATTGGGCCATTTTCATAGCGTCATCAAATACGGCCGATTAGCGACGGCCCATTATGGTCGGCCCATGAACAGACGATTCCAACTCTAGCCTGTTTACGGCCTTAATGCGATCTGTTATTGTCCCATGTTTGGCCAACCGATCATACGACCCGTATAAGGCCCATTGATGATACGGCCCATAGAAGGCCCATTGTGTCTACGACACGTAGAAGGCCCATTATTTCTACGGCCCATAGGAGGGAAATGGTAACTAAGTAAATATGTAGCCCATGGTAATTGTGGCCTAGTTTTAAAAAATAGGTTATTGCAGCCACTAGCAAACCGCGGAAAAAGAACTGCACTGACTACAAGCAAATAAATAAACAAGACAATAAGGAAATAAATAATCAAGAAACTTATGCTAGGCTATCATAGCTATTACACATATTAGATCCACTGGCCATCAAAGTTCGCCACTACTGCAAATATAGGGAACACATCAGCATATAAACGCCGCAGCAAAACAAGTCCAGAACTGAAACCACTTTAGAAGAGCTCAAGAAACAATATCCTGGGTACCCATAATGCTGGCAAGATGCTTAGCAAGCTTATTAACTTTCTCTTGTTTGGTGCTTAAGTCCTCCAGCATGTGATGTTGCACCAGAAAGTATGCATCTGAATTCTGCAGGGACTTCCTTAGTCCTTCAACTTCGTGTCGCATAACATATGATCGATGTCTTTCAAATTGAAGTTGAGACTCAAGAAGCCGAACTGATTCAGGCAACAAGTTCAAAGAGCTGGTGCCAGCAGTAGTAGCCAGTAACTCCAAAACTACATCAAGACAAGACTTTGGGGTTGTCTCAATGTCTTCAATATAGTTTTTATCAGCTTTCTTAGAGACCAACAGGGATGTCTCACTATCTTGAACCTTATCTGCATTGCTTCCTTTACCATTGCATAATGGGGTACTCTTCTCCAATATTTTATCCGCATTCTAAAAGAGAAACAAACAAACACACCACAGGTTTACAATGTAGTATATGAGACTCATTTTGGTAAACCAGTTCAGTAGTAAGGTGGACAGGATAACATCATGAAACAAACATATATCTATGTAGTATGGTCACTGTATGGTCTATATCATTCTAGTTTTTGTTGCCAAATCAAGATAGATTCAGTTCGAATCATATCTATTTAAGACAAAGCAGCATAGACAGAATATAAGTGTGGGAAACTACACAACAATAACAACACTTGTAATGTGCATGGCATGAGAACATAAGTATTTATTCAATTGAAACTGAAATCAACATAGAGCAAGTTACAACAGCAAACAGCCAAACACGTTGAAGAAACATGTTTAAAGCATACCTGTTGCGCCATTGCAGTTTCAATTGCATCCTTCAAAATTTAAATTAGTTGGTATGAGTAAATACAGTGATGCAAGAGCAAAGTAGTATGAACCATAGCTACAGAACCTAACCTGAGAACAATTCTTCTTCTTCTTTAAGCGTTGACTTGGGGTTCGGAGTAGTGGTCCTCGTGCTTTGGGCACTGTAGTTGCCTTACTAACTGCTCGTGTTTGGGTGCTCTGTGGTGGAGACGGTGATGTGTCAACGGGAACTGGGTGTCTATCTGCTGGGGTTGGGGTTAGAAGGGGTGTAGCTGGTTCTCTGTCCAACTGGGTAGGGGTACAATCTACATGAGTGCGGGTTATGTGTGGTGGGGCTGGTTCTTGGGCAAGTACAACCATGGTTCTATCTGCATCGACAGGTAGCATGATCTTTTCTGAAGACCGTGTTTTTACTCCCACAGATACTGCCATCACTCCCTCTAATTGAAATGGCTGATAAACTAGAAAAGTAATTGAATGTACATACATTGTAAGATAGACATTTGCAATGGATAGTAGGGAAGAAAACAGGGCATGAAATAATTCACATTTATGTTGTCTAACCAAACAGAATAGCAGGACATAATTTCACATATATGATGGCTAATTAAGTAGGATAGCATGACACAATTTCACATGTTTGATGGCTAACTAAACAGGATAGAATGACATACTTCAAAATATCATGACTATGTAAACAGGATGACATGATATAACTATAGATGTGTCTATTAAAGTGGTTGGCATGCCATACATCACAAACATGCCATCGATAGAAACATGATGGCATGATATAATTCACATATAGAATGACATAATTTAAAATATGATGACTATGTAAACAGGATGAGATGATATAACTATATTATGTCTTTAGAAAATGGGTTTGCATGCCATAATTCAGATACATGCTGTCAATGTAAACATCATGGCATGACATAATTCCAATATATGATTTATATACTAAGGAAGTGAGCAGAGGGCAATCGCATATATGATGTGTCAACTAGGGAGATGGCATTCAATATTGTGTATATGATGTAAAAACTAAGCATTGTAATACAACATATGCATGCTATGAGTAATATAACCCTGCCAAGTTTGAGCTTACACCTCAGGGGGATAATAGGACTGGTCATCTACCTCTGAATCCTACTCTGAAGAGCTATCTTCAACCAGCAAGATATCTGCTTCAGCAGGTAGCATTGTCTGCTCTGAGGACCTTGTTTTCACTCCAGATTTCTCCATCACCCATTCAAATGGCTAATGCACAGGAAGAGCAGTTGAATATACAAACATTGTCGACAAAAGCAATGAGAAATACAAAAAAGGACAGCATGATATAATTCACATATATGACGCTTGCCTAAACAGCATGGCATTGCATAATTCACATACATAATGCCTTGCAACAAGAAAGCGTTACATGATTCACATATATAATGTTTTGCAACAAGATGGCATTGCATAATTCACATATATGGTAATTAGACAATAAACAGGTGGCATTCACACAAAGCATGTCTAAACTAAGCAAATGACATAGTAATGCGATAATCCTGCCAAGTTAGAGCATGCACCTCGGGGGGGGGGGGGAAATATGACTGGTCATCTGTCTCTGAATCCTCTTCTGAGGAGCTATCGGTAACCTGTAAGAAATGTGCTTCGTCAGATAGCATTGTCTTCTCTGAAGACCTTGTTTCCACTCCAGATTTTTCCATGACCATGCCGAATGGCTGATGCACAAGAAGAGTAATTCAATGTACTAAAATTGTTGCAAATTTAACACATAATAAAAAAATGATGACATGATATAATTCACATATAAGATGACTGGCTAACTAGGGTGGCATTGCAAAATTCACATATATGATGCCTGGCTAAACAAGATGGCATTACACGATTCACATATATGATAAAGAAACTAAACAGATGGCATTGACACAAAGCATGTCTAAACTAAGAAGATGACATCTTTAATGTATACAGTAAGCAATGCAACGCACCATATGCATGATATTACCAACATCAGCCTGCCAAGTTAGAGAGAAGATCTCATGGGGTAAATAGGAGTGGTCTTCTCCTTTTGAATCCCCCTCAGAACAATTATCTTCCTCTTTATTACGATCCAAATGGGTGGGGTGGCTGTCTTTGCACCCACCATGGAACGACGTCTGCATGAAATTTTATTGCCATGCAAGGCTCGTCTCTTTTGCTCTACATGATCAGTTCCATTGTGTACAATAACTGGCATGCATAGGAATAAAACATAGTGATATTATGTAAGGAGTGCATGCACAAATCCAGAGTGATGGTAGCAAACTGTGCATAGACCCAAAACCAATGATAGCAGGCAGATAATAGCTTTAGGTAAAAAATACAGATAATGGCTCCTTTAATGTTTGTTTGCACCCAACATGAAATCATAGTAGACACCAGAGATTAACTAGATAGTAGACAGATAGTACTGATTGCTACCCCAATATGTACCCCACAACCAATTAAAAACTCAAGTTCCAGCATTAGTTTGGACCTGACTCAGAGTCTACACTACAAAAAAAAGACACATCCGTGACATTTTGGGCCGAACGAATTTTTTTTTCTGTCATACATATGACACTTCTATGACGATAATTGTGACAAAACCCGGTATCATCATAGATGTGGTGGGCTCCTACTTCTATGACAAAAAATCAAGACAGAAAATGGGATTTTCGTCCTGGGCGGTCCGGAGACGCAGCTGCATGACATTCTTTGGGCCGTCCATGACGGAAAAAACCATGGTAGAAGTGAGGGAGAGGAAAATTTCAGGGAGTTCCGGATATGGTGGGAGGTCGGGGGCTGAGCGATGCACGTTTCTCTCGTGCATGTGCGTGCGTGTGTGCGAGGCGTTGGCTCGAACTGAACCCAAGCGAGGCGTTGGGCTCTAACTGAACCTAAGCGATTGCACTGTAGGCAACGCATTACTGAACCCGAGCAATCGATCGATGGCTGTTAACTGAACCCGATCGAGGGATTCCTTCGCTACTGCTGCTAATTGAAGCCGATCGATTGGATGAACAGTTAGTGTTGTGGGGGGTTTGGATGAACAGTAAGGGGTGGCGTTGCCTCTAGATGAACAGGACCCCGTGGTGTGGAGGGCTGGATGAACAGTAGACAATGGAGGGTGATTGAACAGTAGCCAGTGGAGTAGCACGCGGTGGAGGCTAGATGAACAGGAGCCCGTGGAGGCTGGAGGAGGTCGACAGTGGAGATGAACAGTATCCCGTGGAGTCCGATTTTGCGGCACGCCACATGCCTCCCAATGAACAGGACCCCCGTTTCGACCATAGCGCTCCAACACAAGTCCGTTTCGTCCGTTTTGCGGTACACCACACCCCTCCCGATCAATTGGACCCCCGTTTCGACTGTAGGAGGTCCGTTTCCTCCGTTTTGTGGTACGCCACACCCTCCTGGAAAACAGGACCCCCGTTTCGAACGTAGGAGGTCCGTTTCCTCCGATTTGCGGTATGCCAGACCCCTTCCGGTCAACAGGACCCCGTTCCGAACGTGGCCGGTCGAACACAAGGCCGTTTCCTCTGTTGTGCGGTATGCTAGGACTCGTTTCCATCGCCTGTTCCGTCCAAGCCCTCCCGATGGACACGACCATGCGTTCCATTCCGACCCAGCCGGTTGGCTCCCACGCTATCCGTTGCCTTCCGATGAACACGACGCATTCTATTGCCTCCCCATGAACACAACGCATTCCGTTGCCTCCCCATGAACACAATGACGATGCTATTTCTCCGTTCCGACCCAGCCATGTACACGAGCCCTGGCCGTACGTATGCATGAGTAGGCGTTCGAGACCCCGCCTGTATGTACGTACGTGGCCGTATTTTCTTTCTTGCACCCTGTCTGTTGTACGTACGTGTACATGCTGCATGCGCCTCTAATACGACACGTACGCGCCTCTACATCCACCAGTATGTATGTACATGTTCGCGACCAGAATGAAAACGCTACGTACGCTTCGACCAGGTGGGTCCTGACTGTCAGGCACTTCCTTGCCTGCGAAGATGTAGCTGGTGAGTCCCAACAGTCAGGG
This sequence comes from Triticum dicoccoides, assembly GCF_002162155.2. Classification (NCBI taxonomy): domain Eukaryota; kingdom Viridiplantae; phylum Streptophyta; class Magnoliopsida; order Poales; family Poaceae; genus Triticum; species Triticum dicoccoides. The sequence continues at coordinate 475,229,371 of NC_041389.1, forward strand.
GGCGAATCGTTTTTTTTGCCCGGATGAACTTCCTTGCATATGAAGATGTAGCTGGTGGGTCCCAGCAGTCAGGGGGGCGAATCATTTTTTTTGCCCGGGCGCACTCTTCCTTGCGTGCGAAGATGTAGTTGGTGGGACCCAGCAGTCAGGGGGGCGAATTATTTTTTTGCCCGGACGCACTTCCTTGCGTGTGAAGATGTAGCTGGTGGGTCCCAGCAGTCAGGGGGAAACGTTTTTTTGCGAAATATGGTGGCCCGTCCGGTGGTTCCCCGCTGTCAGGTGGAGGAATCATTATTTTGCGCGTAATAAGGAGACACTTCCTTGCTGTGGCCGTGGAGCCAGCTGTCAACCTCTCCACGTACAGTCCACGTCCGATGGAAGTCGTTCCTTGACCACGTTGACCACGCCGCGTCGAGAGCACCACGGCGGTGGACGATGGTGAGGCCTGGTGGGTCCCAGCAGTCTGGGGGTGAATCGGTTTTTTGCCCGAACGCACTTCCTTGCGTGTGAAGATGTAGCTGGTGGGTCCCAGCAGTCAGGGGAAACATTTTTTTTCGCAAAATACGGTGGCCCGTCCGGTGGGTCCCCACTGTCTGGTGGAGGAATCATTATTTTGCGCGTAATAAGGAGACACTTCCTTGCTGCAGACGTGGACCCAGCTGTCAGCCTCACCACGTATAGTCCACGTCCGATGGAAGTCGTTCCTTGACCACGTTGACCACGCCGCTCCGAGAGCACCACGGCGGTGGACGATGGTGTGGCCTAGGAAGGGGATGACTCGGAACCGGGGAAGACGCAACAGAGGATGCCCACGCGAAGAGGAGTAAGAGGGTTCACTGGTTCGGCTGCGGTGTGAGGCTGCTGTCGCCGCAGAATTACAGGGGGTGTGGGTGAGTAGAGGGATGGCCTAGCCAACAGTGGGAGTAGTAGGGGGCGGTGAGGCCTCCGCGACATCACAGCCGGCCACGGGAGGCAGGAGCACGTGGCACGACCGGCGCAGGTGTGGGCGGCTGGAGCAAGAAGACCAGAAGTTGAAGAAGCACTACGGCCGTTGGATGAACATCATATGGTAACAGGATCTAGAATCGTTCATATTGACTAAGTTGATAGGCCAACAAGTCTGCCTCCCACTATGCTGGGTTCCAGCTGGCAGGGGGGTATTCATTTTTTTGTGTGTAATAAGGAGGCACTTCCTTGCATGCGAAGATAGCCGGTGTGTCCGACATGTCAGCGGGGGCATGTTTTTTTCGCGAAATACAGAGGCCCTTCCGGTGGGTCCCAGATGTCAGGTGGAGGAATCATTATTTTTCACGTAATAAGGAGGCCATTCCTTGTGTGCGGGCATGGACCCAGCTGTCAGCCTCTCCACGCACAATCTACTTCCGATGGTGTCGTTCGTTGACCATGTTGACCACGCCGCACCAAACGCATCCAAGGTGGTGGACGACGGCGAGGCCCCGGACAGCAACGAGCCGGAGATGGGAAGACGCAGGAGTAGAGTCATAGACGGAGAGGTGTACGAGGGTTAACAGGTTCTAGTGCTGTGTGGTTCAGCAGTCGGTGGAGAAGAACAGGAGGTGTGGAGGGGTGGAGGGATGGCCTGGCCAACGGTGGAGTAGCGCTTCATAGCGAAGCATGCTAAGCAGAGCTACTAGCAGCAGGAGGCGGGAGGTGGTCTAGGCAGCGCTGGAGGAAGAAGACGATAGATTGAAGATGGATGCCGGTCGTTGGATGTAAATCCAACAGCTAACATATCAGAATCATTTGTTGACTAGATTGACAACGACTTGCGTTGGCTTCGACCTATTGGCCCACATTTCAGCCTCCAAAAATGTGGCACGTATTCAACCCATTTTTTCAGAATTACAGTCTTTTTTTTTGCGCGGTAGAATTGACAGTCAATTTGATCTTTTTTTTGAATTACAACCATTAGCTAGGCTAGGTGAACAAATAATGTAGTGTCCATGCGGCCCATTTATTTTATTTCCTAAAAAATTACAGGCCATTTGCACTTTCTCGAAATACACGATTTTGCTGGGTTGATTCTAATTATAATGTTGGGTTGCGCCAGCAATGTTATCAAAAAATAAAAAGGGGCTGAGAATTTTGTTATAAATATATTTAAATAATAACTAATATTATTACATTCGTCCTTAAATCTTACCAAGCTTTTGTACACAATCACTAGGATTTTCGTGCCAAAATACTCCAGGATTTTATTTGTTAAGAAATTATTTTTATAAGTTAATAAGATGTGGGATATTGTTTTCTTACATATGTAAGTATCTATTAATTATATGATGACAATAAAAATAATATATAATAACATATACAATAATATAAATATATATAATAGAGTTAGAAGGGAAACATAAGTTGGACCTGGCATTCCTATTCTTATATAGAAAAATAGAACAGACCTATGCGTTTTCTTCAAAAAAATACATAAATTGGGCTGCCAAAAATAAAACCTCGGATGGGAGGTCCATAGGCCGGTCGATACATGACGGCCCTAAGAAAATACAAACAGGCCTATGGACCTCCCATCTGAGGTCGTGGGCTGCACGTTAAAAATGAAAGCCTAGACGGGCAGCCCAAAACCACGTCCAACACTTGCCAAAATTTCGTCCCTCATTTTCTCTGTGTTTCGCACACTCGACATTGTGTGGGCATTTTGACTGTGCATCATATGAAGATGTGCTATGCATGAATGTTGATCAGCATGATTTTAACTGGCTGGTAGTTCCATTTTCGACCATGAATAAAACTTCAAACATGATGTTAACCCTGTTTGAAAAGGCCGTGTTAATATAAATGCTCTGCCTCTGAAAGTTGTAGTGTCTTATCTGATACTGAACTTGCAGTTTCTTATCTGAAACTGAAACTTGTAGTTTCTTCTCTGAGAATCACATTGTCTGCACTTTTATACTCCTATGAAACTACATTTTTTAAGTGCTAAAAATAGATCTCTAGAATTCATTAAATACGTCATATGCTCAATACTGCAAATCTGAAATTCAAAAGACATTCATATCTGAAAGTACTCTCAAAATACACAACACAAAACACAATTCACAACCTGCAAATACTGACAACCCTAAGCTCCTCCTGACAATTCACAACCTGCCCGACTATTGGGCTGGGGGGCAGCCCCCTCCTATTCCTCGGCGGCAGACAGCCGCCCCGTGAGACGATGTGAATGGCGAGGGAGACGATGGCGGGGAAGCGTCGTCGGGCCAACTGCTTTTCTCCTCTTGCAGTTGGGTTTGGTTGACAAAGACTCCACCGGCTCGCTCTTGCAGGACACCCTCACAAACGGCACCCTGTAGATGCTCGATCCTTCAATCTCTGGTGGATGCTCCATCTGGGATCGATACTCCCACCACCGCTCCCTAACGATTGGATTGGGTGAATCTATTTGCTCCATGGCCCAGAGGAGCAACTCTATGTACTCCGGCGCGACTCCCTCCAGGAGTATCGCCGCCTTTTTGCTCTGTTGCAGATATTTGGCCATGGATGTCGCCGTCGCCGCTAGTTGGTCCTTGTTGTCAAACCAAGACTGTATCTCCAACATCCTAGCTAGCTTCACAGGGTCGCCGTCTGCGATCCTCACGTATCGGTTGTACTCCTCCATCGATCTACTTCTCCACAACACCTTCACTCGCCGGCGGTGGTTTTTTAATGGAAGAGGAGAGGAGCAGCGCTGGTTTTGGATTAGAACGGGAGAGGAGCGACGCTGGTTTTAGACTACAACAGGAGAGGAGGGGCAGTGGTTTTGAAATGGAAGAGGAGAGGAGCGGTGCTGGATTTAGATTGGAACAGGAGAGGAGCGGCGGTGGTTTAAGAGGAGAAGAGCAAAAGAGCGGCGCTAGTCTTGGAAGTATTTTTTTGTTGTTTTGTGTATTTTGGGTCAAAGTTTTACCACGTACTGTATTTGACAAGCAAAATGTGAATGCATGTCACCAAAAATTGTATCATTTGGTTTGTATCTGAATGTTCTTCCAAATTATATTATTTTTGCAACGTATAACATATATTTTATGTGCGAAAATCATGGTCAATTATGACCCGGAATAAAAGGGAGACTAGTTAATGTGGGGTTGCTTTCTTAATTGAAGGGTAAATTGATTTTCATTTTGATCCAGTCACAGCACGCCGGCCCTCTCGTCCAATCCTAAATTGCTGCCGCACGCTCCTCTCCCTCTTCTCCATTGCAAAACCACCTCCTCTCCTCTCCATCATCTCCATTCCAAAACCACCGTCTCACCTCTCCCTCTTCTGATCTTCTCGATTGCAAAACCACCTCCTCTCCTGTCCATCATCTCCATTCCAAAACCACCTCCTCTCCTCTCCATCATCTCCATTCCAAAACCACCGTTTCGCCTCTCCCTCTTCTGATCTTCTCCATTGCAAAACCACCTCCTCTCCTCTCCATCATCTCCATTCCAAAACCACCGTCTCGCCTCTCCCTCTTCTGATCTTCTCCATTGCAAAACCACCTCCTCTCCTCTCCATCATGTCCATTACAAAACCACCGTCTCGCCTCTCCCTCTTCTCTATTGCAAGACCACCATCTCTCCTCCCATCTTCCAAAGCTAGCACCGGACCACTCAGAAGGACATCTATGGAGAGGATGCAGCAGCGAATCAGGCAGATCACCAACGGCGACCAGGCAAAGTAAGCCAGGTTGAAGGAGATCCTTAGTTGGTTTGACAATGAGTGGGAGATTTCGAGGACGCTGCGGGCCATTTGGCAATGTATGCGAAAGAGCGAGACAGCGGCGATGTACATGTACTCCTCGGCGGCAGTCACGCCGCAGTCCTCCGACTTCATCGAGTATCTCCTCTGGGCGATGAAGCAGACAAATTCGCCCGAGGCGACAGTCAGGCGTAGGCGGTGGGTGTATAGGTCAAAGGTCGAGCACCCAGAGGATAACGAATCAATCGAGTATGGTGTGCCGTTCGTGAGGTTGCAGAGCCAGCCGGAGCCACAGGAGTATTCGTTCTCCCATCACAAGAGGAGGCCGGATGGCGCGACGTCGCTTCCCCGCCGTTCTCCATGGTTCCCTCGATGCTCGCCTCATTTCAATGGCGGCGGTAGGGTTTAAGGTAAGCTTCACACTAACCTAATCTTCCACCTGCTCGTGCTTACAATCAGTGTGACAGCTAAGGAAACTCATGCTTACAATCAGTCTCCAAGTAATACGCCAATCACCCTAAAATAGCTCTGGACCTTTGGGTCAAATGTGTGACACAATGTACAAATAAACAAAAATAGATTGGTGCTTCTTTCAGAAAAGACTACTCCCTAGAAAACTGCCAATACAAGCTACTAGTATTTGGTCAGAGGATTTGCTGCCGAGAAAGATCCGTCCACAGAGAGCGCCACACATCCCACTGGTGGTGGTGGATGCCAATGCGTGCATGCATCATGGTTGGTGTCAGTAATTTTTACTTTGCACACCTTGCACTATGCATATATGACGATTCCATACGTACATTTGTGCAGTTCCACCAAAATGCAGCTGAATAACCCTGTTTGCGCAGATAATGAAAAAGCGTGATTACATTATAGTGGCACTAGTTGATGAAACACACAAAATAAATAGAAGAAAATATTGCGATAGTATCATAGTATGCCATGCTACGAGGGCGAGATGGGCCCTGCGACGCCTCATACGGTACGCCTCATACTGGACAACGTCCCATGTCTCCCAGATACACCTTCTACCAGTGATGAACATTAGTGTATAGCTGTAGTACAAGGAGGCTCCTTGAGACATTCAAATCTCTATTTTTGTACATATCAACTAAAATTGAGCACCCCAGTTTGCAGAAACGCTTAAACATTAACAATGGGACTAGTTGATGAAACATACATTAACAAAGAGAAGCACTTTCTTTATCTACATTGGAAATGAAATGATAGAGATGACACTCGCTCTATTTTAACTATATTATTACTTCATTTTATTAGTGACACTAGGGTCGAGCAGGTGGCAAACGAGGTGTACCGTGCGTCGCAAGGATGGAGGCCGGGGGTGCTTAGACTGGGATGCTGAAGCTGGCTCTTTCAGTCACCAACATGGATGATTCAATTCATGGGACCTTTTGGTGCAGTTCACCTAAAATGAAGCGATGTCCCGTGAGCTAGCAGCTTCTTCTTCAATTTTTTTAAGACAAGGGCTCCAGCCCCGGTTCCACTTCCATCAGAAAACGAAACCCACAGAGCTTCTTCTTCATTAGTTGCAATAAAATTGAGCAACATCAAGGTTGTTGTGAAGCTCCTGGAATTCTCAACTATAATTTGGATATCATTTGTGCAGTTCAACTAAGATCGAGCGTGAAATGAATATCTCTGTTTGCACAAAAAAGGTGGAAAGGAGGGTGACTAACAAGTGATGAAACATGCATCAAATGAAAAGAAGCATGTTCCTTATCTAAATGGCAATCCTATAAGGACAGTAGCAATTTCTAAAGCAGTGGCATTGCTAGATATTAGTGTGGTAGGATTAACTATGATAACCATTAAATACGACATTACTTTGGGCACGGGAGAGTAGGCGGACCAGGACAGTTGCATTGCTAACGAAAATAACCAACTTATCTAAATGGGAAATTTTAGCAGGACATGTAAAGAAGTGCCATTGATTCATATTACTGGAGGCATTACATTGAAAACAACATTGGTTTAATGTGTCCTTACCTTTAATGGTGCGACTGCTACATTTTACCAGTGGAATTACATAAGAGTGGCTCGGGGCAACTAACATCAGAACAGGATATTTGGGTTGGTCTCATTTTTGTTCTGTATAGCCACCTTATACTATGTGAGGCTAGAAAATCTAGGGCTGGACTTACTCTATTGACTTGTCCCCCAGTCCCCACATTCTTTCCTTTTTCAATCAATAGATCGGGTTTATATTGAGTTTGTACTGCGTTTCCCTTTATTTCCCTATTAGACCTAGAGACCAGTTGGATAGCCAGTCTCTGCTACTTTTCACCCCCATTATTTCCTCTTTCAACCAAGTCCTAGATTCGGGTAACAAATCCTCCCTCACCCGCCACCCCCTTTCTTCCTTGTTTGAACCAAGTAGTACTAGATTCGAGTGCATGAACTAGTTTTACCTCTTAAATGTAAAAAAAATAGGTGTTTTTCGAATAGACGATCGATCCTATCTACGAGGGGCCCTGAGAAATAGTAAAAGATACAAATGCAGCGACATCAGGAGCTCGGGAAGTAGAGCAAGGCCGGTTTCGAAGGAAGTTATACCTGATGGTCGTCGAGATGTCGCTAGGTGGGCGGCGGGAGGACGGATCTGCCTACACTACGACATCGAGGAAGAAGGGGTCGGAGGCCCTCCCTCGCCAGCGGTGCTTGGGAGAGAATGGCAAGGTAGGCTGATCGGGACACGCCCAACAGTGGGTAAGAGCCGTCGCCGAGGACGACCGCGTGAATGTTGCACCTTCTCACCTTCCCCGGCGGAGAGGATCTGGCTGGATCTGTGACCAACGGTGAGCAAAGAGAGAGAGAGAGAGAGAGAGAGAGAGAGAGTGGCCACCGCTGTCGTGTTTAGATTTGGAGAGGCCGAGACAGTGTGAAGAGAGAAACACTAGCAAGGAAGCGCGGAGGCTCCTGCCTATATAGTCGAGTAGTACTAGTTCTCTTTTGTCTACCGGAGCCGGCTTGACCTCGTCAATGACTGTCGAGAAGTCTTCATGCATGTGGCCCGGAGGCGCAGTTGTTGTCATTTTGATCTGAAGCGCCAGATTATAACATATAACACGAAAAAATGCCACATGACAAGAAATCATAACCTCACTACCCAAAGGAGACAACATGAATCCCGACGGACAAACTAGACGAGGAACAAAGCTCAAATTAAAGATAAACTCGTAGAAAAGGGGTTCGTCGATAGATGTCCTAATTAACATAGCTGGCTTGACCTAGATGGCAGTCGAGTAGACACCTAATTTTGCGAGATGACAAGAGACCTTTTTGTATATTTCTCACCACAACTACAGCCATGTACAACACAGCCTGCACGATATGTAGACGATAGCCAATCCAGGCGTGTCTGCTGGAGTCTGGTCACATGCATGGACGAACTGATCTTCCGTGTCTTGTAGGGATCGTCCAGGCACCAACGTAGATCAACACTTCTCTAGTACTATCGCTCGTCTCCCTCTTCTATTAAGTCACCCGACTTGCGGGGCCGGGGAGTGTGCCTATGGTCGGTTCTCAGTTACCGTCCCACATGTGTGTGCAAACGCAATATGATGTGCGTTCCATTTGGAGAGCAGCGTGCCAGACCGACTGACCGTCTGGGGTGCGACGCGAACGCGACGTGCGTGCTGTATACTCCGTACATGTGTACCGCCGTTTTCTAGACACTTTGCTCCATCGCGCGGGCGCAATCCATGGATATACAAAATTTCCTGCATGGTAGGCATCGAGGCAGTTCTGCCTAGTCGGTTCGACAGAGACACGAGAAGACGAGGGAGTTGGCTGCTGCAAACGTAGGGTTGTGTGATTTGACAGCGAGTTACTGCTGGACAGGTGGGGCCCCGTGAGTTGACTTGCCATTATCATTTTAACTGCGGCGCTACGACCGGCGTGAGTCTTCCGATTCCTGACCACCTCCATACAGGTGCCTCTCCCAATGCTCCACCATGTAGTAGAGGCTAGCTCTTGCATGAGAGACCACTTCTCCACTTTTTCCTTGCCTCTCTTTCCTCCACATATGCAAAAATGCCATGTAAAGCGCACTATTGTACTTACTTTTACTTGCTCCTACAGGTGCTAAGCTTGCCACATAGGCATAAAGTCTGATGTGGCAAGTTAATCAAGAAGATAGAGACTAGTTTGCCACATAGGCGTGTACCTAGGTGAAAAGACAATTTTGAGTCTATAGCTAATTAAACGAAGCAAACTCAGCAACACCATTTCATTGGAAGAGGTCACTCATTGGCAAATGCAATAAATACTAGTACTCCCTGTGTCCCATAATATAAGAACATTTTTGGCACTACACTAGTGTCAAAAGTGTTCTTATATTATGGGACGGAGGGAGTACGAAGAAAGAGATAGAGAGGAGTAAAAAATAAATACACTTATAGCCAACCTTATAGGTAACCATGTTGTAGTATGAGTGACTAAGTGATGACTATGTATGACATGCCAACATCAGATAGCCTAACGCACCTTGTTAAATCTCCAAGGGCGTGACCGCGCGAGCGACGTGACGGTCATGGTAGGCGCGACCCTGATACGGGCTGCTGGCAGCCCTTGGATCTAAGATCAAACGGTCGCATGCTAAGTTGCTGAAAATTTGCAGAATAACCCTCCAGGATAGGATATTCACCCATAGGTCTAGAATCACGCCATGCAACCGTTCGATCTCAGATCCAAGGGCTCTCGTAAGCCCGTATCATGGGAGAATGGAAATCCACTACCCTTCCATTCGCACGCTGGCAGTTCGCTCCTACTCGTCTCCGCACGTCCTTTAATACTACGGTGGTTCGCTCCTAGTCGTCCCGTCCATTCACATTACGGCAGTTCCACTAATCCTAACCCTCCTCCCAAATCCATGGCGTCCCAAATCTCCATGATCGGCGGTGAGTACAAGGTTAGAACCATCACCGGCGATGAGTTTGACGTCATCTACACCCGTTATTCCGCGATGGTGAAAGGATGCCTTTCTTACTTCAGACGCATGTTCGAAGACTCAGATGATGAGTGGGTCACTACACTAGATGTTGAGTACACCACAGTCCTGGGACGAGAGAAGGATCTAAAGGATGAAGAGAGGAAGAAGCCCGCTGTGATCCAGGTTTGCATGCATGACTTATGCTTGGTCTACCACATATGCCACGCCGACGTTGAGTGCTAGGATAGGACTTCCTCGAGAGCAACCTAGTCAAATTTGTTACTGTAGACTTTGGTAACGATAAAGAAGTCCTGCATTGGATAGGCCTCATTGTAGGCAACACCTTCGACCTCCAGAAGAATCGGCTGGTGTCCTCTCGTCAGCCTTCAATGCTGACCCTGGCAGGAGCCATGGTTCATCCTTCATACGGTAAACTGGAGAAACGTCCATACACGTTTCATCGTCATGCATGGTAGCGGAATGTACTAGATATAGACCACATCCACTACGCTGCAACGGATGGCTACCTTTGCTTCAATATCTACAAGGGTTGGATGAAGAGCAACAGCCAAGTGTGCGGTTCAAGCAAAGAAGTATCGGCCAAGGGGAAGAGAGACAAGGACGAAGTCGAGGACGTGGAAGAGGACTCCGAGTAAGGTGGCAGTGTCGTTTCTCATGGTGGTTCTAACGCAGTGTCTACCAGAATAGTTGCAAAGTTTAATTTTAGGTGTGCTTAATTTAATTTGAGGGGTGTGTTGTGCTGAGCCCCTAGCAGAACTATATGTTATGTTTCTTCTTGTTACTATAACTCTTCAGTACGTACATACTAGTATTTCTTACATTTGATCTTTTAGTTGGTATAGTACTGGCACTCGTTTCTTCACATTATATACGTACAATATATATGGCCAACATCATATAGCCAACAGTTTAGTTGTCAAAGAATTCCAGGGTGCTTAGTTTTGTCAAAGAATTCCAGGGTGCTTTGTTTTATTTGAGGGGTGGGTTGTGTTGGACACCATTATTGTGACTATCCTTTTTAATAGTACTATATGCATAATTTGGTGACGAGCGCTCTCTATATGTACCACCTTTTTTAATTTCAAGTTTTGCTCCGTGGCGCAATCCATCGATACTACTGTTGTACAAAAGTATACATTTTTTAAAAGGCTAGAGGGCGGGGCAGTCTAGCTTGGTCGGTTTCACAAGAGGCGAGGGCCTTTGTGATTTGACAGCTCATTACTGCTGGAAGGCGGGGCCTTGTGATTTGACTGCTCGTATAAATGCGCCGACGACCTGATCGAGGAGGAGCAAAGAACCCTACGGTATACTCAAGTTTCCCACTGGAGTAGTACTGCGACGGAGGAGAACAAAACATGGCAGCCCAGTGCCTTATGGCGATAAAAAACGATCTAACTTGCTAGTCATCTCATTGTTTGCATTGTTCTATTCATTCCATCAAAAAAACATTGTTCTATTCATGCCTCGCAGAGAACGTGACACGTGCGGCGAAACACCCAAGTAAAAGGTGAAATACAGGAGCAAAAGAAGAAGGAAGATTATCACCCTAGATGATCTAATTCTCCGCGGAGTCGTAACTGCTTTTCATCGCCTCCACGACCTCCATCTCCTTGTGCGTCTCCTCCGCCATCTTCTTCATTCTGTCAATGACGTGAGATTTCTCGACGCGAGCCTTCATCATCTGTTCCACGGCCGCATTACATACCTTGACAGCAGCTGGGTGCTCGATGCGGAGCTTCGCCAACTCCTCCTTCTGTTCCATGACGAGGGCCTGCGACATCTACATTGTCAGGACCCCGACTCAATGTCACATCGATCTAGCCTGTAACACCTCATATCACTTTGCGGCCTCACGCACGGTATTCCCACGGGTGTCGCCTTACCTTTGCCCGGGACCGTTTGCGCCTTTTGGCTCACGTATATGATGATGTCGCTAGCATCCATATGATAAGGAGCCCGGGCTGACATGACTAGTCGTAAACCCAAAGTGGCACAGACTTACAGGGACAGGCATCCATGACCCAGCATCGAACGTGTCGGTCATCAGCAAGTGGGTCCGGGCTGTAGCACTGGGCTAGCAGGACTCCGGTAAACCGGGCTGTAGCGGGCTAACAGGGCTCCGGTACTCAATGCGTGACATTTCCCCGAAGGGACAGACACAGGAACGAAGAAGGACACATGCCGGCCAGCCTAAGTGTTCCGGAGCAGTAGCAAGCTACCATGGCTCAATGGAAACACTAGGAGACATTTCCCGGTAAGAGAGGCTACTAAAGATAAACAACTAGATAGTCAGATCCCACACATACCAAGCATTTCAATCATACACACAATATGCTCGATATGTGCAAATACAACAAGGCATCACAACATGACTCTATGACACAAGTACTTTATTTAAAGGCTCAGAGAGCCATACATAACATACATACAAGTACGGTCACACGACCCACATTCAAGTCATACAGTCATACAAACCAGCAACGGAAGTAACTTGTCTGAGTACAGACAACTAGTAAAATAAAAGAGGCTTGGAAAGCCTAGCTATACTAAGTGGACCTTCACAAGCACAGGATTACCACCTGGGCCTTAGTCTACTAAAAGTTTTCCTCCGTAATCCACGACATGTGCTCGGCAGACTTCAAGCGAAAGCCGACGTGGGTGTAGACCACGACCTACCTAAACACCTAAGTCTCTAGTCCAGGTTTATCGCCTATCTAGGTTCCATCCGCAGGGAGTCCGGCCGAGGTTTCCCATACGACCCCGAACGATGTGTACAGGGTTCCGTGACACCTAACGGGTGTCCGGTATTCCCGGCCACGTACCTACCGCATCACAGCCCACCCCTACGGTCAGCGCTGCCCACGGCCTCCAGTAGGCTACAAACACCAGAAACTACTTGCAACTCCTGGACAGAGGACTAGGGTGAATAAGAAGTCGAGCGGGGTCATATTTCAGGGCCCAATGCATGGTAGTAGCTGTATCTTAAATCACACATACAGATCTCAGTGCTTAAGGTCGGCTTCAATGAAACAACCCACCATGTACTCCTACATGGCCTCTCATCGATACCTTTACCAAATCGTGTTCACCACATCACTCTCATTACCGACATGATCATTTCACTCTAGCCCATCACCCAGATGAACCAGACCTGACACGACTCTAAGCATAGAAGGCATAGCAAGCTAGGAACAACACATACATATGGCTCAATCAACTCCTACACATGCTAGTGGGTTTCATCTAGTTACTGTGGCAATGACAGGTCATGCAGAGGAAATGGGTTCAACTACCGTAGCACACAGCAGTTTGAAACCGTGTTGTCTTAATGCAGTAAAAGAGAGCAAGAGCGAGAACATGGGATTGTATCGATATGATCAAATGGTTGGTTACTTGCCTGATGGATCGATGCACGGATACGATTCTTCGCTAGGGTAATCATGGTACTCCTCGGAGGCAGAACCTGCCGCAAAGAACACCGATACACAACCATCACCAAACAATGTGCGACAATATGATGCATGCATGAAACATGACAATATGAGTGTGTTGGTCTAATGCAACTAAGACCAGATGGGTTTGAGCCAATTTGAACCAAAGATTCAAATTCCAAACACATTTGTGATCTTAAATAGTGCTTTATCATGTTTTGCATTAAACAGCAAGTTAACTTGTTTAAACATGCATGAAAACAGTACAGATGGATAGATTGGATTTTTCTGATCATTTTTCATATATAAATTGTTTGATTTGGAGTTACAGATTAAAAGTTATGAATTTTTGAAGTTTGAACTATATTCTGGAATTTCCTATATTAGAATAAATCCAGAAATTAATTTATTGCGTCAGCCATGCGTCAGAATGACGTCAGGGTCAACGGAGACGTCCAGGTCAAACCTGACTGTGGGTCCAGGGTGTCAGGGTAATTAGTTTAGCTAAAGTTTAATTAAAACTAAACCTATTTAGTTAACAGGGCTGGGCCCCACCTGTCATTGACTCATCAGAGTCAACCAGGGCCAACCGTGGTCGAAGTCAACGTCGGCTGCACCGGCGTCTAGCCGCCGGCGAGCCCGACGCGGCGGCGGAAGTGAGTTTGGCCGTTTCGGCAACCAAACGAGCCGCGGAGGGTGGCTATGGATAGCTGGGAAAATGCCGCAGCTTCTATTGGAGTCGGTTGGGGTCGGGGCGGCCGGAATCGGCGCCGGTGATGACCTAGGCGGCCGCCGGAGTTCGGCCGAAGGCGAACTTGAGGCTAGAGGGGTCGATGAGGTGCGGGGAGTAGTTGGTTAGGTGCTACGTGACGTGGTGAGCACGATGGACACCAAGTGGTGGCCGGAGGGTGACCAGGAGCACGTCGGCGACGAGCTCCGCGGCGGTGGGTGCGGTTGAGCTCCGGGAGGTCACTACACAGCTCGGGGGCAAGAAAGGAAGGGAGGGGAAGATGGTTAAGCTCACAGGGAACTCGACGGAACACTTGGTGCGGCCGGGGACAGGCCGGAGCGACGACGGTGTTGAAGGGGATCTCCGGCGATGATGGACTCGGGCGGAGTCGATGCGGTGGAATCGGGCCTTGCGAGCGCTCGGGGCTCGGCTTGCTCGAAGGAGAGGAGGGTGGCGGAGCTCCTGGACACGGTGGCACGGCGTGGGGTTGATGGAGGGCGTGGCTACGGCGAGGGGGTGGCGGCGATGGCGTCGGCCATGGCGTGGGAGAGCGAGGGAGAGGAGCCGGGGATGAGAGGGGGCGTCTGGGGGGGTTCAGGGGAGAGAGAGGGATCGATCCACGGCGTTAGCCGGGCGAGTGGAGCGGCGAGGCGGCGAGCAGGTGCGTGGCACCCATGCGGTGCTCGCCGTCGAGCACCTTGCCTGCTTGCCTGGCCGGCAAGCAGCTCGCTGGCGCGGCGCTGGGCTGGGCCGGCAGGTGGGCCGGTTAGCGAGCGCCAGGTAAGTTTTCTGTTATTATCCTTTTTCTATTTTTCTGCAACTTTGTGGAGTTTTTAAAAATACTTAGATGGCTCCAAAAATCACCAAACTGCTCCTGGTCCATAGTTGGATTATTTCCAACATGAAACATTTCTGTTTGGGAATATTTGGGCATTTGCAATATTTTATATAATTTGAACTGCTCAAATTCAAATACTTATGAATTAATTCAAAGACCTTAGGATGACCTAGAAAATGGTGCACCACTTTTGGCAGAGGCTCTGAACCAAAGCAAAGGTGATGAGCATTTTTAAGGGCATTTCAGATTCATTGAAATAATTTTTAGTAAATCCTAGTAGGATTAAAAGGGGTTCTGCGGGTTTCTGTCCTTCCCCATTTCAAATTCAAATGATATTTAAACATGATGCACACACTAATGCAGGGACTAGCTAGGATGTGACAACTCACCCCCACTCAAAAGAATCTCGTCCCGAGATTTGGGTTCCTCCGGGAAGAAGGCGGGATACTCGAGTCGAAGACGATCCTCCCTTTCCCAAGTTGCTTCATTCTCAGAATGGTGCGACCATTGAACCTTGAGAAACTTGATATTATGACGTCGAGTGGTACGCTCAGCTTGATCGAGGATACGAACGGGGTACTCTTGATACGTGAGATCATCTTGGAGATCAAGCGTTTCGTGGTCCACTCCACGGATAGGATCCGGGAAGCAACGCCTGAGTTGGGAAACGTGGAAGACATCGTGGACTCTGGAGAGACGCGGAGGTAGTTCCAATTGGTAGGAAACTTCTCCTCATTTTGCGAGAATGCGAAAGGGTCCAATGTAACGAGGAGCCAATTTGCCCTTGATACAGAAGCGATGGGTTCCCTTCAGAGGGGTAAACCGAAGGTAAGCCTTCTCGTCAACCTCAAAAGTCATAGCCTTATGTTTTCGGTCATATTGACTCTTTTGACGAGATTGGGCTGTTTTGAACTTCTCACGAATGATGCGAACTTGCTCTTCTGCTTCCTGAATCATATCCGGGCCAAAGAATTGTCTTTCCCCGGTTTCTGACCAGTTAAGAGGCGTTCGACACCTTCGTCCATAGAGAACTTCGAAAGGGGCTTTGCCCAAGCTGGATTGATAGCTGTTGTTATAAGCAAATTCGGCAAATGGAAGGCATTTCTCCCACTCCATTCCGGATGAGATAACAGAAGCTCGAAGCATGTCTTCTAGAATCTGGTTGACGCGTTCCACTTGACCACTTGATTGAGGGTGGAAAGCGGTGCTAAAAGAAAGGCGGGTTCCCATAGCATTTTGGAAACTTTCCCAAAATCGAGAGGTGAAAATACTTCCTCGGTCCGAGTTAATTTCCAAAGGAACACCATGGAGAGACACTATTCGGGAGATGTATAAGTCTGCCAATTGACTAGCGGTTATACTCTCGCGAACAGGTAGGAAATGGGCTACTTTGGAAAGACGATCGATAACGACAAAGATAGCATTATTCCCTCTCTTGGTCCTGGGAAAACCGGTAATGAAGTCCATACCAATTTTATCCCATTTCCATTCAGGAATAGCTAGGGGTTGAAGGGTGCCAGCAGGCCGTTGATGCTCTGCTTTTACACGACGACAGACGTCGCAATTAGCATTATACTGAGCAATTTCTCTCTTCATCCTAGTCCACCAGAACCTTTGGCGTAGGTCCTGATACATCTTGGTACTACCCGGATGAATGGTGAGAGGAGATTCATGAGCCTCCTTAAGGATCAACTGCCGTAGATGCTGGTTCTTGGGAACCACTAAACGGTTCTCAAAGTACACAACACCATGATCATTTGTAGAGAAACATCTAGCACCTCCGTTAGCAATGTTCTCCTTGATCTTAGATATTCCCTTATCTCGCTTTAGGGCAGCGATGATTTGATCCGTAAGAGTAGGTTTCTCCACTAAGGTGGAAAGAAAACCTTGAGGAACAATGTGAAGGTTAAGCTTCCGAAATTCCTCATGGAGAAGCGGTTGACTTTGTTGTAACATCAGGTTGTTACAATAAGATTTACGACTTAGCGCATCAGCCATGACGTTGGCTTTCCCTGGGGTGTAAGTTATGCCTAAGTCGAAATCTGTGATCAACTCAACCCAACGTCTTTGCCTGAGATTTAAATCCGGTTGGGTGAATATGTACTTCAGACTTTGATGATCAGTGTAGATTTCGCAACGATTACCGAGAAGGTAATGTCGCCATGTTTTGAGTGCATGGACTACAGCTGCAAGCTCTAGATCATGAGTAGGATAATTCTCCTCATGTGGGTGCAATTTCCGTGAAGCATAAGCAATTACGTGTCGATCTTGCATGAGAATACAACCTAGTCCTTGTCGCGAGGCGTCGCAGTAGATAACAAAGTCCTTGAGAAATCGGGCGGTACCAATACGGGAGCAGATGTCAGGCGTCTTTTCAGTTCCTGAAAACTGTGCTCACATTGTGGAGTCCACTCAAACTTTTTATCTTTCTTGAGGAGTTCGGTTAGAGGTTTGGCAACTTTGGAGAAGTTCTCGACAAAGCGACGACAATAGCTCGCTAGGCCAAGGAAACTCCGAACTTGCTTGACCGATTCAGGTGGATTCCAGTTAAGGACGCCTTGAACTCGCTCAGGGTTAACCGCAATTCCTTTACCAGAAATTACATGTCCAAGATAGGTCACTTCTGACAACCAGAATTCACATTTAGAGAATTTGGCATAAAGGCGATGCTCTCGAAGTTTCTTCAACACTAGCCTTATTTGTTCAGCATGTTCTTCCTCGTTCTTGGAGTAGATGAGTATATCATCGAGGTAAACCACGACGAATTTATCCAAATACTCCATGAAGATTGAGTTCATCAGCCGAGAGAAGGTGGCTGGAGCGTTGGTTAAACCGAAGGACATGACGGTGTACTCGTATTGGCCATAACGAGTAACAAAGGCCGTTTTCGGAATGTCCCCGTTTCTGATTTTGATTTGATGGTAGCCCAACCTCAAATCCATTTTAGAGAAGACTGAGGATCCAGCGAGCTGATCATACAGGTCGTTGATCCTGGGGAGCGGATACTTGTTCTTAATTGTGACCAAGTTGACAGGTCGATAATCTACAACCATCCGGTCCGTACCATCCTTCTTATTGACGAAGAGGACGGGGCAAGCCCAAGGTGATGAACTAGGTCGGATGAAACCCTTTTTCAAGGACTCATCAAGTTGTTTCTTAAGCTCGGCTAGTTCAAAAGGTGCCATCTTGTAGGGTCTTCTGGAAATCGGGACAGTTCCTGGAATGAGATCTATTACGAACTCGACATCTCTGTCAGGTGGAACACCTGGCAATTCCTCTGGAAAGACATCCGGAAAGTCACGGAATACCGGAACGTCTTCGAGCTCTGGCAACGGGCTGGCGTTAAGAGAATATAGCTGTCGCTTGGCTACTCGGGTCAAGACATTGACTATCTTCCCCGACGGATGGGTGAGTTGAACAGTCCTAGAAAAGCAATCAATCTTGGCATGATGGGCTGACATCCAATCCATACCCAAGATGATATTAATATCCGAAGATTTGAGAGCTATCAAAGATGCGAGAAAAACAAGTCTGTCGACTTGAATTTCATTTCCATGGCTTACTCTAGAGGTTTGCCATCTAGAACCAAGAGTAGAAATTTCCATAGTGGATGGCATGTCACAGAATGCGGTGTTATGCAAACGAGCATAATTTTCGGATATGAAAGAATGAGATGCTCCTGTATCGAAAAGAATAGATGCCGGGTGGCAATTAACAAGGAGCGTACCGAGAACGACATTGGGATCCTCTTGAGCTTCCTCAGCAGAGATACAGTTGACATGGCCACGTGCAGCGGTGGCCGGCTTGGCGTGGAACACTTTCCCTGTCGGCTTGCCGCGGCCAACAGTTTTTGCTGTCTGGTTGGGGTTGGTTTGGGGACACTCGCGCATATAGTGGCCTGATTCCCCACACTTGAAACAAGTCACGGAGCTGGTGCGTGGGGGAGCATTGTTGGTTGGACCACCATAGGGCTTGGCTGGTGCATATGACTGAGCTAGGCGAGGTGCCTGGAAGGATGGCCTCGGTGTGAACCTGGGTGGCAGGGCAGTATTAGGCACCCACACGTAGTGCTTCTGAGGACCAGCACCGGATGAGGAACCCAAGTCACGGCCATGCTTGCGTGTTGCTTCATAATCAGTCTGACCAGTCTCAGCACTGATGGCCTTGTTAACAACCTTCTGAAAAGATGTGCACTCATGCAGACGGAGGTCGCGGCGAAGCTCAGGACTAAGTCCCTTACGGAACCTTGCTTGCTTCTTGGCATCAGTAGAAACTTCCTCCGTCGCATAACGGGCAAGGTTACCAAACTCCCTGCTGTAAGCGTCAACAGAGAGTCGACCTTGAGTGAAACTGCAAAATTCCTCACGTTTACGGTCCATGAGACCCTCC
Organism: Triticum dicoccoides; assembly: GCF_002162155.2. NCBI lineage: Eukaryota > Viridiplantae > Streptophyta > Magnoliopsida > Poales > Poaceae > Triticum > Triticum dicoccoides. The sequence goes on from NC_041389.1 coordinate 475,248,429, forward strand.
GGAATGTGGTGTTCACGGAAAGCCTCGCTGAATTCAGCCCAAGTAGTGACATGGTCCGCTAGGCGCATAGCTCCATAATTTTCCCACCATAGACTGGCGGGGCCTTCAAGATGATATGCAGCAAAAGGTGACCTTGTCAGCCTCAGCTACCAGCGCAGAACGCAGTTTGTGAGAAATACTGTGAAGCCAGTCATCAGCGTCGAGAGGCTCGACGGAGTGGTGGAACGTGGGTGGATGTAACTTGATGAAATCACTCAGTGACACCAAGTTAGTCCTCTGATGGTGTGCTGTGTTCTGTTCAATACGCTCCAACAAACGGTTGGTCTCCCGCTTGTTTCTCTCAGCCTCTAGCATAACTTCTGCCAGAGAGGGAGGGTGAGGTAGATTTGTATCCCCAACTCTGCTGCCTTCGGCCTGCTCTGGGGAAGCAGGGTTGTTGCGGGTGTTGACCATCCTAGGAAAACAAGACAATGGTTTAGTCCAACATGACAAGATTCCGACATAGAATGTAGAATGTAATGGACAACTCAGAATGCAAGATGATCATCCGTATGACATGGTAGATACAGAAACTACTTCTTTTATTCCATCGTCATACACACCATACAAGGTTTAGTACGAGACCAACAAGTACTACTATGGTGAGAGGAGGATTACATCTCATCAAAGGCATCCCAAGCTCCTATACATTATTTTTCCTACACCCCCGGGATTACTACATGCTAAGTCATATTCCACAAGTCACACAGGACGGTGGAAATACAACTATTACAATACCTAGTGGAACTACTACTATCTCAGTCATCTCCGTAGTAGTTCTCATAGAAGTCTCCTCCATAACCTGGAAGTTCAACGTGAGCATCCGGAAACAAACGGTCCTGAGGAGCCTGTGGACAAAAAGGGCTAGGGTGAGGTCTTGGACCAACAAACGGTGGCCTGCGAGGACCACGAGGTGGGGTGATGCCTCCCACATCACGCCAATCCATCATGTCCGGCAGAGCAGACCTGACAGGATACAGATCTCTCATATCCATGCATCCAGCTTGCACAGCCGGTGCAAACCGAGTCAAGGTGGCCCAATGATCAGCGCGGGTGTTGAAAAGCTCCATTCTCAAGGCCCGATTCTCTCGGTCCTTATCCTCGAGCAACTCAGGAGTGGTGCGAGTTAGTGAGTCCTCCTGACTGGGGTCAGCATAGATAGCCCGGAGATAACCGTGGGCTCCAGGAAGTGAAGCTGGCATATACCGAAAGTTGGTGTTGCGAAGCAGGCCAGACCTGACTCGCATGATGGTCATCATAGAATAAGCCGCATCTTGCACAGCCATCTCAATAGTAACACCGAGCCCATAGGAACAGTGAAGAGCCTCGGTAGAACCAAGATAAGAGGGAAATATCCGGACGGTGCAAAGATACTGGCTTTGGTTAAAATCTCGAAACTGCTCTTTGACCGTGTATTCGGGATACCAACGGTAACCCGTCTCGATCATCACTCGGACTAACATAGATGTATGACCGGTCACACCAATGCATCGGGTCAGGCGAACCACTTGATTTTGGTCGCGAGTGGCCATCTGAAAGCACAACCATAATGCAAAGGCATTAGAATTTCTAGCAAAATTTCGACAGCATGACGGCTGTAAATGCTCAAGAAGGGTTTGAGACATTTATCAAAAAAGTTGCATAGAAACTCAACAATATAATATCAAGGTTCTGGATTCAACTTATAGCATAACAAGGTGGTGGAACTGAACTAGGCTTGTAGTCATCAAACCTATAAGGTACTACTGATTCGTAACACGTGAACCTGATAGAGAGAGAAGATCCTAATCCTTAATCCCCGGTAGAAGAATGGACTGACTCAGATCAGAATGCCATGAGGTAAAGAAGTAAAAAGAGCCTTACGTACCATCCCACAATCAATTCCCCTACATATAACTAAAGCATCTCTAGACTCAACATCAACCGGTTTGGCTTGGAGAACCTACAGGCAGTCCGGCTCTGATACCAACGCTGTCAGGACCCCGACTCAATGTCACATCGATCTAGCCTGTAACACCTCATATCACTTTGCGGCCTCACGCACGGTATTCCCACGGGTGTCGCCTTACCTTTGCCTGGGACCGTTTGCGCCTTTTGTCTAACGTATATGATGATGTCGCTAGCATCCATATGATAAGGAGCCCGGGCTGACATGACTAGTCGTAAACCCAAAGTGGCACAGACTTACAGGGACAGGCATCCATGACCCAGCATCGAACGTGTCGGTCATCAGCAAGTGGGTCCGGGCTGTAGCACTGGGCTAGCAGGACTCCGGTAAACGGGCTGTAGCGGGCTAACAGGGCTCCGGTACTCAATGCGTGACATTTCCCCGAAGGGACAGACACAGGAACGAAGAAGGACACATGCCGGCCAGCCTAAGTGTTCCGGAGCAGTAGCAAGCTACCATGGCTCAATGGAAACACTAGGAGACATTTCCCGGTAAGAGAGGCTACTAAAGATAAACAACTAGATAGTCAGATCCCACACATACCAAGCATTTCAATCATACACACAATATGCTCGATATGTGCAAATACAACAAGGCATCACAACATGACTCTACGACACAAGTACTTTATTTAAAGGCTCAGAGAGCCATACATAACATACATACAAGTACGGGTCACACGACCCACATTCAAGTCATATAGTCATACAAACCAGCAACGGAAGTAACTTGTCTGAGTACAGACAACTAGTAAAATAAAAGAGGCTTGGAAAGCCTAGCTATACTAAGTGGACCTTCACAAGCTCAGGATTACCACCCGGGCCTTAGTCTACTCGTCGATGTCAACGTCTACGAAGAACCCATCAGAAGGGGTTGCAGCGCCTTCTATAAAATGTAAATTATAGCAACATGAGTACAAAGGTACCCAGCAAGACTTACGTCAGATCCTACATACATGCACATTGTCAAGAAGGGTTGGTGGAGTTATTGCAGCAAGCCAGCTTTGACTCTTGGCTAAACTATCCTACGAGACTCCAACTTGAAATGGTTTTGCGCACACGAGTCCACTACTCACCACTTCAATACACAACCGAGAATCCACCTCCGTCTCCCTACGGAGGGGCCATCCTCGGCACTCACGCTTATCTTGAAGCTTTTAGTAGTTTCCAGTTTACTTGTCTATGAACTGTATAGGCAACCAAGTAGTCCTTTACCACGGATGCGGCTATTTGAATAGATCATGTTAACCCTACAGGGGTGTACCTCTTCATACATGTTTCCACCATTTAGCGTCTGCACACGACATGTGCTCGGCAGACTTCAAGCGAAAGCCGACGTGGGTGTAGACCATGACCTACCTAAACACCTAAGTCTCTAGTCCAGGTTTATCGCCTATCCAGGTTCCATCCGCAGGGAGTCCGGCCGAGGTTTCCCATACAGCCCCGAACGATGTGTACAGGGTTCCGTGACACCTAACGGGTGTCCGGTATTCCCGGCCACGTACCTACCGCATCACAGCCCACCCCTACGGTCAGCGCTGCCCACGGCCTCCAGTAGGCTACAAACACCAGAAACTACTTGCAACTCCTGGACAGAGGACTAGGGTGAATAAGAAGTCGAGCGGGGTCATATTTCAGGGCCCAATGCATGGTAGTAGCTGTATCTTAAATCACACATACAGATCTCAGTGCTTAAGGTCGGCTTCAATGAAACAACCCACCATGTACTCCTACATGGCCTCTCATCGATACCTTTACCAAATCGTGTTCACCACATCACTCTCATTACCGACATGATCATTTCACTCTAGCCCATCACCCAGATGAACCAGACCTGACACGACTCTAAGCATAGCAGGCATAGCAAGGTAGGAACAACACATACATATGGCTCAATCAACTCCTACACATGCTAGTGGGTTTCATCTAGTTACTGTGGCAATGACAGGTCATGCAGAGGAAATGGGTTCAACTACCGTAGCACACAGCAGTTTGAAATGCGTTGTCTTAATGCAGTAAAAGAGAGCAAGAGCAAGCACATGGGATTGTATCGATATGATCAAATGGTTGGTTGCTTGCCTAATGGATCGATGCACGGATACGATTCTTCGCTAGGGTAATCACGGTACTCCTCGGAGGCAGAACCTGCCGCAAAGAACACCGATACACAACCATCACCAAAAAATGTGCGACAATATGATGCATGCATGAAACATGACAATATGTGTGTGTTGGGCTAATGCAACTAAGACCAGATGGGTTTGAGCCAATTTGAACCAACGATTCAAATTCCAAACACATTTGTGATCTTAAATAGTGCTTTATCATGTTTTGCACTAAACAACAAGTTAACTTGTTTAAACATGCATGAAAATAGTACAGATGGATATATTGGATTTTTCTGATCATTTTTCATATATAACTTGTTTGATTTGGAGTTACAGATTAAAAGTTATGAATTTTTGAAGTTTGAACTATATTCTGGAATTTCCTATATTAGAATAAATCCAGGAATTAATTTATTGCGTCAGCCATGCGTCGGAATGACGTCAGGGTCAATGGAGACGTCCAGGTCAAACCTGACTATGGGTCCAGGGTGTCAGGGTAATTAGTTTAGCTAAAGTTTAATTAAAACTAAACCTATTTAGTTAACAGGGCTGGGCCCCACCTGTCATTGACTCATCAGAGTCAACCAGGGCCCACCGTGGTCGAAGTCAACGTCGGCTGCACCGGCGTCTAGCCGCCGGCGAGCCCGACGCGGCGGCGGAAGTGAGTTTGGCCGTTCGGCAACCAAACGAGCCGCGGAGGGTGGCTATGGATAGCTGGGAACATGCCGCAGCTTCTGGTGGAGTCGGTTGGGGTCGGGGCGGCCGGAATCGGCGCCGGTGACTACCTAGGCGGCCGCCGGAGTTGGGCCGAAGGCGAACTTGAGGCTAGAGGGGTCGATGAGGTGCGGGGAGTAGTTGGTTAGGTGCTACGTGACGTGGTGAGCACGATGGACACCAAGTGGTGGCCGGAGGGTGACCAGGAGCACGTCGGCGACGAGCTCCGCGGCGGTGGGTGCGGTTGAGCTCCGGGAGGTCACTACACAGCTCGGGGGCAAGAAAGGAAGGGAGGGGAAGATGGTTAAGCTCACAGGGAACTCGACGGAACAGTTGGTGCGGCCGGGGACGGGCCGGAGCGATGACGGCATTGAAGGGGATCTCCGGCGATGATGGACTCGGGCGGAGTCGATGCGGTGGACTCGAGCCTTGCGAGCGCTCGGGGCTCGGCTTGCTCGAAGGAGAGGAGGGTGGCGGAGCTCCTGGACACGGTGGCACGGCGTGGGGTTGGCGGAGGGCGTGGCTACGGCGAGGGGGTGGCGGCGATGGCGTCGGCCATGGCGTGGGAGAGCGAGGGAGAGGAGTCGGGGATGAGAGGGGGCGTCTGGGGGGGTTCAGGGGAGAGAGAGGGATCGATCCACGGCGTTAGCCGGGCGAGTGGAGCGGCGAGGCGGCGAGCAGGTGCGTGGCACCCATGCGGTGCTCGCCGTCGAGCACCTTGCCTGCTTGCCTGGCCGGCAAGCAGCTCGCTGGCGCGGCGCTGGGCTGGGCCGGCAGGTGGGCCGGTTAGCGGGCGCCAGGTAAGTTTTCTGTTATTTCCCTTTTTCTATTTTTCTGCAACTTTGTGGAGTTTTTAGAAATACTTAGATGGCTCCAAAAATCACCAAACTGCTCCTGGTCCATAGTTGGATTATTTCCAACATGAAACATTTCTGTTTGGGAATATTTTGGCATTTGCAATATGTTATATAATTTGAACTGCTCAAATTCAAATACTTATGAATTAATTCAAAGACCTTAGGATGACCTAGAAAATGGTGCACCACTTTTGGCAGAGGCTCTGAACCAAAGCAAAGGTGATGAGCATTTTTAAGGGCATTTTAGATTCATTGAAATAATTTTTAGTAATCCCTAGTTGGATTAAAAGGGGTTCTGGGGGTTTCTGTCCTTCCCCATTTCAAATTCAAATGATATTTAAACATGATGCACACACTAATGCAAGGACTAGCTAGGATGTGACATACATCTAGGAACTACTATTCTCATGCGGCTTCTTCCAGCCGGCGTTCTTCTCCTTCAACAGGTCGATCTCATGAAAGAGCTTCGCCTTGTCCTCCTGAAGTCGCGGGATTTCACCGGTCACCTTCTTCTCCGAGGCAATGCTCTTCTTCAGCAGCATCACCAAACCGGCGGTCAACTCCCCCTGCTGATTGAGCTCAGCGGGCATGTCATCGAGGCTCTCCTTCAGCAACTCGATCAAGCCTTGGATGGACTCCTTCTGCGTATTGAGGTGCTTATTGAGCTGATCGGGCATGCCGTCGAGGGATAACAACTCCAGCTCCGCCGGCTCGGCATGTTCGCCTCTGTGGCTAGAGCGCTCCTGGGAGCCATCGCCTGCCCGTGAGAGATCTTTCGAGGTCTCTGCGTGGTGGCGAGCCCTCTTTTTTTTTCTGCAGCCTTGGTTGCCGCTCCCTTGTTACGAGTAGTTCTTGACCTAGAGCTCTGCTCACCGGACATGGCAACGACAGACGAAGAAGAAGCACTTATGAGGAGGAAAGGTAGAGTAATTTTCGGATAGGTAGTTCCCCTTTTTATAACCTAAGTACTAGCACTAGTACTAATACCTGCATAGTGGGAACACGTTCAGGTTTGGTATGTACTAGTAGGTGTGAGCAGGCTTTTGAATGTGATGGGAACAAGGTAAAAATTAATTGATGGTTTTGGTTTCGAGGCCCGAAACAGCTCCCGATGAGTTTAGCGGAACATAAATTTCAAGTACTACACTGCTCAAATGCGTAAATATTATGTTACTATCAAAAATTGGCACAAAATACGAAGGAGACCAATGGAAGTACTACTCACACCCCACGATTTAACTACTCACATGCATGTAGTGGAGTAATAATGTCTTTCTTCCGCCCTCGCGTCCACTCAATTTGCATGTGCTGTATTAATTGACCATCAATGAAGTGAACGACTTTACACGCGTCAAATTATCACATGGGGTGGATCTTGGTACAAAATTGCGTCCGCCCGTGTACCCGCGTGTGCGTGCGAGGGAATGAGTGCGTGCGTGGCGTGCGTGCACATCTTTGCTTTGTGCATGTACCGCCAGTATGGCTCAGGGAGGAGGAGTACATTCTTTTGGAACCAGCAGCATGTCACTATGATCAATCCACGCAAGGAGGTCGCGACAACGCCTCCACATGTGCCACGTGGCTTCATGAACTGTAAGAGAGACACTGTGTAGCGTGCCATTGGTATTCTAATTTACGTGTTTTGCACATACTCGAAGTACTAGTGAGGTACACATGCATTGCACGCATCAGATTTTGCAACCAAATTATGAATAAATACCACACTATAGCATGTAAGCTCTGAGTCATATATGCCTAATGTAGCCCTTCGTTTAATTCTTATAGTTCATCTCATTCAATATCAATTAGTTTTATAAAAAAGCTAAGAACGCAGGAATAGGAAAAACATGGGATTATAGTGGAATGTCGTCTTGAATCCTACCGGATTGTACGAGTGTTTGATTGTGCATAGAAAAAACGTAGAATTCTTTCAAAGAGGTTTGAGTGGATGGGATGTCTCCTATGAAATCTAGTGCAAATGAGTCATATGGAAAAATTCGTATGGTTTACAATCCTACGAATCAAACAACCAAGATAGGAAAAATTCCTAATGATTAGAATCCTCCAAAATTCCTTTGAGAATCCTTTGAATCAAAGAAGCCCTTAATCTATTTTATGATTCATGGAATTGTGCGTTGTAAAGCATAAAGTAAAAACAAATAATGGAAATTCAACTAGAAAAAAAGTTTGGGCAGTTATGATACGGAAGATTCTAGAACAAAAGAGAACCACTATTCACTACAAATAAATACACTTTCGTGATGATACGTGTTTGTCACAGAAGGTCACGTTTTCTGTCATGCATGTACATCCATGACAAATTTATGACAGAATCAAGATAGTCATACCTCAGTTCCAAAATGTCCCTGCTCATCTTCAGTACAAGGAACATATTGTACTACTATCAAACTCCCCCCGTTCCAAAATGTAAGTCTTGGTAGAGATTTCCACTATGGATCACATACAGATGTATCCAGATACATTTTAGAGCGTAGATTCACTCATTTTGCTCCATATGTAGTCCATGGTGGAATCTATACAAACACTTGTATTTAGGAACGGAGAGAGTACATATTAAATAAGAATGGAAGAGGAACATGGTAAAGAAGAGCAAGCAGATTTTGGATAATAAAATGTTGGTTGCACAGTGCCCACACATGATGAACCAGAGCGCATTAAGAATGCAACTCCCAGCTGTCTCTCGACCATTTCAGGCAGTTGGATAAAGATCCTACGTCTCCTAACCCATCTTCTTCCTCGTCTCTGATTCTTCCCATACAGAACACCGCACGAGCCGCCGGCTGGACCACCGGCACCCACTGCCCGTCTTCCTCCACCACCCCCACCCCTACCCCCGCCCCAACGCCCACCCGTGTCGAGTTTTCTTTGTTTGGCGAGGCCCCACAACCACCTGAGCCCCTTCGTTCGCACCGGCGAACTCCGGCGAGCTCTGAAAAATTTAGTCTACTATGATTGAACTAGTGTGGAATATAAAAGGGGAAAACCATAAGCATTGGGAGTATATTGTTGAGCGTGCCATGGCGGATCTGAAGGTGCAAACCGGACAAAGGCAACTTCGCAACCAAGACAAGAAATCAGAGTAAAGCAGTGGCAATCTATTTTCTTGCTGCGATAAATAAGTTGAGTACATACGAAAGAGTACCGCCTCTTGTGCGGCGCCGTGTACGCATCTGCTAAGAATTTGACGGTGCTACGGTAGAGATGGCTGTCAGCGGTGTGGAACCAGATCTAGGAGGGTAGACGGTGGCGTCAGGGCGTGGTGGACGAGACGGTCATAGGAGCGGCACCGGCAAGGTGGACGACGATGGGGATGAAGCGAGAGGACGGGACGTAAGGATCCCGGTCCAAAGCCGTGGATGAGAGAGGTCGATCTCTTGTAATGGATGGCGGAGTCGGCATATCAGCTCCGACATGGTGGAGGAGGATGGCGGTGGATAGGGTGGCGAGCGGCGGCGGACGGAGGAGGGTGGGGTGATGAGGGTGTTTTGGCGCCCACGGAGTATGAATGGGGAAAAGGGAGGTAGAGAGGAAGGGGGGAAACATGTATTCAGGGCGCGCTTGTCTCAAATGCAAGGAAATTTACAAACTTAGCCCCCGTTTCAAATTTCTACTACATCACATCGACATTAGTCGGTTGGGGATAGGACGGTAATCTCGCATACACCGAATATTTGCCGACGAGAGTTTGTTTTTGGTGCCCACCGTGTATATGAATATGAATCGGGGAGGGAGTCGATTTCGGCCGAGGACACACTGTGTTTTGGCGCCCACCGTGTATGAATCCGGGCGAGAGGCGGTTACATCACATTTGGGTGAAATTACAAACCTACCCCTCTCTAAACCTATAGAAATCCAGCAGATAGGCTTTGCGTGGCAGGGATAGGCAGTAGTAATTTCCATCTCGCAGATTTTGGTTTCGGACGATTACTGCGACTTTCCCCGCTTCGTTCAAATTTTGCACAGTGCATGTTTACACTCGTGACAACTCAATTCGAATCCCGTTTGTATTCTATTTTTTTCAGGCGGGATCCATTTTCAATTGGAATTACATTCTATATACATCATTTTTTTATATATACTTTCAAAAGAACAACACCATTTACACATACAAATGGCATGATCTCAGATTCATAAGGTTGTATCCATCAATTTGGATTTTCAAATATTTGAAACCACTTTATGTTGAAATCCAAAATATGCATTCCTCGCTAACTGTCTCTAATTAATGTGTGTTTCATGCGTTTTTTTACTTGTCAAACATGTATAATGTGTTTCACACATGCAACATATAGTGTAATCCTGTTTAGACATTAATTGCATATAAACCATGCATTGTTTGTAATTAAAGAATCTATGGATCACCAATATTGATAAACTATATAACATTACACGTGTGCCCAAATTCAAATGAATATGCATGTCTGATACACCAATTTGCGTTATGATATTATCGATGTCGTGATCTCCAGTTTAAATACTTGAATCCCCTTTAATCCAGATATTCGTCTCTTATAGCTATCACTCATGCTTATATAGGACTATCTCTCTGGACCTATACGTGTTCATCGTCTCTCAGGTATCTCTCGTGCTACCTGTATGTCGACAATGATCTTTTATCTTCGTAACACACTGATGGTACTCTCTCCCTCGACCTTCATCACTCTATCTCTCTCTAAGTATATCTCGCTCCCTGCTATGTGTCTCTAACTATGATTCTCCATGTGGAATCTCTTTCTCTCACACAAACACAAAACTTTGTCTCCCGGGGTCTCATTTCTCTCTACTATTCCCATGTGTGCCACTCACACACCCCTCATACAGAGATGTCTTTTGCTCCTTAGATATGAGAACCTACGACTCTTCCTCTTAAATATCTCTTTATGACACACAAACACAAACTCTGTCTCCCAGGGTCTCATATTTCTCCATTGTTCTCTTGTATGCCGCTTAGACACACTCTCTCTCCCTAGATATATCTTGCGTTCCCTCATGTGTCTCTCTAGCTATCACTCTCGTTGTGAAATATCTTTCTCTCTCGCAGACACAAAACTCCATCTCTCGGGATCTCATTTCTCTCTAATATCTGTTTGTATGTGACTCACATGCACCTTCTCTCTATCTCTCTCACACCCACACACATAACTCAGCCTTCTGATCCACTTGACTCCTATCTCTAACGCACACTAGCTAGCATCTTTATCTTTCTATTTATCTGTTTCTCCATCAACCTTCTTTCTCGCCCTCACTCTTGATTCCTATCCGCACACTACATATGTTTCACTCTACATGCAGTCAAGTGCCCTCTCACACACATATATAACTTCACCCTCTGAACCACCAGGCGGTCATCTCCAACACCCAAACTAGCGGATGTCCCTCTAGCTAGCATCTCCATCTCTGTGTCTATCTGTAGTTTCTCCTTCAACATTTCTTTCTCGCACGGAGTCTTGCTTCCTATCACCCACACTATATATGTCTCTCCATACATACGCATTTATAGGTTGATCTCTTTTGCACAATAGTTGTGCCTCACTCCCTTTGCTCGCCATAGATGCATGCTCCAGCCCATGCCACTGTCTCTTAAAGACAAAAACACATGCTCAATTGTCGGGCCTTCTTCCCTGCATTCTCACATGCATGCATATTATCATACTGATCCGTCTCTCCCATGTTGTTGATCTTATGACTTATGTCTTCTTTCTTTTATATCGATCATGCGCGCGCGCACACACACACACACATCCCATGTATACATGTATACCACTCACACATGCACGTTCAAGGTCTCTATGTCTCCATACGTAGTTAATTACCCTCAATCCTAACGCCACATCGAATCGTTCTCCTCTTTTGTGCACATAACTTCCGCCTGGATGGGTAAATCACACATTCACACTTAACAA
>NC_041389.1:475260302-475269489 GCF_002162155.2 Triticum dicoccoides
ACATGCACCATCGATATATAGTAGTCTTCCTTGGTGTCTCTCGAACAAACACGTTCTCTAGATATTGACTCCTCTCACGCGCACACACCTTCTCTTCCCTCTCTACGGGCATTTTCTCTCTCGCACCCCATCGTTTGTGGCCTCTGCCATACACATCACCTCTCTATGATGAATCCATGCACACTTACACACAAGCATGCACGCACCCCCCCCCACACACACACTAAGACTCCATCTCTCTCTCTCACTCACACACACACACCCCACACACACACACTAAGACTCCATCTCACACACACATGCTCTAGGCAGAGCATTTGTTCCTACCACCCTTCATCCATACTTACCCGTATGATAAACAATCACCTTTATTTACTTGCATAACTTGGACAAATTACACTTTACTTTAGTAGTCAGCAAACTTATCATCTGTACCCTTATAAAAGAACGAGTTGGTGATGATGGTGTGCCTACCATCTTGTAATACACACCATATGATCTATATCTGACGGATAGAAAGCAAACTATGATAATTTTACCAAAGATACCCGCACCTCTCTCCACATCATTATCTCCCACAACCTCATTGCTCAGCAATTAAAAAGGAATAAGTCTCTGGAACAATCTAGCATGCATGGTGGCCGCTGCCGCCTGCCAGCACCGTCCATCCCCATGCCTCCGCCCATTCCGACCACCAGTCACCACCATGCTCCACTCCTCCTTGCCTTATCTCTCATCTTTCATTTTTTCGATGACATTCTCGAGATACCAGTTTTCCGATAAACTTCTCGAGATATCATTAGTTTGTACACATGGGATTACTCCTGCATGAGTCAATCACAACAGGTGTTTTCTAAAAAAATGCATATTGATGTTCCGTGCAATGCACGAGAATCTTGCTTGTAATTATATAACGCAAATCACGAGCAGGAAGTGACATTTTTTTGACACAACCACGTTAACATGGCCACGTAAATCACTAGCTAAAGTAAATACCATTATACTTATATCCCGATGCAAAAGGTTGAGTACATGTCCAAAGAGTAGAGTCGCACACACGCATTCTGTCTCTCAGAATCTCTCTCACACACACCAGTTATGTGATGCCCACTTAAGCAGACACGTATGTTACAATTTGTGCACCCGTGAGTATATGTGATGTTGCACATTTATTTAAGCCGGAAGGCGAACCCAAACAGTAGCTGCATTTATTCCCCTCCCGCCGCCTCTTCTCTGGTCGCTGTCGCCCGGTAGCCATGGCCCGACCGAAGGTAACAACATACGCCATACTCCCACCGGAGCGGCGCTTTAATATGGAAATTTTAGTGGTCATGCATGCATCTTTTTGTGCTAGCACTCCTATAAGGGTTGACCGGTTGCTTCCCGCGGATGTCCACGGGCGGTGGAAGAGGAAGGAGAAGGAAAGCGGGCTGTGGAGTAACGTTTTTTACCACAATTTCTTAGGAAACTGAGTGCAATAATTGAGTAGTTTTGCAAACTACCAGTACTACACCTGAAACGGTTCAAAACCTATACTCCCTTGCCAGCGCGCGCTTCCCGCATGAAGTGGTAGGCATCGCCTGGAGCGTCAGTCCCACATTAATGCTCGGCCAGAGCCGAGGCGACCTCCCACTGGCGCCGCCTTCGAAGTGGCGCGACGGTCGAGAGAGCGCCGCTTCCCGGTGCACGCGACTGCTCCGCGTCGAGACTGGCCATAGGCCCTGTTTGGATCCATGGGTTAGAGTTAGTTTGAGCTAGTTGGGGCTCAATTAGCCCTAAAGTATCCAAGCATGAGGGTTTAAATTGGAGAAAGTTGCCCCGAACCCACCAAAAAAACTATCCCACCCAAGAGGTGCTAACTGGAGATAGTTCTCATTGGGACCACTGAAAAATCACTTTTCTCCCTCCATCAAGTGCATTTATTGTCAATCTAACCCTGTCACCCCAACACCTCTTTGGCTACAGTTAGTTCAGGCTTAGTCATGAGTTAGTCTAACCTCTAGCTAAGTTAGAGTATAAAACAGGAGCAGTATAGGACATACAAGTTGCTCAAAGCATACAGGAAAATTCGTACGTGAAAGGATTTTTTTTCTTTCTGAAAACGGAACGTGAAAGGAATTTTTTTAGAATGCTCTTGGCATGTCGCTAACATGTGATGAGTTAACCTACCCCAATAGACGGCAAAAACGCCAGCCCGCCGCACTTTGATAGAGATGAGGAGGGAGAAGCGATACATGCTGCTGGATTACTAGAGATAGGTGTCGCACGGAAGCCAAGAAATATGGTGATAGCGTGGGTTAGCCATGTACTTGTATGATGTAACTACACTGGGCTGCCGTGTTTCATACTCTTCCAGTCCACTATGGAGATGATTGGTTAATTTTATATCGCTGAATAATATTAAATATTATGAGTGCAGACGCTCCACCGCGAGGTTCCTTGCTCCTTCTCGGTCGTCCGGAATCTATGTTCTTCCACTCTATTTTTTTATGTGAGCTTTGTTCATCCTTTTGCCAACACGCGAGATATCTAGCATCAAGGTGCACGTGTTATGCAAGGATCGTTCCATCTATATGAAGAACACGTGGGACTGGAACTACGAGACGGACATGTACCCAGGAGTGGACGTATGAACCTGAGTAATGTAGCGCAGTAAGTGAAGTAGAAAGGCACAAATGGTATGAACATGCGTGGCATATAGCACTACAAAAAAAAGACACATCCATGACATTTTGGGCCGAACGAAATTTTTTTCTGGCATACATATGACACTTCTATGACGATAATTGTGACAAAACCCGGTATCATCATAGATGTGGTGGTCTCCTACTTCTATGACAAAAAATCATGACAGAAGATGGGCTTTTCGTCCTGGGCGGGCCGGAGACGCAGCCGCATGACATTCTTTGGGCTGTCCATGGTGGCAAAAACCGTGGTAGAAGCGAGGGGGAGGAAAATTTCGGGGAGTTGCCGGTTACGGTGGGAGGTCGGGGGCCGAGCGATCCACATTTCTCTCGTACACATACGCGTGTGTGTGCGAGCCGTTGGCTCTAACTAAACCCGAGCGAGGCGTTGGGCTCTAACTGAACCCGAGCGATTGCACTGCAGGCTACGCGTTACTGAACCCGAGCGATCGATCGATGGCTATTAACTGAACCCAATGGAGCGATTCCTTCGCTACTACTGCTAACTGAAGCTGATCGATTGGATTCACAGTGAGCATTGAGGGGGGGGGTGAACAGTGAGCGGTGGCGTTGCCTCTGGATGAACAGGACCCCCGTGGTGTGGAGGGCTGGATGAATAGTAGACGGTGGGGGGTGGCCGTGGAGGGGTGGTTGAACAGGACCCCGTGGTGTAGAGGGCTGGATGAACAGTAGACGGTGGAGGGCTGGATGAACAGTAGACGGTGGAGGGGTGGTTGAACAGTAGCCGGTGGAGAAGCGCACGGTGGAGGCTGGATGAACAGGAGCCCGTGGAGGCTGGAGGAGGTCGACGGTAGCCCATGGAGGCTGGAGGAGGTCAACGGTGGAGATGAACAGTATCCCGTGGAGTCCCGTTTTGCAGTACGCGACACCCCTCCCGATGAACAGGACCCCTGTTTCGACCGTAGCGCTCCAACACAAGTCTGTTTCGTCCATTTTGCGGTACGCCACACCCTTCCCGATAAACAGGACCCCCGTTTCGACCCTAGCGCTCCAAGACGAGTCCGTTTCGTCCGTTTTGCGGTACGCCACACCCCTCCCGATCAACAGGACCCCCATTTCGACCGTAGGAGGTCTGTTTCCTCCGTTTTGCGGTACGCCACACCCCTCCCGATCAACAGGACCCCATTCCGAACGTGGCCGGTCGAACACAAGGCCGTTTCCTCCATTCTGCGGTATGCCAGGCCTTGTTTCCATCCCCTGTTCCGTCCAAGCCCTCCCGATGAACACGACCATGCATGCCGTTCCGACCCAGCCGGTTTGCTCCCCATGAACACGACGACGACAATATTTCTCTGTTCCGACTAGCCATGTACGTATGCGCGAGTAGGCGTTCGAGACCCTGCCCGTATGTACGTATGTGGCCGTATTTTCTTTCTTGCACCCTCGCCACTGTACGTACGTGTACATGCTACGTGCGCGCCTCTACTACGACACGTGCGCGCCTCTACTACGACACGTGCGTGCCTCTACAACGACCAGTATGTACATACACGTTCGCGACCAGAATGACAACCGTACGTACGCTTCGACCAGGTGGGTCCCGACTGTCAGGCACTTCCTTGCCGGCGAAGATGTAGCTGGTGGGTCCCAGCAGTCAGGGAGGCGAATCGTTTTTTTCCCGGACGCACTTCTTTGTGTGCGAACATGTAGCTAGTGGGTCCCAGCAGTCAGGGGGAAACGTTTTTTTCGCGAAATAAAGTGGCCCGTCTAGTGGGTCCCCGCTGTCTGGTGGAGGAACAATTATTTTGCGCGTAATAAGGAGGCACTTCCTTGCTGCGGCCGTGGACCCAGCTGTCAGCCTCTCCACATACCGTCCACGTCTGATGGAAGCCATTCCTTGACCATGTTGACCATGCCACGCCGAGAGCACCAGGGCGGTGGACGACGGCGAGGCCTAGGAAGGGGACGACGTGGAGCCAGGGAAGACATGGCAGTGGATGCCCACGCGTAGAGGAGTACGAGGGTTCACTGGTTCGCTGCGGTGTGAGGTTGCCGTCGCCGCAGAATAACAGGGGGTGTGGGTGAGTAGAGGGATGGCCTGGACAGCGGTGGGAGTAGTAGGGGGTGGTGAGGCCTCCGCCGCATCATAGCCGGCCATGGGAGGCAGGAGCACGAGGCACGACCGGTGCTGGTTTGGGCGGCTGGAGCAAGAAGCCAGAGGTTGAAGAAGCACTACGATCGTTGGATGGACATTGTACGGTCACTGGAGCTAGAATCGTGCATATTGACCAAGTTGACAAAGCCCTCCGTCCCCGTCATCTTAGTAGGCCCACAAGTCAGCCTGCCACTATACTGGGTCCCAGCTAACAGGGGGAGTATTCATTTTTTTGTGCATAATAGGGAGGCACTTCCTTGCGTGCGAAGATATAGCTGGTGGGTCCGAGCTGTCAGCGGCGGTAACATTTTTTCGAGAAATACAGAGGCCCTTTCAGTGGGTCCCTGATGTTAGGTGGAGGAATCATTATTTCGCGCGTAATAAGGAGGCATTTCCTTGTGTGCAGCCGTGGACCCAGCTGTCGGCCTCTCCACGTACAGTCCACTTCAGATGCATGTCGGTCGTTGACCATGTTGACCAGGCTGCGTCGAGAGCACCAGGGCGGTGGACGACAGCGAGGCCTAGGAAGGGAATGACACGGAGGCAGGGAAGACTCGGTAGTTGTTTCCCACGTGGAGGGGAGTATGACTGTATGTGGGTTTACTGGTTCGTCTGCCGTCGCCGGAGAATAACAGCAGGTGTGGGTGAGTAGAGGGATGTCTAGGCCAGTGATGGGAGTACGGTGGGGCGGTGAGGCCTGCCGGCAGCATAGCCGGCCGCGGGGAGGAGGGAGCAGGCAGTCCCGCCGGCGCTTGTTTGAGCGGCTGGAGAAGGAAGAGCAGAGATTGAAGAAGCACGACGGCCGTTGGATGGACATCCAAAAGTAACTGCTTGTGCGTCAACCTTTTTTTTAGGAAAGCCTCAAATCTGTGGAAAACAGCATACATCCCATCTGCCATTATTTATAATAATTTACAGCCCATTTGCTAATTCTTAAGGTTTTTTTGGAGCCCATATTCTTTTTGTTAGCATTACAGCCCATATTGTGGCCACGGTTAAAAAATTATACGAAATTTTGCATATTTCGGTGCGGTCCGAACTGTTTTTAATCCCGAAATTTCAACTCACATTCAAACTGATTTTAAAAATAAATGTATATCAATATAAAATCCAACAAATTCTCCACGCATAAAAATTAATGTAATTTACAATCTCGAAATGAAAAAAAGATATTTGAAACTAATTGCCTGTTTGATGTGTTTTAAAAATGTACAGCCCATTTCTCATTACTGATAGGCTATTTTCTCGACCAGCCGAATGAAGCTCTCCTCGTCTTGAAAGATTTGCAGCCCAACAGGCCTGACAAAGCGACTTACTTGGCAAATCACAAAAAAACTGGGCTGTGGCCTTGGACCCAACTGTTAGCCTCTCCACGTACAGTACTCTTCCGATGGAAGTCTGTCGTTGACCATATTGACCACGCCACGCCGAGAGGACCACGGCGGTGGACGACGGTGAGGCCTAGGAAGGGGACGACGTGGAGAGGAGCACAAGGGTTCACTAGTTCGGCTGCGGTGTGAGGCTGCCGTCGCCGCAGAATAACAGGGGGAGTGGGTGAGTGGAGGGATGGTCTGGCCAGCGGTGGGAGTAGTATGGGGACGGTGAGGCCTCCTCGGCAGCACAGCCGGCCACGGGAGGCAGGAGCATGTGGCACGACCGGCGCTGCTTTGGGCGGCTGGGGCAAGAAGACCAGAGGTTGAAGAAGCACTACGGCCATTGGATGGACATCGTTGACCACGCCGCGCCGAGAGCACCAGGGCGGTGGACGACGGTGAGGCCTACGAAGGGAGCGACACGGAGCCGGGGAAGACACGACAATGGCTGCCCACACGGTGGAGAGTACGAGGGTTGACTGGTTCGGTTGCCGTCGCCGGAAAATAATAGGAGGTGTGGGTGAGTAGAGGGATGGACATGCCAGGGATGCGAGTATGATGGGGCCGTGAGGCCTGCCTGGCAGCACTGCCGGCCACGGGAGGCGGGAGCAGGCGGTTCCGACGGCGCTGGTTTCGGCGGCTGGGGCAGGAAGATCCGAGACTGAAGAAGCATGATTGCCGTTAGATTGACATCTAACGGTCTGACGCTCGTAGAGTCGATTGTTGACTAAGTTTCTTTTTTGCGAAACCTTGTGTACGCATGAACTTGGTAGTCCCACAAGTCAGCCTCCAAATCTGTGGCAGACAACATAAAGCCCATTTGCTACTTTTTATAATTTGCAGCCCATTTGCTAATTCTTAAGTAATTTATTACAGCCCATTTTCTGCCCAGGACCACGGTCAAAAAGTTCAACCTTATTTTGCATATTTCGGTGGAGTCCAAACTGTTGTAATCCCGAAATGATAAACATTTTTTTAAGAACTTATTGATTTGCCAAAAAAATCGTTTTCTTTTTGTGAGCAAATAAGACGTGAGACAATTGAGTTGGTTTAAGGGAAAACAAGTGGTAAAAAAATCAGCGCTAGGTGGGAAAAACAACAAAAATAAGGATGTAGATATGAAAAGGGAATTTCATGTGTTTTCAATATAATGATACGTGCATATGAACTAGTAAAACTATAGGTAGAGATTAGAAAACGGATGTAGGACATGCGTTTCAAGAGGAAAATAGAACTGGGCTGTGGATGTTGTAAGACAAAATATAACTAATGCTCGCGGGCCAGAGGCCAGTAGATACTTGCTAGATCTTTGTGCCCCGTTGTCGTCATGGGCTGGCCCTGTTAAAAACAAAACCAACCCTCGGCAGTCTGCAGCCAAGTTGAAACTTTCTCGACCTGAAAAAACAATATACGTGCTCAATGAATGAGAGAATTCTGCAAGTACAGACTGATAACTGGGATGCAGCACGGATATTGTTTTTTATCGTGATAATAAATGCATGAACTTGTTTCGAAAAAATTGGAGAACTGGGAATTCGAACGACGAGTGCTTATGCTACCCATCAAATAAAAATCAGGTGCCCGAAAAATTGTTTCGAAACAAATGATTCAGCTTTATATCCATGCCGACCCTCGGCATGATGGTTGGAAGCAAATTCAAGTTCATACCAAAAGATCATTAACAACAATACCAACTTTCGCACGACAAGGTAGTACAACTACCAATACCAACTAGCTTATAATCTTTTTACTCCTGGCCCTAGTGTTCGTCTGGTAGAAAATCTTGCAGAGGACCAGTTCCCGCTCCTTCTCTTGCTCCAGGTCCTCGAGGTGGTACTGGTGCATCACCCAGTTGGTCCTCTGCTGTTCGAAGTTCTTGTTGGTGTGCAGCACCAGAACCTTTTTTGCTGCCCACCTGCCGGCCGTTGACCATCACCGGCAAGGTATTGCCGGTCTTGTGCCACATAGCATGCATGCCGCACTCCGACTGTATCTTGCTACGCGTCCACGTGCCCCTTTTCAATGCCCTGGAATTGCGCTAGAAGAATTGCTTCCTTAGGCCACTCAGTGTGATACCTGCAGTATTGTGGAATACATGTTTTAGTGTATGTAGTTGGCATTTTCATAACATCTTTCGCATGTTGCGGTCACTTGTTTCACTTTTTATTAACTGTCAAATTGTAATAGCTTCACCAGGTCTGCGTCTAAAAAGAAAAATAGAGCTATAAACAAAGGAATATGTTTGTGGAAGTAGACGGCCGATCGGTGTCTTACCTGGAAGTTTCTCAAGTTGGGTGTAGCATATGTTGTGCTCGCTGTCGATGGTTGGTATGAACAAATCGATGAGAGACTGAAATCTCGCGTTGTGAGCACTCACTTTGGCCTTAAGGTGCTCGATCAGCTCCTGATCCGTGGGATCGAACTTGACCCCATCCGGCAGCACCGGCCAATCCTTCTTCAACTTGCATCGTTAATTCTAGTTATATGGTACTCAATGTATGATCAATCGACTATTTTAAGTGAATGATGAAAGATTTCGACAGATAAGTGGTACTCCAAATCTGAAGTTCAGAATACCCGAAAACGCCACCGGGATTCTTGTGTCACCTCACGCGCAGCGTGTTGTCACGTCAATTCAATGTGTGGACATGAAGAATAATTTGACCGACGTATACTAGTACTGCTACTGTACTACTTACTAGTCATATTTAGTGTCACAATTTATACATAGGTTTAACTAACAAGTACGCACTTGAAGCCTAACTGTTATATATATATATATATATATATATATATATATATATATATATATATATATATACATATATATATATATATATATGGCTTCTGCACAGCATCTCCATCATCATTATCAGTACATCCTACGCAGGTGAGTTAGGAAGCACTTGATCCCAGGAAGGTATCTATCCTTCAAACCAGAGGAGTGCTTCAAACTAACAACAGTACATAATATCCAACAAAAGTGGGTTGTGCTATAGCAGCAGAATACATGG
>NC_041389.1:475269709-475279348 GCF_002162155.2 Triticum dicoccoides
GAATGGAAGTTGCATAGCACAGTAATCATCGCCGGTGATATGATCGATGATTGGTTGGATGATCGGATAATTGAGCCCGAGGAACAAAGAGCGGTTGCCGAGGCTGTAAACCCGCCTCCAGTTGAATACGCCTGGACCAACGGAGCTAGGATCTTTCTCGAACACGAAGCAGCCATAGCCATCAACGTCAGAAACGCCCACGCATTGTACTGCATGTGGTTTGATTTAATTGTTTGGTCAATTTGGTACGTGCGAATGAGCATCAAATGACCGCCGTCAGCTGAACGAGCGATAAACCACCACCCATCGGCTGGTATGATTTCAGGTCCTGGAATCATGAAGGCCAGCGCATTTGCGTCTGCTGCAACAATTCAAATTGGAGACCAAAATGACAAAATAAACAATCATGTTTAGAGTATGTGTGGAATTAAGATTATTATAACAGTGACACATATCATAGACAGAGAATTGCAATGCCGTGGTCATAATCATACCCCAAGTTAAAAAAATAAGCCAATGTCTTTCATATTCTAGCAACCTGTCATGGTTCAAACATCATGTAACAATGAGAGGAAAACAGCTATGACAGCGCCTACTCATATTCTACCATAGCACTTACTACTACTGTTCTCATATCAACTCCAAGCAATAACATGCGTTGTTATAAAAATCTTGTAAACGAGAGTAACATATAGCAATCATGATGTTATGCTCATAATATGTATTCTAACAATCATTAGATGCCAATTGTTCTCATATCAACTCTAACAATAACATGTGTGGTCATAAAAATCTAGGAAATGAGAGGAACACATAGCAATGATGTGGTTATAGACATGCTATGCATTATAAATTTGTAACAAATGAACAGGCAGTCGTATTCATAAGGTAAAGATGAGATGAGATAGAACAATTACACGACGATAGATTCCACCAGTATAGGCAACCAATCTGTGCGTCGACCGCGTAAACAATGCCATCATGCACTATAGCATCAGACAGAAATGTTGCCTCAACAGGATTGATGATGAGCCATAACCATGTATGGCGACGGGATTCCAGATAGACTAATCCCATGTGAACAAGGCAATGAGCTTGTAATCCATGTAGTCTTCTGATGGTGTGGGCACTTCGCAGATTACAACTTTCTGCAAACAGAGGTCGACCCAAAAGCTTGACGCGTCTCATGTGTAGTAGGCAGGACTGTCCGGCGGGCCACGAGGCTCGATGCCGACAGTATCCAACGATGGAAGGGTGATCTCTCGCTGGGTGTAGATATCCACGAGACGCCACGGACTACCGGTGTGGTGGATGAGGACAATCCAGTTGGCCTTCATGCCCGCCCAGTAGTGGCCGCGCATGAAGGACAGGTGGACGGGTAGTGGTAGGATGTCGAGGGGAACCACGGAAACCTCCATAGGATCGCCAAGTTGGTGTCTGGGCCACCTGCGAGGATCGGGTATCAGCAAGCAGGGTGTCTTTAAAAGAGTCGGCCGGTTGCAGACGAGTAGATAGTACAAAGACACCAAGCATGCGGCCAGACGGACGGTGCTGAGTAGGTCCATACGAGTATAGATCTGCTCCAACAGAACATCTGGGAGGGAATTCCAATCGCGGCTCTGTGTGTCAGTCAGTTCCGCCATTGGGGTTTTCAGTGCCTGCGAGCCAGTGGGGAAGTGGATTCGGGCGGGCGAGCAAAGAAGCTTCTCCTTGTGTGGCTGAGCAGTGAGCGGGGGGATATGGTACGCGCGAGCTACCAAGGAAGATGGCGCGGGCGGGCGAGCAGTGAGCGGGGGTAAATGGTGTGCGGCCGATGATGGGGAAGAGAGGAGGAAGAAGAAGAGAGGAGGAAGAAGAGTGGAAGACGGGGTAGAAAGTGCATTAAATCTCAATTCTACTAGTACTACTACCAGGATATACCGTCCTTTGGAGTGTAAATAGTTACACCGATGACATGTGGGTCTAACACAAGAGGGCCCATATGTCAGTTAATGGAGGACAGAGGTGCGTAGGCGTATTTCCGGAAGAGTACTCTACTGGCAAACATGACGGCAGTACTGGGTAAGGCTGATTTAGTAACAACAACACGCTGGTTCAGCTTATTAATTATGTGTCCCATCTGCTGCAGCGTGTATTGCCACTTCACTGCGAAGACTAGTTGAATAGTTCTCTCTGACCGAGATGAGGAATAATGGATCGCGAGGACTTCCTTTCTACAGTATCCCTATGCCTCTACGCTCACTTCACTCATTTTGCTCCATACCTAGTCACTTGTTGAAATATGTAGAAAGACAAATACTCCGTATTTGGGAACAGAGGGAGGCTTTTACTCCGTACTATTTGGGAACAGAGGGAGTATCACCATATGGAGGGAACAGAGGAAGCTTGAAATATGAACATGTCAATGGCAGGGAGTAAGCTCCATGCATGCATGCATGCAACATGCAACACTCACATGTACACATGGATGCACGCAACACTCACGCACCCATGCGGCACACAGCACACGATGCAACACACACAGCTCACGCTCAAGTGCTCAACCTACTCCCTACGTCCGTGAAAGACTGTACATTTAGAGATTTAACCATTGACCAGGGCATAATTAACGCCCAAAAGTAGCAGACTGATGTGTGCATGCGACCATTGAGATAATAAGATTAAATGAAGGCCGCTGCATGCTTTAATTAAGGATAGACATATAGCCTATACCTACAGCACAAGTTAGGGCATTATTCAATCAATATCGATTTAGATTAAAGGCTAAATGCATTGGAAGTATAGATGTACATTATGTACCACACTCTTTGTTTTGTAGCCGATGTACACTCTTTGTTGGAAGACCGAGGGAGGACACGTGCATTCACTCACATACACAGCCAGGGCGGTTCGCGCGCAAGGGTTGGACTCGTGTCGCGCCTGCGTAAAGTTTTGTTTAACTGATTTCTTTGCTCTGCCAACTGATAGGTGGGACCCATAAACCAGGTGACAATTTAACAGTCAACAAAGTGCCATGAAGACTATGTGGCCGGTCAGTAGGGTGCAATACGGTGCTCTAAGATGAGCTAGTGATCATATAATCGCCGCAAAACTATATATAATGACCATAAAGAGCGTATTGTTACATACGTTGACCGCCAGTGTATTTTTCTCGTTTCAAATGAAGCCATATTAATCGGAAAGGACGCAATATGGACTACTATACTAGTAGTAGTACTCCTTTGATGTGTCCCGTCAACTTGCCGAACAAGGAGAAGCTTGCTTACTACGCCTCTCCCTCGCCCACGCGCATGGTGGTTTGCAGGACGAGGAGAGGGTTTTGGCTACAGTGCCCTCTCCCTCTCCCTCCCTCTCCCTCTCCCTCGCCCTCGCCGTAGCGGTGGACGTGCAACAGTTCAATCGGTGTCAGATTGCCAGAAGCATATTGTACTGTAGTATCATCATTGTTGGACCGTCCGAAGAGGCGAAGAGCCATGTGCAAGGTTCACACGAGTACGAACTGTTGAACCTCCCGAAGAGGCAAAGAGCCAAGCGCTAGGTTTTATAGGAGTTGTTGTCCTAGTAGGAGTGTACTACAACTATAGCAAACGATGCTACCGTATGATGCCGCCACGTCACGTATATCCAAAGCTGTGCCACCTTTTTTTTCAAAGAGAGTGTTGGAGCCCGTGCAACAACCACAGAAGTTGCACGTACACATAACAAATTTACTAGTAATAAATTCTAAAGGACAAACGCCAGTATGCCACACAAGTTCATCTCCAATTCATCTGATAATTTTGTGCATGACTAGTCTACATATATTCACAGCGCTACCGTTCACAATTACTATACTCCACTTACACGTTATAGATGGGCGACATGCATGTCCTGCTCCAGGTTTTAGTCCTAGGTGTTCTTCATGTATGGCACGATCCATAGCGGTGGGCAACGGGAATCATTGTCGCAGCTTTCTAGTCCGGTTCCACATGATGGAGACTCATCCAAGCTGAAGCGGCATAAATCAGGGATGGCGTGTCCCAGCATGTTGTTCATCCGGTGTGCACAATGAAGACACAACCATGCTTCATGAACGGAAGGCCTTCCGTGTCGTGCACGGAAGGTGGCATCCGCTTCACAATGGGGCAGCTGTCCCCGATGAAAAGAGAGTACTCTCCAAGAGTGTTCCTCGGCACCCATGTAGCATCACGAGGGTCGAACTCGGCGCCGTTCATCTCGTACACGCGGCATCCCAGATATGGACACATGGTGACATACATAGTCAAGGTCCATGCATAATAATGTTGTGCTCAAATATGGCGGTCAGTAATACTGTGCGGCAAATAGTACTACTCCGGTATAGAGGAAGTAAAATAACCGGCTTATTATATATAGCCACTCTTGGCTACATCGATGAGATAGTAAGACATGGAAAAACAAAAATGGTGGCAGCTAGTGGGTTCAAGTCTTCAAGGGCCTAGCTAGCTATACGCATCCTCCTAGGTAAAAAGTACTCCTACTAGTACTACTACCTCCATCCGGATTCATTGGTCCCCATTGTGTTTCATGCCAAATTTTGACCACAGATTAAACTAACAAAATGTTCACGCATGTCACCAAACATTATATTTTTGAAAACTATGTTCAAATACGAATCCAATGAGATAATTTTTCTTGACATGCATTAACATTTTGTTAGTTAAATCTTTAGTCAAAATTTGACACAAACTACAAAGGGTCCTATAAACCAGGACGGAGGTAGTACTAAGTATACTACTAGTACAACAATGAAAGACAAGGCGAGAGGGTTAAAAAATGGAATACCTGGGTAGATGGTGATGGTCCGATCGTGGTAGATTGTGTGAACATGTTCCACATCAGTGGTACCATGGGTAATGATTGCTAAGATAGTTGATCCTAGTATGCCAAAGTCAGCTACAAGGTTCCAGGTTAGACCGAATCGTGGATGCAAATGCACATCCAGGATTGGCGATCTTATTTTGATTGGGGGATGACTGCTCCCTGCAAAATAATGGAGTACCGTTAGGGATGCAAATGATGGTTTGTGCATTCCGTTTGTTATCTCCCATACCATAGGATGGCAACCAGATGAAACAAGTCCCCTAGCTTGTCACCGCGAAGATGCGGCCTAGATAGCGCACGGCGTCTTCGAACATGTAGGGGTACAAATCTGCCGTCGCCAACATGCGCTAGCCTCTGCCGTTACTGCGTCTTACATTGATGGCAATCCTTATGTCGAACACCGCGGTGAGATAGTAATCGTCGTAGCCACGTCGCTTTGTCGGCGGGTCTGCAATTGCTATCTTATTCAATATCATGTAGGCATCATCATACGTATTCAAGCCCAGCCAGTCCGGAAGGCCGATCCCAATGGTGGAGAAGGGGTCTACCGGAACGGCCGCACTGTTGTGGATGTTGTGCAAAATGATGGTGGTGTCCGGCTGGAGGTATGCAAGCCAATCTTCATTGGCACTGACCCAGACCTATATATAAGACGGTGGGCAGCGGAGAAATTACGGGATGGAAATGGAATAACTAAGTACTACATGATCAAACTCCATTACTGACCTGCTCATCGGACAAAATCCGACTACCTCTCAACATCGGCAACTCTAGCGGAGTCAATGTGCAACAATGGCCAGGGAGCGGTGGACTGTTCGAAGGATTGTCCCATAGAAGAACCTTCTCCTCGAGGACGCATGGAAGACCAACAAGCATGGCCTTCTCCCAAGCCTGTTTAAGCAGCGTCTTGAAAAAGTTGGTGCAGGAAGCACCGAGTCTTGCGGCGGTGAGGACGTCGGAGAGGCGTGCAATTTCTCCCAGAGGATCGTCATCCAAGGTCTCCCAGCCCCGACGAGGAGGAGAACCGCCTGGCAAATCCATGGGAGCAGCGACGAACTTCCTTCTCTTCGGGGGGAGGGGAACTGGCGAGGAGGAGATAAGAGCGTAGTAACCGCAGGGCCTCGTCCCTTCCAACTGTAGATCGTTCCTCAGCGAAGGGGTGAGGCTATTATTTACTACTAGTACTAGCATTATGGAACGTTATGGGATTGCATTATACTGTAAATAATAGCACTAGTAAGAAATTTTTGGCACTAGGTAGTAGTTTTTGGCGTGTATTAAGAAATTTTGGGTATGTTTTTGCCATTTTTTGTACACGCCAACTAGTGTCAAAAAACGTCTTACATTATGTGACGGAGGAGTACGTACTCGTACTGTAGCAGTACCAGTACTACTTTTCTCAACAAGTAGTGCGATGTACTGTACATCTAGTCTAGTCTAGTATAGTGCACCAGTTTTGAACTCTTGAATCTCAGGGCCAAGGAGCTACAGTTGGAAGTGGAGGGTACTACTATTCTCTAGAACCATCACTGTACTATCAATGCAGGGGAAGTACACCTGCGTAGCGGCCTAGTGGGTACTCTCGGTGCTATATTCAGCCACTCCTCTCACGTAGGAGTAGTTGGCCTACTCAGGCGCTCCTCTCACGCACACACTAGCAGCCTGTTTATCAGCGACGGTTACTGCGGGGGCAGAACATTTGAGTTATTTGATACAACGAGACTAGGCTTTTCGCTTCCATTTGTGGAGGTGTAATGGATCTTGTCATACTTTGTTAGTAGTAGTTCCTTCTTTATGAATGAGATGAAGCAAAGCTTTTTCCTCCGTTTAAAAAAACACATCAAGAGGAATTTCTTTTATAGTAGAGCCAATAATGGAGTGAAGTCCATGCGTGCAACGCCACAAGCTACAGAGTAGTAGTAGAGCACTTTACGTACGGAGCCATATTGCACAGTTCCCAATGCCCCGCTAGGCTTTTCCGGCTCCTCGGGCTTAATTGGGAGGCGCTAGTTTAAATATGCTACTAGCTGATAAGGAAGCTACAAGCGAGGTGCGTCTAGGGAGAGCACGCGAGCCATGGGATGCTAGGAAGGAAAACCTGTTCATGTGGCTAGGCTGTCTAGTGCACCCAGATTCTGGGGCCGCACGTTCGTTCATCTTCAAAACTCAAACTACCCGTGTAAAATATGGCTCGCAGCAAAGTGTAGTAGTACTATTCTTTAAAAAAAGGCCGCCTTGCATTTGGTCGGATCGAACCCACAAAACGATGTATACACTCCCGCGACCACTAGTAGTACTCGTTGGAGTACAACGCAACCTAGAATCACCTTTTGTCTCTAGTAGTACGTACATTGTTCCTTAAAAGAAACTCCTAATAATGCAAGAAACTACTAAAATGCCAAGAAACTACTACCACTTGCATACGTGGCAGACTTAAGATAAGACTACCTTATCAACAACCATTGTACATGCTCTTACCAACAAAAATCCTCGAGTGACCTCCTACCTCCGGCCCATCCACCTAGTCATCCTCGGCCATGGGACGCAGCTATCGCCGACGGTAGAAGGCGAGGTCAAAACCGCCGGCGGTGCGGAGCCCATGTTGCGGCAGCCCCGATGCAGCTCCATCTGGCGCTCGCGGCTGCTAGCTAGCCAAGATAGCTCCGTCCAGCTGCTTGTCTGCAAGGTTTGCTAGCTAGATTGGCACGGCAGCGCGGCGGCTTGCTCGCGCGCGCCGCGCTCAGGCCATCCATCTGGCTCGAGCGAAGGCCAGCGCGGTGGCTTGCTCGCTCGTGAGTCACGCTCGGGCCAGCCTGCCAACCCGTGCGGAGGCCAGCGCGGCATCCGGCCCGTCCGGCGGAGCGGCGACCAACTCGCTCATCACCGGCGCCACCGACGAACACGCATCAGTACTGTTTGAAGTAATGTTCAGGAAAAATAATGATTTGAGGGGGAATAACAGGATAGAAGGTCAAATGTGGGTCCCTTGTGTCAATGGTCAAACAAAATGTGTTGGTTTAAGCTACCTCGTCAGCAAGGATGTGTGGGCCAACCCTGTCATAAATGGGTTTAAACGAACCTAATCGGTAGGAGTACTTGGTAGTAGTTTTTGGCGTGGATTAAGAAATTTTGGGTATGTTTTTGCTATTTTTTGTACAATAGATTCTTCCTAGGGCTGGTTGAAAGTGGTAGTTTTTTGTTAAATACTCTACATATTGTAAGTAGGAGTGAAAGTTAAGCTTTGGAAACCAATAAGCAAGGCTAGTTACATAGTGCATATGTGTACATGATTGAAAGTAAATATCAACCATGAGTGACTAATATCTTGATGGAAAACTCGAAACTATGGAATACTAGGAAAAAATGCATGGTTGGAAATACTAGAATGTTCATGTCCGTTGCAAAAAATCATAATTAGGATAATACTTATTCACAAACTTGGTACAAAACACTCTAATTTTGATATACATATGTTTCAATTAGAATATATTCCTTGGGCTGCTTTAGTGAGGTCAGGGAGGGATGTGGTTGGTTTTAAGATACTAATTATGGGTTTTTCTGCAAATTGGTAGACAAGTGGGATGTTGGTGAGAAAAGGCAACAACTTACCTCACAATCGTTAGATGTAGATCTAATGGTCAGAAACGACGGATGGGAGACACACCAGCATCACCAACTTAGTCTTGTGTAGGAGTACTAGCAAGATCCGTGCATTGCACAGAACATCAAGATGCATTTTTTATAAAACACTTGTTGTGATTGACCCTTGCGGGAGTAATCCCATGTGTAAAAACTAATGATATCTCGAGAAATATGAGATAAGGTGAAGAGGAGTGAGGTGTGGTGGTGGTTGGTGGTCGGACTGAGCGAAGGCATGGGGATTGACAACGCCGGCAGCGGCCACCAGGCCAGTATGTTCCAGAGGCTTCCTTTCTTAATTGCTCAACAGTGAGGTTTGTTGGAGATAGGGATGAATGAGGGAAGGCCTTGTCTGCAAATGTGGAGAGGGGTGCGGGTATCTTTTAGTTTAATTTCCATCCGTCAGATATAGATCAGACGGTCTAGATTGCAAGATGTCACACGTACCATCATCACCAACTCAGTTTTTTATAAGAGAAGAAATATAAGTATGGAGATACAAACGTATTATCGATACTTGCTTCCGTAAACTAGCATCTACATTCTATTCAACGCCTCGGCATGTGGGGCCTTAGCACAATGACTTCTCGACTATGTAAAACAAAGATTTCCCCGTCGCCGACAAGGAGGGGGTGACGACGGCGCACTTTTTGGCTTGCTCTAGTCCTAGTAGTCATATTAGGTGGTCTAAGCACGTGTAGATTTATTCTTTTTCACGTCTCGTCTTCGCCGTACTGCCACGACTGTCCTTGAATAGACGGTAAGTTATTCACGAGGAAACCCTTGATGAGCGTGTTTGCGAGAGAGAGACACACAGTGTGCGTGTGTGATATGTTAGAGATTGAGGCAATGATAACAGATTCTTTGTGTCTATG
Source organism: Triticum dicoccoides (assembly GCF_002162155.2). Lineage (NCBI taxonomy): Eukaryota > Viridiplantae > Streptophyta > Magnoliopsida > Poales > Poaceae > Triticum > Triticum dicoccoides. The sequence goes on from NC_041389.1 coordinate 475,279,066, forward strand.
TGTGTGGAGGATAGAGAGAGACATGTACATGGGGCTTTGTGTTGTGTAACGTGGAGACACATATACATAATTAGAGAGTGAGTGTGTGAGATACACATGCGTACATGGGGAGAGATGAGGATCCAGATAAATGGGTGTTTGTGCTTGTTTGTGTGTGTTTGTGCACGCGTTTGTGTGTGAGAGGGAGAGAGTGTACGTGGAGTAGAGAGACCACTGATGATGTAAACCTAGTATAAGGGAAGGGGGAATGGTGTGACATGTGTAGTAGCAGGATAGCACGGGT
>NC_041389.1:475279981-475289899 GCF_002162155.2 Triticum dicoccoides
AGAGAGAGAGAGAGGAAGAGAGGGGACGAGAGGGGTCGTTTGTGTCCATAAATGGCATATAGATAGGGAGACAATGTTGATGTTGTCCAAAATTGGCCTATGAACGGAGACGCAAGGGAAGCGAGTCATCGTGTGTGATAGGGACTTCATGGGAGATCTAGAATAGATGGTGTACATAAAAATGTGCGAAATCAAGAACGATTATACCTTAGGGAGCTATGCAAAGAGTCACGACATATATGTATGCAAGGAAGGAGCTGGGGAGGGTCCGCATGTGGGAGAGATAGAAAGAGGAGAGTGGTGCACAAGGAGACAAAGTGTGCTTGTTTGCAGTGGGGGTGGTGTGTGAGGTGAGTGCCCGAGAACCACATAACTAGGGAGATAGACGTTTGGGGGCGACGTTTTGTGTCTATGGGAAATATACACTCTACATAGTGCGTGTGCTTGGGTAAGTGAGATAGCGGGAGACCTAGAGAGTGAGGGAAGAGATGTGTGCATGCCCGAGAGACAAAGTGATAGAGACCTATGTTGGGGTCGGGAGTTTACAAGAGAGAGGGGTGTTAATGTGCTCGTGTGATGGTGTTTGGGGGAGAGAACGACTTCTCTATGTGTGTGTGTGTGTGTGTGTGTGTGTGGTGGGGGGTGACTTCAGATAAAGAGTGAGGTGTCTATATTTGAGGGACTTTAGCGTAATTGAGATATTGTGCACTCATGGTTGATCCATTTGTTTCACAGTTTGTACTATGAGATAATGATACTTTTGAACATGCGTGATATACCTTGATATACCAGAATTACAAACCTAAGATTGGAATTTTGGAATTCGACCCCAACATTAGCTTTTGTAATTCATTTAAACGGAGGTACATTATTTAAGCTGGGATTTCGTGATTTCAAATTCATATATCAAACCTAGAGATATACACATACGGGCATGTTCAAACTTTATAATCATCCACTTTATTCATACACATACACATTTTTGCTTTTGTCATCATATTTACGATAAACACATTTGGAATTTCATTTGAATTGGACTGTATGATGGTATTTGCTTGTATTAGCTCAATGATCCATATTTGAATTGAATGGACAATCTAAGTTTCGAGTTGGAGACATTGATTTTCAAAACTTGCATATTTTTTTTGCGTGCAAAACAAACAATTGTCGGCCATGATATCATAGTCGGCCATACGAGAGCAGAATACTTATTATTTTAGGCGCCAAAAGCTTTCAAACTTCCCGCTCACATCGAAATGTCACGCGCCTGAAAGTTTAGCCCAGCAATATTCCTGTTTTACCCCTGCCACATGAACGGAAAAGGGCTGCTTTGGTAACTCCATTGTTTTCCCCTCTTTGCCCCCAACATTCTTCCCCAGAGCCCCTCCCTTTCCCCTCCCCGACCCCCCCCAACCACGGCAAGCCGCCGAATCTAGTCCTCCGCTGCAGCGGTGGACCTCACACCCCGCCGGATCTACCTTCCGCACCTTGGAACCCTCAACTGCCAACTCACCACTTCACCGGAGCGGCTTCAGCGACTGGCTTATCCACCGCTCCAGATCTCCTTGACCGCCACCATGGTCCACCACACCGGATCTGCTTAACCGGCGCCCTCCACCACAGCGTAGGCCCTTCACTGACTCCCTCGTCCTCCCCTTCGTTGGCTCTTCATACAAGCCCTCGTCCGACGCCTCACCAAAAGCACTATACAATGCACCCGCCGAAGCCTTCGTCCACTGCACCGGACCCGCTCCACGGACGCCATATTCAACTCCACCGGCCCTGCTTTACCGACGCTGCAGCCTCATCAGGTTATTTCGATTTGTACTCCTTCGGTTTTTCTCTTTATCGTGCAACTGTTCACTTACCACAGATGAGCTTTCTTGTATGTCGACAGACGCCGCAACCGTAGAACTGGAGCAGCTTCAGCGATAGCGACAGCGAGCCCAAACTCAACCACAACATGAGCACCATCCACGATACTTAGCTATCAAGTATGACAACGATACCCATACGCCGCCGAGAATCAGGTAGTATTATCCAACGGCCGGTGCCTACGTTCACTTTCCTAGCATAAGCACCGCACCTTTGAATTTCTTCAGGGCATCATTCAGTTTTTCATGAGACGCATTATTCTGCTTGCACCTGTAGGGCCATACTTCTGGCAGTGAACATGTTACATGTGTTAAATTACATACCTATGCACATATAGTTAATATGCTTTAGTTTTGTTCTGATGCCACATGTTGGTTCCATCAGACTTCTTAATGTTCTCTATGCTTAATTACACATCAGCAAACTAGCATGTGGTTCCGCTGCTTTTTGGTCATTTTACCCTACATTTTCTGATGCTAGCTATTACATCACTGCTCCGAGCCTCTGTTCATTACTTGTTTGTGTGTTGTTGATCTTCCCAAGTTGCATGACTAATTTGATGCTTCTATTAATTATGGAGCTGCCAACCCCATCAAGCAAAATATTTGTTCTTTTGTAGCTGGCACCTCGAACAAGCATAAAAATAGAGGGAAGCAGATATATTGTCGTGTATGCACACACCCTTCTTTCATTAGTTTAGATGAACCATTGATGATCAATTTGGACCAGTGCAAGCGATTAAAATTAATTTTACCTAAATAGATGGTGCAGAATAAACTACAACAACTAGATTTGCAACCACGAGATGCTGACGATATCTTCAAAGAACATTGCAACAGCAGCTAGGCTTCATAGCAACATATGGTAAGCCAGTGTGTTTTAGTACATGTTAAATGTAATGCGAGTGGGCTGCTTTCTTGGCTTGTGCCCTCAACGTGTAATCCTACCAAATTACAAATAGTTCAGTTGTCTGCTATGCTATATTGCTTGATTCGAATGCTTTTTTGTTGTTACGTTATACCTGAGTTGGCCAATATGTCAGCAGTGCCTACTATACTATCGTAAAGAAATGCATGCCTATTTCATTTGAGTCCTTAACTTTTCCTCTCAACTTCATCTCAAGACTGTCTTTGTAATTTATATGAAGCCACACTGTTAAGTGCTTTCTCAGATTATTTCAACTGCTTAGATGCCTTGGCAACTTAAATATAGCGGTTGTACACTCCCTTTCAACTTTCATCTTACCATTTTAATTTCTTTTCGGCTGATGCTTCTTTGAACCATTTAAATATCATTTGCCATGCTCGGCAATAATTCGTCCGTCGTTTACCATGTAAGCTTACTGCCTGGATCATACGAGAATTATATCTTAATTATGTCCAGCGGAAACCTTTCAGGATGCCATTCACACTAGGACACAATGTACAACCCCAGAATCTATTTGTGGAAGTAGTGCACCATCCATGTTACCAGATGGTAGTACTTCAGAGGCAACACCGCCGGAAAGCAGTCTGAGCACAGATATTATAGTGCTTGAGGCTCTACTAGAGGCAGAAAGATATGGTGTGGCTGCCATGAATGAGGTAATCTTTATCTTGAGGCTGGAAATTACGGAATTAGCGGCACGCATTATGCAAGCAACCCAAGAATTGGAGGAAGTAAGAATGTTGCATTTGAATACGGAGGAGGTCCTGTTGTTTCTGCTATCTGAAGCCCAAGGTAATCCCGGTTCTTCTTTTGATACCAGTTGAAATTGTAATTATATTATTGTACTTGCATGTTGTGTCATGTCTCTGAGTGGATTATCTTGCAAGACCCCCTATGTTGTCCGGAATTCCATGTTGTCCATGTGTTGTAATGATCCGAATTTTTTAGGCGAGGTAATCATCAGTACTTGTATGATTGACATAAGGTGAACTATTTTTCGTGTGAGCATATTGTATTGGATGAAATAACTGTTTGAATCAGGCTGTATCCAACCTACTGAATTCGAAGATCACAGTATTTCTAAATCATAATCATATATAAAGGTGGAATAAATCTTTGTTGTGGTTTTTGAAGAAATAAATAACAAAACGTATAATTATCTGTGGATATTCGTAATCGAATACAAACTGGATTTGAGTTTAGTTTGCCAGGTCCCAGGGAAAACATGAATGCTAATTATCCCATGTTTTGAACGAAGCGACTAAACACCCACTATAATTTGTGGGCTGCCCGAAGCAAGTGTTTGCGAAATGGAAATTACTGTCTACCCCTGACACTTGACATCCTCATCGACCGGATTTACACTGCTGTCGATAGGGGTAGACTTGTAACTTCAATCAGACGTGACACGACGGCCTCTGAGCCCAGTCAGACACGGTGGGCGCCAAACATGGGCGGCAAAACACATTTGGGTTCAAGTTCGTCCGAAAGACATGTGTCTCTTCCTCCATTTCCCCATTCATACACAGTGGGCGGCAAAACAAACTCTCCTCGTCCGAAATAGGGGCAGATGTGTAACTTCCATCAGACGTGACACAACCGCATTGCCTGTCAGCCCCGTTCATACACCGTGGGTGCCAACCGTGGGCGCCAACCGTGGGCGGCAAAACACCCTCTCCTCGCCCGAAATAGTTACCGGCAAATATTTGGGAGATGCGAGATTACCGTCCTATCCCCAACAGACGCAATGTCTGAAATTTTAAACGGGGGATAAGTTCGTAACTTTCCCTCATTTCAGAGAAGCGCGTCCTAAAGTTTGAGTTCGCCCCCCTCCCCTCCATTTCCCCATTCATACACCGTCGGCGGCACGGCAACCTCTGCACCGTGGCCAGCTTCCTTCGTCCGCCACCCCATCCTCCACCTTGCCGGAGCCGCTACCCCTACCCCGTCGTCCACTGCAAGAGATGGACGTCTGTCATCCACGTCGCTGGACTAGGATACTTTCATCGCCTCCTCTTGATTCATCGGCGCCGTCGTCCACCTTGCCGTTGCCGCTCCTATGACCGCCTCGTCCACGGCAACAGGATATATCCCCCGACCCGGTCGTCTGCCGTCTAAAGTCTTATTCCCCGCCGCCGACAGCCATCGCACCCACAACACCCTCAACGTATCATCATAGGCCTACACGACGTCGCAAGAGAGGTGGTACTCTTCCATATGTGCTTAAGTTATTGATCTCACCCGGAAAATAGATCGTAATTTGTTTACTGTACTTTTCTTGTCCGTACCAAATCATAGTGGCTAGTTGAAAGCAAACATTGGTTGCGAAGTAGCTTTGTCCGGTTTGCACCTTTAGATCCGCCATGGCACGGGCACTATACTCGTAAAGCTTATGGTTTCCTCCCTTTATATTCACTACCATCATCGTAGGTGCTTCGTGTCATGCTAGCACTGGTCCTCAAGACCTCAACCCAAAGCTTACGTGTTGAAATACGAATCTGATATGATGCTCATATCACTAAAACAGAGAACGTTTAATTGGTCACCTAATGTTCCTATATTCGTTTCGAAAAGCATGTGCGCCACCCACTGCTCCAGCTAGTTCCACTTTCCTGATTTTTCTCTTGATGCTTAAGGTTTTCCCCTTTTATCTACTCTACTATGATCTCCGTAGGTGCTTTCTGTCGTACTAGCATTACTCCACACTTGAAGCTAAACAACAGAACACTCAGAATTCAAAAGCTTAGTTGTTCAAATATGATTGTGATATGATACTGATATTAGTTAACCGACACATTTAATTGGTTAGCTAAAGGTCCCACTTGAGTTTCCAAATGCATGTCGCGACATATAGAGAGAAAGCATAATTGCATTTCTTTGTCACTTGTTGACCGTACTTTCTTGTCCATACCAAATCTTAGTTGTTATTTCAAAGCAAACATCGGTTGCTAACTACCCTTTGCACTGTTTGCAGCTTCAGATCTGCCATCCCATAATCAGCCTACGTGGTTCGTGTCGTAATAGCACTGCTCCACCCATTGAGAAAAACAAGCTTAGTTGTACAAATTCATATCTGATATTATTGCTGATACTAGTAAAACTGAGAGATGTTTAATTGGTTAGCTAAATGTTCCTACTTTAGTTTTGAAATGCATGTGAGCCACATATGGAGAGACTGGAAAGAATAGTATTTCTCTGTGCGCTCTGGTTCATCATGGGTGGCCAACCGACATTGTATTGAAACACTTGTAATATCTTCAATTCGCTTGCTCTTCTGCTCTTCTTTAAGATGATACTCTTCTCTTGCGGTCGACTGGTCAGGTCGAGTTGTTCTCCCTTAGTATATTTTGAATTTGTCAGGTCAGGTCGACTTGTTCTTCTTTACTATATGTTGAAGCTATCATCTACGAAGTGTCATCACTTCCGGAGCTCTCATATTTTGAGGAGTAGGCCACATTATATTAATGCACAAAACAAATTATAGCATGCATGGAATCTTTTAAAAGAATTGTAGAGATAGCACAAAGGGGTTTACAGGGAGGCAATATTGGATTAGAATCACTTCTGCATTACAAAGAAAATCTCACTTGTTTTTACGTTTTCATGCATGTCAGATATTGAACATTATCAAAATGAATATGAGAATGGGCGCATGAGAGGAATATTGTGGAACGATCCACTAGCTAACAAACTTGGCATGGTGGAGGATGGCCTATCTTATTCACCCATCAAGGTGCTTGCTCTAACTTTGCAAAGTTGTATTGGTCGCACATATTTTGCATCTGACCTCTTGCATTTATTCTACTTTGTTACACCATCTGCTTAGTTTAAGCATCATATATGAGTATATGCCATAACTATCCATTTTCTGTACCTATTCCATGTGTCGTCACACTATGTTTTTCTAGTCAAATGTTGTTCTTTCGTGATAGATGTCCAAAAGGAAGAGGGTGAGTGCAGATCCTCAAGGACTACAAACTAGGTATTTGGAAAAGGTAGTGGCACCTATTAAATCAGATAGATAAGCAGCCACAGAAAACACAGGCCCAACTGTACCACACTTTACCCCTACTCTAGTGGCCAAACCCCTATTAGAACTGCTGGGAGCCCAGCGTCAGGTACTGTCTATGATATCAATTCAAAATTTGAACTCCTAAATTTCTACTTGTGCCTTACCTTCTCTCTTGTATGAAAACTAATTTCGTATGAATCTCCTTGCTCAAAGGATCATACGATCTCAAAACAATAATAGGCTCTGCATTGCTCTTGTCAGTACCTCTCTCCCTTTTGCCTTGTAACGCTGTACTTAATTAATTGCTATTTGATTATGTATCATCAGTCTGCACCTGAGATTCATTATCCTTTGTTTCTTCTAATATTATTTGATCTATATTTACGCTTTGCAAAATGTAGAATAATGGCAATGCTTATAAAGAATTTTCTTTGGGGAATTTATTGAATTATCCTTCCATCAACATGGAGGAGGTCTTTGTCCAGCCCGTGTTAACATGTAATGTAAGTTCATCCTTCTCAAGCCTTCAAACTTTGTTCTAGTATAGATTTGGATAGGCATCATTGCCTTCACTGCTGTTTGCTTTGCTGTTTACATCTGATTGGATGTTTTTACAACTACCAGTTTCAAATTGTAGTTGTAAAAACATGTTCCTTATGCAGAAAAGATCCATTTATTTGCTTATATAATTGTGAAACTTGTTACGTGTCTCCTTGTTTCTCTTTCAGAGTCGTATCCCTTACGCCAAGAAGAACTTTAGGGAAGATAGTGAGCCAAACCATCTTGAGGACAGTGAGATGACCCCAAGGTCTTGTCTTGATGAAGTTAGTGAGTTGAAGCTACTCACCAGCAGGTGTGAGACAACCTCTGTGCAGTCGCTGCCTCAATCAGTTCGACTTCTTCAGTCTCAACTTAAAGCGGAAAGGCTTGCTTCAGCTCAGCTCCGACTTGAAGTCAAAGATGCAATGAAGATGTCAGAGGACTGCCTTGCGCACCATCATGCCTTAAATCTAGTGTTGATGCATCTATCGTTGACACAACTGAGGTCTACTCAGCTTCTTTAGCTGTTTGGGGGGCCGACCTGGCTAGGCCTAGTGCCTTCTGAAGTGCTCTCAGTTTTGTATATTCTTTTGTCGGCGCGTTTATTTGCACTAGTGGCGAACTTTGATGCCTAGTGGATGTAATATGTGTGATAGCCGTGATAGCCTAGCATAAGTTGATTGCTTATTTATTTCCTTGTTGTCTTGTTTATTTGTTTGCTTGTAGTCATTGCAGTTCTTTTTCGCGGTTTGCTCGTGGCTGCAATAACCTATTTTTTAAAACTAGGCCACAATAACCATGGGCTAATATTTACCGTAGTGACACTGGGCCTCCTACGGGCCGTAGAAACAGTGGGCCTTCTATGGGACGTAGAGACAATGGGCCTTCTACGGGACATACAAACAATGGGCCTTCTACGGGCTGTATCATCAATGGGCCTTATACGGGCAGTATGATCGATTGGCCAAACATGGGCCAATAACAGGCCGCATTATGGCCGTAAACGGGCTAGAGTTGGAATCGTCCGTTCATGGGCCGACCATAATGGGCCATCGTTAATAGGCCGTATTTCATGACGCTATGAAAACGGCCCAACGTGTTAACGCACCACAAACGGGCCGACTGTAACCACGGGTTGAATTTGGTCCATAAGCAGAAAATGACAGTAACGGGCTGTAAGTAAACGAATGCTGGAAATGAGCCCAAGAATAAATGGGCTCTGAGTAGGCCGAAAGATAACATGAGCTGGAAACGGCCCAACGGAATAACGGCCCCTTAATGGGTATAAAGTGATACACTGTTCATTATGGGCCAGTTTCACCACAGGCCGTTAATGGGTGTAAAGTAATACAATGTTCATTACGGGCCAGTTTCACCACGGGCCGTTAATCGGCCAAGAGTTACATAGGGCCTCATATGGGCCAAAAGACATCATGGGCCATACATGGGCCAGAAGGGAAACGGTCATTGAACTTGTCTTATACTAGCTCACTTTGATCATTGTATACGAGATATGGTGATTATACAGTCACTGGCTCAGCGTATAGCTCCGTATTTGTCTAGTTGACTAGTCAAAGAGTCCGCATGCGCCTCATCAGCTCTTGTTCTATATCTATCTATGCGGGCCTACCTGTCAATGGAGAAATAAATACTGTAAAACCAAAATTATGCGTATGTGGGGAATCAAACCACGGACTCGTCGCTGCAACGCACCCTGGTTAGCCAAATGAAAATGAAATACTTCGCGTCAGACACTCATGCACACGCTGTCAAAGCATGCTAATGCATGCACGTCGACCTCTAAATCAAAGTCCTGCTCATGGCGCAACGCAAACAGCGAGCCCATCACCTGCGCGCCCCGGTGGTGCCTGACATTACTGTTTAGACGTTTGATGGAGGCTACGCGAATGCCGAGCATGTATTGACCTGGCTCAACACCAACGGTCATACTCGGATCGCCTTGCTCATGTATATCGTCCATCACAACGACAATCTATAAAATAGCCTAGCTAGAGAGGGTATTATGGTAGTATGGTACAGAGTATGTACTATCGTGAGCGACCGATCTTAGTGCCAATGCACACCGAAACCCCTTCCATTGCTAGCGCGCGCTTCCCGCCTGAAACGGTGACCTTCACTCCAGAATGTCAATGCCGCATTCACCGGACTTAACTGCATGTGCAATTGGTGTGTCACTGACATGCGGGCCAGATGCCTGTTGGGCCCACATGTCAGTAACCCAATGCATCTGCAGTTAAGTCACTGAAGCAGCGTCTGCATTCACGCCCGACGAACCTACTCCAGCGCCAGTTGTCCATCCGTCTGCCGCGGCTCATTGCCATTCACCCGCTATATTAACTTGAGCCACAGCTCCCAGCCATAGCCAAAGACCCACACTTATTCTCCTCCGGTCCCTTCCTTATGTCGGCACCACTCCAACCATGGCCTCCTGGCACTCCGAATCTCTCTTGGACGTACTGTCGCAGGACTAGACGAGGGACACAGGCGGCTCCACTCCGGGCGCGCTCGAAAGCTCTCTTCAACGTACTGTTGCAGGAGCAAAC
>NC_041389.1:475290040-475303568 GCF_002162155.2 Triticum dicoccoides
CATGACCACGAAGCCGGCGCGCGTGTGTTGGCACAGCCGGCAGCGAGGAAGAGTAGTACATGGTAGGTCGCCGCCGCTCTGGTCCCGGGAAGGCCACCGCTACTCCATTCAGTTGACGCCAAGCTTGGTGGGGTAAACATCGGCGGCTGATTAGCCGCTTGACGGCGACGTGGAGGAAGAAATCTTCAGAACCTTGTGCTCCGGAGGAGGAGGTTATCGAGGCAGATGAGGAGGAGGCAAAGGCAATGGTTGGCTTTCTTGGGTTCATGGCCGGACATGGTGGTCGGGCGCCGGCGATCATTTAGATTATGTTTACAGTTGGTTTTAGTATGGTTTGTGCGAAATATGTAATTAATTTCGTCCAGTTTGTAGGAAAAGTTTTCGAAATGTAATGAATTTCATCCGGTTAATTTGAAATTTTCTTTGTTTGCACGAATTTCGTCCGGTTAGTTCATATAGATGCCGGTGTAAATTTGTGGGGCAGCGCTGGAGATGCCCTAACTATCATGCTATAATCGCTAACAGTCCTCCATTTTTATCTTGCTTACATAAAAATTGAGCAAGTGGACGGCACTGTAGCACGTCATATCACTCGAACTAGCCCGCCTAACAAGCGGGAAAGCACCTCCCTCGTCATTTTATCGATCGATCGTGCGAAAATGTTACGCTTCGCAAGTTCTAAAGGAAAAGGCGGCACACTTACGACTCGTACGCGTCGCACCCCCGACAGTCCGGCTCGCGCGCCGCCCACCACATGGGACACGCGTTGTCTTGCAATTTCACTCACATGTGGTATTGTAATTGAATAAACCGGCGATAGCCGAAATCTAATCGCTTGGCGAGTGTCGGCTGAGAAGAGAGAAACGGGGGAGGGAGAAGAGATCGCCCACCCGCCGCGCACGGGCTCCAAGAAATATATGGTGATAATGTGAGGTGGACCATGCTGGAGTCCGACCCGCTTCCGGAGCCCGCTCTGACCACCCTGGCCCCTCAAGACGCCAGCTGCCCATCGCATGTATAGCAAGTAGTCCCCGCTTATGTGGAGGAGAGACAGGCATTGACAAAGTCAAGGAGTAACAGTGGAGACAATAGCTTTCATAAAAAATAAACAATGAATACTCGTTGCTCGTCCTCTATAAAGGAAAGAATTCTTTCATTCGCCGACATGTGGTACGTCGACCATCCTGGTCCACCTGCCATGCACAAAATTATTCTGGTCTACCCCGGTCGTATCGCAGGCCCAACCTTTCCCACTATAAGTTGGTCGGACGAAGGAACCATCATGACTTTGTTGAATTCCGCTTCTTCAAGAAAACTTACTATACCCGCAATACTGCTACCACACACGAAGACTGGACGGCACTGTACCACGTCATATCACTGAAACCCACTAGGCCAAACTAGCCCGCCTAGGTCATCTATTTTGGAACGAAGGGAGTACGTCTCTACACTGCTATGATTTTGTGTTGCACGTTCTCTGTACTTTTGCTACGATTTTCCTACCCTATGAACCAAATGAGGCCTGAATGTATCCGTGTCGACTATTGTCTGATCGATCGCTAAGCCTACAATTTTAGGAGCTAGGGCTATTGGTCGATCGACATGGGATAAGTATAAGCGTACCACGAGCTCATCAGCCCCAATGTTTCTCTTCGGTGAGTGTTTTGCATGTACTATAGCTCGCACAGTAGCTATCCTACTAACACCAAGAATCATCAAACAAGCCTTGCTGATATGATAAACAGTTCAAACATACATGTAAGCATGCGATATATTACATCAAAATCCGGTGACGATACATCTGTTTCCATCACTTTGAGAGGGTTCGCATGATTCATCGCATGATTCACTATCAAACAAAAGTAGCAAGATCTGCCCACACAAGACAGTGCACTAGCCCTAAGATGGTTTGATAACACGCATCGTTCTGGTAACTAAACACAGGGCAATGCAAACTACCCTGAAGGATTAGCGCGGCCAACTATTTCTTGTCATCGATCTCTCGGGCAATGACCACAACACGGACAGCGGCATGGGAATCGATTTCTAGGGCGATGTCCACAGGACTGACCACGACATCGGAATCGATCTCTGGGGAGATGTCCACAGGATGGACAGCGGCATCGGAATCGATCTTTGGGGTGATGCCAACAGGATGGGCCACGACATCAAAATCATCAAGGACGTCCACCGACACCTGCACAACCCTAACATATTAGCAAGCACATTGCAAATAATCAAAAACTACAACTATGGTAATAAGCCATTATTTTTTACCTTGTGCAGCTCATCGGGGGATCTCATCCCTCCGGGGGCCATCTCCTCATCCTCGATAGGGGCCATCACCTTGCCAGGGGAATACTGCTTCTCAATGGCGACTATCTCCTCAAACTCGGTCTTGAGCCTCACATAGGTGGCAATCAGAGTTCCTGTGGTAGGCACGGTGGGGCCCTTGCTATTCTTCCAACTTTCTTCAAGGAGTTCGTCCGCCAACGTCCTCAACTCTTTGGCCAGTGCTTGTTTCTTGGGGTTATTCGTCTCCATGGGTTGGCCCGCCAACATGGTCAACTCATTGGTCGGTGCTCGCTTCCTAGAGATCGCTGTCTATAGTGGGTTGTCTGCCGGCAACTCTTTGCCTAGTGCTCCAGGATCCATCAATGAACTGACAAACAAAAAGCAATCAAAAGGAAACCACAATCGCAATGAAAACGGGAAAATAATAGGATGTGAGAATCAGTCGGTGCTTCGCAAAAACAAGATTCTTGGAATGAAAATATAGCAACATAACTGATTCGCCCACCTTTCCTTCGTCGGTACAGAAGAAAAATGGCAGAAGTGAGTAGCCTGGAGTGAGGTTTTCTTCAAGAAAGGGAAGAAAGGGCTTGAACGAGCGTTCCAGTGAAATGATGGTTGCTTCGTCCAGTCCAACTTGGAGGCCACCTTACCACTACTGGTAAAGGTGTGGGTTTTGTGATATGACGGGTCATGACGGCCACACCGGGGTGACAGGTGAGTCTCGACTGTAGCACCCACTGTGATTTGGTGGATGGCACGTGGGCCCGAATGCTTTGAAATGTCCCGCATGTAGATAGAGCGGCTAGTCATATAGGAGTGCTCAATATTGTGCACCGCGACCAAGGCGGAGAGGAAAACGAGAGAACTACGTAATTAATACATGAGTTTAATTAGGGTAGTTTTGTAAAGTAGTACGAGATACTACCTTCGTCTAGGTGAATAAGTCATTCACGTAGTTCTAGGTCATCGATTTGAGGAATTAAATATGTGTTATATGTCATGAAAAGTATCACTAGATTTCTACACGGATGTAGTTTCTAAGTATATATTTTTTGTCACATATAATACATATTTAGATAGTTAAATCGTCAACCTAGAACTATGTGAATGACTTATTCACCTAGACAGAGGTAGTACATTCCTCCAATTGCAAAATGCCTTGGTTCATGAGATTTGAGATTTGAGCCCTATAAACCGGAAGGGAGGGAGTACTCCACGGCTGCACGCGGTGTAGTCTAGTCACTTGTTGAAATCTCTAAAAAGGCAAATACTCCTTTCTGGCTTACAGGGCTATACTACTCCCTCTGTCTAGGTGTGTAAGTCATCTTACGAAAACCAAATAGTCCCAAAACACTTAGGCGCGGTGCATTAACTTCTACCTTGCTTCTTGTTTCTTGACATATCAATAAATAAGAGATGAGAGGTGTGCATGCTTTTAATGACTTGCAATGGCGAGTTCATTGCAAGCAATGCTATTAATTAGCAAATAAACATTGGTGACCCCAGGAGCAAACGGTGCTAAGCGCGTGGACCTATGGAGAATGAGTATCAACCAATGGATGATGGAGTTTAATTGTTAAACAATAGAAATTTTGTCTCATGCAAGAACCTGGCTACTATATGCATGCTCCAAGGCACCGCACCATGCGAGCGCTCGCAACTGGGACGTTTGGGTTGTGCTTGGCTCTTCGCCTCTTCGAGAAGATGAACAATGATGTTACTCCTACTTCTACAGTATCGAATCCACTGCTGCATGTCCGTGCACCTCGTGCGGGAGGGATAGCGTGTAGCGAAAGCTTCTACTTACTGTTCCTACCTTTGCGTCTATGACTGGTGGGCCCAACAAGTGGTTGGCCCTCCTGTCATGCAGCCAAAGGCAGGTGCAGTTAAGGCACCGGAGCTCAGTCCGCGAGGGAGAGGGTGTTGTAGTAATAAAATTTCTTGGTCTTGTACGAGTTGACGCGACACATCAAAGCACTGCACTCGATATAAGGCTGGTCATGATGGGGAGTAACATAGACTAGTAACATGCATATGTTACTAGTCTATGTTACTTATCTCTATAGTGCATAGTATCATAGGTGGTCTCATTTATTGACATGCATGACACATAGTAGCATCACATTTATTTTGTTACGGTATCTACCTATGTTACTATAACCATCTCTCTCTTCTTTAATTGCCTACCACATAAGCATGTTTGCGAGTCCCAAGTGCATGATACTACTTATGTTACCCCCACTATGGCCAGCCTAAGTCTTTTTACACATTTCAAATGGACTACTTCGTATGTAGACATATTCTGCTTCGTATGTAGTCACTTGTTGCAATCTTTAAAAAGACTTATATTTGTAAACGGAGGGAGTACAACGCATTCATGCATGCCGTGACTTTCCTTTTGATACTTGCATGTGTTGATTTGATGCACCTTGCCAAATTTTGACTATAAATTTAACTAACCAAATTTTAATGCATGTCACAAAAAATTACGGGGCTGTTTGGATTGTGACTGTGTTTGTCTTATGTTGCCACAATATTTTTCCCACACTTGCCACACTTGCCTAACCTGAGTTGCTCAAATTGTTAGACACACTTTGGCTTGCCTAAGGGAATCTTGCCACAATTTTTGTGTCTATGACACATTATTTTTGTGTCTATGACATGTGGAGTAGAAAATATAAATAATAATGCATGTTGGGGCAACCCACGTTTAAGCTAATTTTAGCCATGGGCTTGTTCACAATTTTTACGAGGGGGTGGTTGTTCGTTTAATGGAGGGACTTGTAGTACCAGACTTGAACGATACAAAGTGCGACCTGGCACACCGTAATACCACTTGGAACAAGCGGGTAGCTATCTCAAAAAACAATCAACAACTAAAAAAACCGCGACCTGGCATGTAGTAGTACACAATTTTAAACGATTGTTTTGATGGAGTGAAAAAGGAAAACTACCCCACTACGTATATATAGGCTGGATCCTCTGTGCTTGCTTGCTAGGGTTGCTATATTCACACACTCTCATCCTCTCCAGATCTAAACAAGATAGGGGTAGTAGCACTGTCTTCTCCCTTCAAAAAACACTGGCTTTCTATCCTCACCGCTGGTTACAGATCCGGACGTATCCCCCTCCCCCAGTGAAGGGGAGGAGGGGCAGCGTTTAGGCTATCATCGACAGGGAGGGAGGAGACCCACTGCCGGCCGTACCGTTATCTCTAGCCGAGCGCCGGCGTGTGAGGTCCTCCAATCCCGTCGTCGTTGCGTGTGGGCGGATCGGGACTCCCGCCGCCCACCTATCCACATCCCGACGACCTTCAGGTATATCTTCGTTCGAAACCGCCTTAGCTCTACCTCCCCAGCTTGCTACGTCGCTGCATGTGCATCATTTTCTACCTCTTAGCCCCTCTCGATCGGATGGTCCAACGTCACCTAGTATTTTTTTTATTCTATTGTTAGAGGTAAAGCTACTTCATGGAGTCGAATCTTGTACTCCCTCTGTCCGAAAATACTTGTCATTGAAATGGATGTATCTAGATGTATTTTAGTTCTAGACACATCCATTTTGATGACAAGTAATTCCGGACAGAGGGAGTACTTGGTTCAAAGAAGAAATAAAGTGGGGGTGGGGGAATTTAGTATGTACATCGGACTTGGTACAAACAAGAAGGAAAGGGGGTGAAAGTAGTACGGACTGGTCATCCAACCGGTATCTTGGTCGAAAAGGGAAATATAGGTGTAACGTTGTACACAGTGGTATGACCAGGACTAGATTTTCTATCCACACATAGGAGTAGGTGGCTAGAGTGAACAAAAATGGGACCAACCCAGATATGTTTCTTGGATGTTTGTTTCTCGGGGGAACAAACTATGAATAACCACTTTACGCCCATGTTTACGTACATGGTGTTGGACTGCTGGTGCATCCACTATCCCATGCCCCTATACCAAATATTTAGCTGTTCTTAATCTAATGTTCCTGGTAAAAATGAAGCCATGCCACTGTTATAAGCCACAACAAGTTTAGCCAAATGTTTTTGCCTGTAATTGTTTGAGACTCTGACTGTTTCCTCTGTACCTTTTTATGCAAACAGGGATATCCAATTCACCTGGATGTTGTTGTGACCTTTTGGTGCACTGCACAAAACTCTTCTTAAAAGAAATGACTTTTGTGCTGTTTAACTAGAATGTCAGAATGGAACAGTTGGTTCATTTCGGTGGAACTGCACAAAGGGAGATCTGTGTTCCAATCCTCATCATCCATATTGGCGCCATAACCTTCCTTTAGGTAAGAATGATATTTAATGCATGTGTTCATCTCTATTTTCCGACTGCCATGAGAAAATAATGCTATTTTTTACTAGTACACTTGTACTCCCTCACTGACAAAACCAATTCTGAACTAGAAGACCAATCATGTACTTGGTTTCACCAACTGTTGAGGAGAAAGAGAAACAGAGCATGAAGAGGAAGAAGAAGAAGGAGGAGGAGGAGGAGGAAATGAAGAAGATCACACGATGGTACCATCCTATGTTATCCTGACATCTTGCTAGTGGTATTGTATTGTTGTGTTGCTACTAGTCTTAATTTACTTGGAAAACTAGCAAGATGCTTGTTCGTTGCACATAACATCGAGATGCACTTAACAACAAGATCACCAAATCTATTTTCTGTAAGAGTACAAGAGTAATAGATAATAGAGTAGAGATAGATAGAGAAATGCAGCATAGTAGTACTTGGCTTAACAACACATCATACTAATTAACCAGATTCTCGATGCATGTGCGACCCAGCTCTACACGATCTACAGTGCCAAGTTGATCTTGCTGAAGCCGAGGCCTCAGTCGAGGCCATTCAAGGGCTCTGGCAATGTCTCCCTTACATGTGAGACGATCCTCCAGGGAGCCCTTCCACTTCTGTCATCTCTCCTGCAAGGTCACTTAATTAATCAAGAGTACTTAAGTAGCACTAATTTATTGTTGCCTAATTTTCCCGTCAGAGTTAAACAAAACTTTAGTAGCACCCTATGCTGAATCATGTATGTGTATATATGTATCTGGAGGTGAATCATGTGGTGGAGCAGGGAGGGAATCTTGGTAGTGTCATGACATAATAAGGCTATTGTCTTTCTATCCTTTCTCACTAAGCTAATGAAGGTTTCACCTTTTTCCTACTTGTGCAAACAGGGATCATGTTGTGCCAATCGTACATTTTAGTGGAACTGCACTAGAGAATACAATGAACTGTATCCTAGCTAGTGCTTTAACTCTGCTAGAAGTTCTTGATAATCTTTCGATATAATCTCACCACTGGTAAACAAGAGTTATTTCAACCATACATTTGACGTGCACAAAAATATATACTATCGAGTGATTCCAGTGAGTGCTTTACCATCTCTTCTGGAATTACTTGAATAAGCATATTTTTCTCAGGTTGGTACCAGCCTAAGGCCTTCAGCCATATTAGTTTGTTGTACCTATATATTTCTTATGCTACTGTGTTACTACTGTCATGATAAACTCCTTTATCTTTGCACGTTAAAGTTTTGCAACCTATGATACATGGCAATGTTTTGAGTGTTGAGCTGATTGGCACTGATTAGATAAACTAATACCTCTCTTTATGCAAGACTACTATGTTGCTAACTTTACCCATTAAGATACTGAGGGTGCTTCTGTTTGTTAGTGTATGTTTCATCAACTAGTCCCACTATTACAGTAATCTCACTCTCTCAATATATGTGACAATAGGGATGCTCGATCTTGGTGGAACGGCACAAAAACTTTGGGTGCTTCATTGCCTCGACCGCTTCCTTCCCTTCATGTCAGTCGCTTTGTCTCGGCTTGCTTGCTTCCTTCGTTTCCTATCAGTCGCTTATCTCGACTTCTAGTGAAAGGAAATAGTAATTGATATGCTACCTCACACAGGTTGGTGCTGGGCTCTATCCTGATTATTGTGCTTGTCATGCATTGGTAATTTGGTATTGTGCTACTATTTGCTGATTTTATAAAGGAATAACTTGGAGCCTGAACTCGCAGGCAAATCATTGCATTGGGTGATTTTAGTAGAACTGCACAAAATGATCAGATGGACAGATACTTATGTTGCTGCCATGTAGTCCAAAGTTCACACAGACAAGCATCGATGTTGACAAGAAGTGCCTATATTCATTCAAGTATCAACCAGCGTCAACCAGTTGTCAAACTCCCAAGTATTAGGAGAGTGAACGCCAAAAATATTGCTTGGCGCATAGGCCAGAAGAACACACTCCAGTCTTTGGTCCCAACTTGTGCCTTTTGGTTATTGGCAGATATGGTAGCGAACTGTATGGCATGGAGTCTAAAGATTCCAGACAAGTTGGTTGACGCGTATATTCATCTGGCACTTAATCAGTCTGCACGCCAGGGATGCTCCATTTCAGTTGAATTGCACAAATAATTTGGGTGGTTCATTTTCTCAACTGCCTCCTTTCTCGTGTGCAATGTAGAATTTTGGCGAGCTACAGGACCAAGATGAGCCAGTAACTAGTTGGATGAAAGTAGTGGCCAAGTTGCTCAAACCTTGCTCGGCACGAGGCCACTATTTGAGGATAAACCTACAAGCAAAGTTCAGATTGTCTATGCTGCCTCTTATGTACTCGAAAGTTTACTCGTACAAGAACTAATTTTAGCAAGAAGTACCTCCGACTGAACACCATTTACCAGTCTGTACCCTAGGTAATTTAAGTTCGTCCATGGATCATATTGGATGTGATCTCAATCATTTGGATGCATAAACATACTGTACATGTGTATATCTGAATACTTTTTGTGAATTATGCATGAATATTGTCGTGTGATCTATCAATCATTTGGATGCATAGATATGCTGAGCTTATGTATATATGAATCTTTTGAGTTGTTGATAGTGAATGTTGGCTATGAATATGAATGTGTCCTGTGAACCTGAGTTTGATACGAATGTTTACCTTTTCTGTTGTATTTGTGTGTGAACTTGTTAGTATGCCTACTGTGGGGTATGTGACGTGTGGCTGTCAACGGCACACCTTCTTCCTGAGAAGAATTGCAACTGCTTTGTTAGGGTAGCAACGGCGCATCACCTCTTTTTAATCTTTTTATTACTCTGTCTTCCCTCTCCCCTGCTCAACCCCTGCCGCAATGTTTTCGGCCTCAAAACAAACATAGTACTGCGTTGTTTTTGGGGCTTGTTGGAAAATTGAGTGCTAGTTTCTGTAGGTTGGCCCGCCTAGCAAATGGGCTGCTGGTCCACCACGACAGACTGGGAAGCTAAAAATACAAGTTGTATGGTGCAGAGGCAAGTAAAAAAACGCTATCGAGAGCCATCCACTGAAGAAGAAAAATCGCTCCTGATGTGCTTCTTCAGTCGTGCCGCCGGGCCCCTCTTTAATCCAGTTCGCTCGGGGATCTGGTATCATATTTTTCCAGAGGGCGAACAAGTATCAGCTAGGCCTAGGTTTTGTATTTTAAAATGCGTAGCCTATGACATACGGAGACAGTGGTTTCAATTTATTTTTTGAGGTCCATACCGGCCTATGGGCTTTTTCTTAAAGATCGGCAGCCCAATGTATTTTTTAACAAAACGCAGGTCTCTGTTATATTTATCTATATATAAGAATAATAATGTTGTGTCCAATTTATGTTTTCCCTTCTGACCACATTATATATATTTATATTATTACTATTATCGTATATTTTACAGAGACTTTTATATACATTATAAAAACATCCCACGAGTTATTAACTTATAAAAGTAAATGTTTAACAAAAGTTGGCAAGGAAAATCCTGGTTGTTTTTTACTCACAGGCAAGGAAAATCCTGGTGATTGCGTACAAAAGCTTGCGAAGATTTTAAGCACCAATTTAATAATAACGCGCTCATTTTTATTTTGAGCAATAACTTGTTAATTTGTTAATTATATATGAAAAATGTGCCTCTCCGGTTTATTCTTTGATATTAATTGCTCCTTCTAACATAACATTATATATATAACGAGGCTAGCATTTTGTTTTTTGAGAATCACAGCGCACTTTATTGCCTAAGTTCAATGCTTACAGGGATACATAAATGAGCAGGTGGTCCATCAAGCCACACATGCCTACATATATCAAGAGACGTAGCCATACGTGCTAGTCTATGAGGCTCCTCATTACATTCACGCTGTTCATGACTAAAAAGACAAGCCCTAAATAAATTACTTAGTTCTTTGATCTCATGAAACACCATTTAATGTCCACCAAGGTTCTTTGGTGCTTCGATTTCTCGGACGACTCTCAGACAGTCAGTAGCATTATGTACTCTTTCCAGGTCTAGGTCCTCACTCAATGCTAGTTCTTCTCGACATGGGCTGGAATTCGTGTATAAATGGGCTGGGATTTCTTAGAAAATATAACGAGCCCAGCTAATTCGTCTATTTCAAGGAAGTGCAAATGGGTTGGGATTTCTTAGAAAATATAAATGGGCCTGATTGACGCGAAATTATTTGTTCACCCAGCCCAGCAAATCGACTGTACATTCTAGAAAACAAGGGTTAAATATATGCCACATTTTTGCATGCTGACATGTGGGCCAATAGGTCGAAGCCTACGCAGGGCGTTGTCAAATTGGTCAAAAAATGATTGTGACATCTACAACCATTGGATTTATATCCAACAGCCGGCATGCACCTTCAATCTTTCGTCTTCTTCCTCCAGCGTCGCTGGGACCACCCGTTCCGGCCTCCGGCGGCTAGCGGCTCTGCTTAGCACGCATCAGTGTGAAGCGCTACCCCACCGCTGGCCAGGCTATCGCTGCGAAGATGACTGTACATGAGGCTAACAGTGGGGACGCACCACGCCCATGGACGCATGCATGCAACGAACTCGGCGTGGTCAACATGGTCAAGGAACGACTTCCATCGGAAGTATGCTGTACGTGGAGAGGCTGACAGCTGGGCCCACTAAGTTGACGGGGATGAAGGGCTTTGTCAACTTAGTCAATATGAACGATTCTAGCTGCAGTGACCGTACGATGTACATCCAATGGCCATCGTGCTTCTTCAACCTCTGGTCTTCTTGATCCAGCCGCCGAAAGCAGCACCGATCGTGCCGCCTGCTCCTGCCTCCCATGGCCGGCTGTGATGCCGTGGAGGCCTCATCGTCCCCTACTACTCCCACCGCTGGCCAGGCCATCCCTCCACCCACCCACACCCCCTGTTATTCTACAGCGACGGCAGCCTCACACCGTAGCCGAACAAGTGAACCCTCATACTCCTCTACGCGTGGGCATCCACTGCCGCGTCTTCCCCGGCTCCGCGTCATCCCCTTCCTAGGCCTCACCGTCGTCCACTGCCATGGTGCTCTCTGCGCGGCGTGGTCAATGTGGTCAACGACCGACTTCCATCGGAAGAGTACTGTACGTTGGACTTTATATTGATATACATTTATTTTTAAAATCAGTTTGAATGTGACTCGAAATTTCGGGATTAAAAACAGTTCAGACCGCACCGAAATATGCAAAATTTCGTATAATTTTTTAACTGTGGCCACAATATGGGCTGTAATGCTAACAAAAAGAATATGGGCTCCAAAAAAACCCTTAAGAATTAGCAAATGGGCTGTAAATTATTAGAAATAATGGCACATGGGTTGTATGCTGTTTTCCACAGATTTGAGGCTTTCCTAAAAAAAAGGTTGACGCACAAGCAGTGACTGTTGGATTTCCATCCAACGGCCGTCGTGCTTCTTCAATCTCTTGTCTTCCTGCTCCAGCTGCTCAAACAAGCGCCGGCGGGACTGCCGGCTCCCTCCTACCCGCGTCCGGCAGTGCTGCCGCACAGGCCTCACTGCCCCACCATACTCCCATCGCTGGCCTAGCCATCCCTCTAGTCACCCACACCTGCTGTTATTCTCCGGCGATGGCAGACGAACCAGTAAACCCTCGTACAGTCAGGTGGAGAGGCTGAGAGTTGGGTCCATATCGGCCGCAAGGAAGTGCCTCCTTATTACGCCAAAATAATTATTCCTCCACCTGACAGTGGGGACCCACCGGACGGGCCACCGTATTTCGTGAAAAAAACGTTTCCCCCATGACTCCTGGGACCCACCAGCTACACCTTCGCATGCAAGGAATTGCATCCGGGCAAAAAAAAATGATTCACCCCCCTAATAGCTGGGACCCACCAGCTACATCTTCGCACGCAAGGAAGTGCCTGACAGTCGGGACCCACCTGGTCGAAGCCTACGTAGCGTTGTCATTCTGGTTGCGAATGTGTTCGTACATATATACTGGTGGATGTAGAGATGCGCACGTGTCGTAGTGGAGGCGCGCATGTAGCACGTACACGTACGTACAGCGGCCAAGGTGCAAGAAAGAAAATACGGCCACGTATGTGTACAAACGGGCGGGGTCTCGAACGCCTACTCGCGCATATATACGTACGGCTAGGGCTCGTGTACATAGGTTGGGTCGGAACGGAGAAACAGCGGCGGCGTCGTGTTCATGGGGAGCCAACCGGCTGGGTTGGAATGGAATGCGTCGTCGTGTTCATCGGGAGGGCTTGGATGGAACAGGTGATCGAAACGAGGCCTGGTGTACCACAGAACGGAGGAAACGGACCTCCTACGTTCGGTACGGGGTCCTGTTGATCGGGAGGGGTGTGGCATACCGCAAAACGGAGGAAATAGACCTCCAACGGTCAAAACGGGGGTCCTGTTGATCAGGAGGGGTGTGGCGTACCGCAAAATGGAGGAAATGGACCTCCTACGGTCGAAACGGGGGTCCTGTTGATCGGGAGGGGTGTGGCGTACCGCAAAACGGATGAAACAGACTTGTGCTGGAGCGCTACGGTCGAAATGGGGGTCCCGTTCATTGGGAGGGGTCTGGCGTACCGCAAAACAGGACTCCACAGGATACCGTTCATCTGCACCGTCGACCTCCTCCAGCCTCCACGGGATACTGTTCATCCACCATCGACCTCCTCCAGCCTCCACCTGCGACTGTTCATGCACGGGCTCCTATTCATCCAGCATCCACCGTGCGCTACTCCACCGGCTACTGTTCAACCACCCCCCTCCACGGGCTCCTGTTCAATCACCCCTCCACGGGCTACTGTTCATCCACCCCTCCACCGTCTACTGTTCATCCAGCCTTCCACAAGGTCGTCCTATTCATCCAGCCCTCCACGGGGTCCTGTTCATCCAGCCCCAACCGCCTCGATCGATCGGGGTCCTGTTCATCCA
>NC_041389.1:475303892-475387282 GCF_002162155.2 Triticum dicoccoides
CCAGAGAGGCAGCATCGATTGGCTTCAGTTAGCAGCTGTAGCGAAGGAATTGATCGCTCGGGTTCAGTAACGCGTAGCCTGCAGTGCAATCACTTGGGTTCAGTTAGAGCCCAACGCCTCGCGCGGGTTCAGTTAGAGCCAACGCCTCGCACACACGCGCATACGTGTACGAGAGAAACGCGCATCGCTCGGCCCCCGACCACCCACCGTAACCGGGAACTCCCTGAAATTTTCCTCGCCCTCGCTTCTACCATGGTTTTTTCCGTCATGGACGGCCCAAAGAATGTCATGCAGCTGCGTCTCTGGCCCGCCCAGGACGAAAAGCCCATTTTCCGTCATGATTTTTTGTCATAGAAGTAGGAGCCCACCACATCTATGATGATACCGGGTTTTGTCACAATTATCGTCATAGAAGTGTCATATGTATGACAGAAAAAAGTTTCGTTCAGCCCAAAATGTCACGGATGTGTCTTTTTTTTATAGTGGTTGTTTTGAGGTTCGTGCATTATGCTTAAGTTCAACCATGGAGTCAGCTAGATTGTACATGTGGCAAAATCTGGTGGGTGGCTAGAAGATGGTGCGAGGGGCCGAGTGGAGGGAGACTATGAAGGAATGCACAAGTGTGAGATCGATATTTAGAGAGAGGGGGCGAACACGTGCGCTGTTGCACGCAGTGGCGGAGCCATGAAAAATAAATGAGCTAGGGGGCCAAGCATTGCTAATCCTTTACGAGGAGGGTCAATTCATGAACTTAAACCATGTTTAGCAGCAATCGTCTAATAATGACATTCATATTAGCCTCGATATATAGTGATGTTAGGGGGGCAGGTCCCTTATTGCCTGTCTTCGCCATTGTGCACGCGTCTGAGAGATGAAGCGGAAGGCATGGATGATGAGAGGGGGACGCTGGTATATAATTAATGTGGGTGTATTAGCACTAGTAGAAAAAGGGTCAAATGTGAAGCACAATAGTGCCGGTTTGAATTTCAGCCGGCACTAATGTGTACATTAGTGCCGGTTCGTGGCGGCGATCAATAGTACCGGTTCGTGGCGAACCTTTAGTACCAGTTCATGCCACGAACCGGTACTAAAGAGGTTGTGTCAGCCTGCGGTCAGGCTATGGCCCGACCATCACCATTTAGTGTCGGTTCGTACCACCAACTGGTACTAATGAGGTTATGGCAAGCTGTTTTTAGTCCCACCTCGCTCCCCTAACAAGCCTTTTACCACCTTAAATATGTTATTTCTCAAACTATCACAAGCACTTGGTCTTCATTGAACTCTATGTGTAGAATTTGTGGCCGCAATATGAGTCTTCATCGGTTTATAAATCGTTGATGACTCATATTGACAATTCAGATTGTACACACAAAGATCATTGATGATCAAAGTATTTTTGATGTTATAAGATCATATTGACAATTTAGACTGTAAAGAAATGTAAGATCATGATCTAAATGCTCTTATATTTTTTGCGTTCAGTATGCACCAACTGCTAGGCGGGAGGAGCTGTTTAGTACCGGTTCGTGGCGAACCTTTAGCACCGGTTCGTGCCACAAACTGGTACTAAGGAGGTTGTGTCAGGTAAGGCTAGCTGGGGCCGCACGAGCACCTTTAGTACCGGTTCATGGATGAACCAGTACTACAGTGTCTTAGTAAGCTATTTTTTAGTCCCACCTCGCGAAGAGAGAGGGATTAGGAGCGGTTTATAAGCCCTGAGTGCAGAGACGATGAAAAAGAGGCTCAATGCTCACGTTGCTTAGCTTCAAGCCTTCAGGAATATGGTAGACTGCACGGAGCTATGCGCAGTGCAGTTTACACTATTTCGAAAGGCTTGAAGCAAATTAACGAGCATTGCACCTCTTTTTTATTTTTAATAACTTATTACAACTCCGGACTTCTTCTGTTATGGCAAAAACTAATTGCACGTCAGCATTTCTTTTTTTTAAACTTTGGTTATAACTCCAGACTTTGACCATCAAGTTTTGCAGAAAAGAAAAAATAGCAGGAAAAAAACTATAGCTGAAAAGAAAAAAACTATATAAAATGACCGTGAAATTTAAAATCACTACAAAATGAACTCTGAAAATGTTGAATTTTGGCAAACTAGATGAAAAACTACTCAGAAGTAAATAGAAGAAAATAAATATAACAGAAAAGAAAAAATTATACAAAAAAATACGTAGAAATAGAAGAAAATAAAGCAGAAAAGAAAAAAACTAAAAAAAATTGGGGCGCTGCCCTGTGGGCCTGCTAGGCCACGGGCGTGCAATTACAGGCCTTAAAGGCCCAGTAGACTCACAGGGCAGCGCACAGAATTTAGGCCCAAAAGCCTGCTATATAGAGGAGTTCAAAGAGGTAGCCGCGGCTGGGTTTATAAACCAGTGCGGCTGCCCTTCACCCGGCGAGGTGGGACTAAACTTTGGGGTGGCAGCGCGAGGCCTTTAGTACCGGTTGGTGGCTCCAACCGGTACTACAGATCACCCTTTAGTACCGGTTGGTGGCACCAACAGGTACTAAAGGCCTGCTCTTCCCGCCTCTTGGCCTGGCCAAAGTTGGCCTTTAGTACCGGTTGGTGCCACCAACCGGTACTAACGGGTGATCCTATATATATAGCACTTACGAAAATTTCAGTTACATCTCCCCACTTTCGTCTCCAACCTCTCGACATCGCCGCGCGCCGCTCGATCCCGTCGTCACCGCCCGTCGCCCGTCGTCCGTCGTCGTCGTCGCTGTCCCCGCCGCCGCCCATCATCGTCGTCGGCTCGCGCCGCCTTCCCGAACGCCGCCGCCGTCCGTCGTTGTCGCCGCGGTCCCGTACGTCGTCTCTCGCACCCGCGCGCCGGCGCCCCCGCCCCGTACGCCGCCGCCCAAGCCCCGTACGCCGCCGCCCCCGCTCGTACGTACGGGGCGACGGCGTACGGGGCGGCGTACACACACATACACACATATACACACACTACACACATACACACACACACACACACATTTTTTACTTATTTTCTATTTTTTGTTTTCTGTTTTTTAGAAAATTTAATTAGATATTAATTAGCTAGGTATGTGAGATTTGAACTAGTTGAATAATTAATATAACTAGTTTATTTTTAGTAAGAAAATTGTCGAACTAGTTTATTTAGGTATATGAGATTTGAACTAGTTGAATAATTAATATAACTAGTTTATTTTTAGTAAGAAAATTGTCGTATCTGAGATTTGATTATCTAATTAAAATATTATAGTTAGATATATATTTGAACTAGTTTATTTTTAGTAAATGCTTAGTTGAACTAGTTGAATTAATATATAGAACTAGTTTATTTTTAGTAAATGCTTAGTTGAACTAGTTGAATTAATATATAGAACTAGTTTATTTTTAGTAAATGCTTAGTTGAACTAATAGAATTAATATAACTAGTTTATTTTTAGTAAATGCTTAGTTGAACTAATAGAATTAATATAACTAGGTTATTTTTAGTAAATGCTTAGTTGAACTAACTGAATTAATATAACTAGTTTATTTTTAGTAAATGCTTAGTTGAATTAATAAAAGTAGTTGAATTAATTGAATTAGTAAGTGTTTAATGTTTCGCCTAATATGACCATAGGAATTGTAGTCTAACGACGGAAAAAATTTCGGTATGTGCACATACTGTGAAGACGAGCGCGGCCAGTGCGACAGAAATTTCCTTGTTGATGGTAGGCGATTCAGCATCAAGCTGGATGACACTTTCGAATTCGATACAGTAAGTCACAAGGACAAGTCTGTTTTCATAATTAAGCATGACTTATATATGCTTCATTTTCCTGACTTATAATTTTTAATTTTCACTATTCTACTAGCGCATCCCATGCCATGCAAGAATTTTTGTCTTAGATAAGATAGGTTTCAAAGATATGGAAACTATGGAGGTAAAGAGAGCTTACCTGAAAACTGAGCGTGATGGTTATACTTTGAACGTCAAAGTATACAATGCACACACGTACACCTATTTTGAATGCAAAACTTGGCAAGCACTATGCAAGGCTTATGCATTTGAGCCTGATATGGTTATCACCTTTGATATTCGTCCGGAAGATGATATTGAAGGTAATAGAGACATATGGGTCGATGTGCAGACGCCTCCAGTTCTACCATTATGTGAGTTCTTCTCAAATATATTTTTGTCTTTGATATTGCTTATTTCAAAAATAACTGACAACTAATTTCTATTGACAGCTTATCTCCATTCAACCAAACATGTCCGGCGCTTGGTAGACAGGACCTTCTACTGTCCCGGAGCTGAACTAAACTGCGAGGAGATAAGTCATTATGTTTCATGGCTTGAGGATCTTCATATTGTCAAGACAAAATTTTTTTCCTGCACTTGGAAATGTTAGTACTCAAAACGTGCGACCAATAGCGATGGTATTGAACTACGGTCACATCTATTTAGGAATGATGGTAAGATATTTACTATTTGTCCTCAGCGCATATTTTGCATACATATTTTTTTAAAACTTTCATTGCTGAGTATATTAATTAAGTACTATACGATGTTCTTCAACAGGGACTCCCGATGATAGTTGTGCCTCAGGGGATCGAGACTAAAGGTCAGATGTCAATTGTTAGCTTAAGGCCAAGATATCATGCATTGCACATGAATGCATTCAGGATTTCTAGAAGCGATGAATGCTTAATAGTGAAAGATTGGAGGAAAATTGTTAATGATCGCAGAGAAGTACTAGGGGGCAGCAATGAGAAGCGCAGCCCACGATTAGGAGACAGGTTCATCGGCATGCTCCAGTATGATCAATCAGGAGAGCTATACATGTTCTATGCTATTTTACCAGAGAGAGAGTAGCTAGCAGGAGTGATTTAGCTAGTTCTTCATGCTGCTCTTAATTAGTACTTGGCCTTTCATGCTCGTGTTCTTCGTTCTGAACTTAAGTGATTTGGTTTTGTGGTGTTATATATGAACGCTTATAATATCATGACAATCATGTTGAACTCGATGATTGGTTCTACTAGAAATTCTATTTATATATATATATATATATATATATATATATATATATATATGCATAACGTTTACAATGTGTAGTATCGTAAAATACCAGCAAACGAAAAAGAATTAAAATGGGAACACAAAATTAAATGAAAAAGAAACCATAAAACTAAAAACCCCCAAACCTTATAGTACCGGTTGGTGTTACCAAGCGGTACTAAAGGGCTCCAGGCCCCCGGAGCTGGCTCGTGCCACGTGGTTTCCCTTTAGCACCGGTTCGTGCAGAACCGGTACTAAAGGGGGGGGCCTTTAGTGACCACACTTTAGTACCGGTTATGGAACTGGCACTGAAGGGCCTTACGAACCGGTGCTGTTGCCCGGTTCTGCACTAGTGTAGCTATATATGGTAATCCTATATAGAGAGGTATAGATTTATCGATGTGGACGTTTAAAGAGGGTGAGCCCTCACTGGATATATCGATTGATCGGTTTGTGTGGAAAGCTATGAAAGACCTATCTATATACACACATACATAGAGGAACATCGATCATTGCGCATGCACGCGTGGGAGATAAAGAATGCCCGATATGATGGAGAGGGGGATGTGTGTGGGTGTGTGCCTTCATGGGAGACCGACCTGAAGAAAAAGAATGCATGCGTGCGATGGATAATGCCGACTGGTAGTGTGTGTGCATGCATGCATGAGAGAAAGTTAGGGGTACAATTATAAAGAGAAGACTACTGTGTGGGTGTAAAAGAATAGGTGAGGTCATAATCAATGTAAAGTTGATTTCAAAATTTTGAATAAGAGATCCTGATGTTTGAAACCCATGCATGCATGAATATAACAGAGATCTGCGCGGTGTGGTTTGGAAACGCGCATGTTGTAATGTATACACATTGAACAAGGTCAGACTGATTTGAATTTGAGATACCGATGGCAGACATCATTTGGCCACGTCGCATCCGTGCATGGACACACTATTCTAATTGGAGATGATGGGCGGATTTTGCATCACATATCTATATCTATACCCCTATATATATTATATTTTATATTTTTTATATTGTGTGCGGGTAACTTTAACTTTGAAAGATGGTCATTGCATGAGGCTAATCCGATGGTCCAAAGATGGCAAATTTGAGCACTACTGGCCGTTGGATATCATCTAGATTCCACCAGATTTCACCACATGTATAATCTAGAAGACTCCATGGTTGAACTTAAGCATAATGCACAAACATCAAAACACAAGCACTTCTTATTTGTTCTAGAATCTTCCATATCAGAATTGCCCAAATGTTTTTCTACATGATTTGCCATTATTTGTTTTTACTTTATGTCTTACAACGCACAATTCCATGAATCTTAAAATAGATTAGCATTCTTATAAAAACTAGATGATTTTGAATGAAATGAAAATAAGAATTAAACGAACATCTACATCATGCATATATGACTCAAAGCTTGCATGCTATAATGTGGTATTTATTCATAATTTGGTTGCCAAATCTCATGCCTCCAATGCACGTGTACCTTACTCTAGTCTAAATGGTGTTTGTGTGTGTGTTGTGCATGTTGAGGTGCAAATTGTCTTTTTTTGGGTACACGTTAAGCTTGTTCTTTCGAAATTTCAAGCCATGGCTTGTTATGCTGAAAATTCAAACTGGCATCTCTATCTATCGTGCTGCAAAACTCCCGCCTCTTCAACCCGCCCCTTGTTAGACCGAAATATTTAAGATATATCTTTGTCTCAATGTGCTCCAACAACTCCCTCCATCTCAACCCATGCCTCGCTATTCCAAAATTACAACGTGCGCAAAAACTCCAACCTCCTGTGAAATCCCGACACGCGAAATGCCCGTGGTACCGCTGAACTGAAAGAACCGCCTCAAATCAGTGGCGGTACTTTCGTAACATACCCCACATTTCGGACAAGCGCGTCTCTAAGCCATGGTTCCCCACTGACATCCCATACGCCCACCCATTCGTACAATGAGGCCGCGAAAACCCGCGACGAAACCCCACACCCTGCTCCATCCGCCACCCAGCCGGAGCCTCTTCCCCGACGACGTCCTCCACAAGAACACCTCGAGGTCCCTCATCCACCGTACTGGATGAGGATCCGCTGTCGACCTCATCATCCTGCCGGTTCAGCCACCCCATCCTCCACCTCCAAGGAGCTGCCCCGATGTTCCCCTCGTCTTTTGCGCCACCTCCATTCCCACACCGCCGTCTTCACTTGCACCACCGAAAGAGCATCATCATCACCGTTTCCTTGGATGAAGTTGCGGCCTAATCGGCGCCACCAAAGAGGTTGTACACCTCACGGTGGTGTCGGCACTCGGTCCCGAGCCGACATGGCGCGGCTCCATCCACGTGGCGTCGCCGACCACTTCCTCCACGACGCCGCTCCCTTGGCGGCGACATCCACATCAGTAGGAGCTGCTACTGCTTTAGCTCTCGCTCGCGCTGCTGCTCTGCTCTTGCTCTCGGTCCCTTGCCTGGTCTGCTCTTGCTATTGCTCTTGCTCGCACTGCTGCTCTCGCTCTTGCTCTTTCTTGTGATGCGGCTCCGATTTAGCTACACTTCAGTCGACTGAATCAACTTTTGGGTCAGTCGATTTTCAGGGGGGGGTCGCCGGGGTGAAGAAAGAACCAGCCGCAGCAGGGAGGGGGGCTCGTCGGAGAGGTACCCCACTATCTATCTTAGGGTTCAGGATGGAGGCAGTGGTCGCCGGCGGTGGCGTGGTGTTGGCGGGGCGGTGGTGTGGGGATCGCCGGAGAAAAAGCTCGGCACGGGGGGGCCTAGAGGGATGGCCGGGGCGGCGGCGGACGGACGGTGGGGAGTGTTTTCGAGGTGGGCAGGGCGGCGCGCCGCCGGCCTCGGGCGGCGGGGGCTGCTGTTTGGCCGCTGGTGGCAGGCGGCTCAGTGGGTGGAGCTTAAAGATGAACCGCAGGCCCTTGATTTCGTATCCAATGGCTGCAAAATCGAGTGACCAGAGATGAAAAGGTCAGTCGACCGACGTGTATCCTCACCTTGCTAGTGCGTTCAGTTATGACAGCAAAATTCAGTTTCGACAGTTAAGTTCAGAGATGAGCAGCTGATGTATTTTACATCTAGCACTTTGTGGTTATGTATTTTACGTCATGTATTGGAGACGCTATTAGAATTCCACTCAGGTTAACGTTGTTCGTTGTCTCTCTTGTCTTGCTTCTGCTCGGCGTCGTACAACTCACCGGAGCTGCTCCAACGACGAAACCCTCCATCACAGCGGAGCAGTACCTCGGGCTCCATCTCCAGACGCCTAAGATCTTCTTCCCCTCCTCCGATAGCCAAGTCAGCCGGAGCATCCTCACCGGCCAACCCAATCACGCTGAGATCAACATGGCTTTGCCAAAGAGGTTGTACACTTGTTGCATCTCTTTTTTACTCTACATGTTATATATATTGTCCACTGAGCACTCGTAGTAAAGGGAAATACGATTATTTTATCCTACTATATGACAAGCAGTGAGGTACCAGGCAACTTAGCTATCCGTGATGGACTCTCTTGAGCGCCATCATTATTTTTCTCTGCACGTTTGAGCTGTGCATTTTTTGATGGGCCTGTGAGTTGAGCTAGTATGGTAGTGGCCTGGGTCCAAAGTAATAGAAGTAGCACAAAAACATTTTTTTAGTATAGAATTTTCCATGCTCAAGCCTGCCTACTAGAATCTCGAGTGCTTGAAAGGAGAAGCGAATGAAAAACATAGGAATTGGAAAGTTTCATCTGGTACTACTTTTCATGAATTTGGTGCAAAGTAATGGAGCAAAGGAAAACTGTAGGATTTTTTCCTTTAGTGTCTCCTTGAAAGAAAAACCATAGCAATTCTAATTTCCACTTCTCCTCCTTTGCATATTCCTATTCATCAAGCACAAGACTAAGAAATAGTAGCATAATAGCATTATAATAGTACATTTTCTTGTGGTTTGACTTAATCTCACCATGCTTTTTTGCATCCTGTGATCTTCCAATTGTTGTGAACCAAACACCCAGATTGGCAGAAATCCTATGTTTTTAAATTCTCTGTTTTGCACGTGCATTCCTATCCTATTCCTGTCTATTTCCTATCCCTGCATTGTTAGAATCCTCAAATTCAAATAAGCCCTTACTCAATTACTTCTGTTACAGATATGTGTCAAAGAAAACCTTGTGTGGTTTGTCCTGCTCCTGCGGAGCTGTGTTCCACCCCAGCTCAGCTGCTCCAACGACAGAAGGGTTCACCACAGCAGTGATCCGCTCTCCATACTGTCTTTCGCTGCCTCAGATCTTCTTCCCCACTGCTGGCAACCACGACAACTGCATTACCATCATCAACTGAACATATGACCTTGAGGACTACACGGGTCCGCAAGAGAGGTCGCACTCTTCCATGTCTTCTTACATTATGCGTCGCTTAATATGATGACATGCTACATTATCGTTGTGTTCACCTATTAGACTCCGAGTCAGATCCAAACTAATGCTGAAACTTGAGTTTTTAAATGGTTGTGGGGTACATATTGGGGCAGCAATTAGTACTATCTGTCTACTATCTGGTTAATCTCCGGTGTCTACTATGAGTTTCATGTTGGGTGCAAACAAACATTAAAGGAGCCATTATATGTATTTTTTAACTAAAGTTATTATCTTCCTGCTATCATTGGTTTTGGGTCTATCCACAGTTTGCTACCGTCACTCTGGATTTGTGCATGCACTCCTTACGTAATCTCACTATGTTTTATACCTATGCATGCCAGTTATTGTACACAATGGAACTGATCATGTAGAGCAAAAGAGACGAGCCTTGCGTGGCAATAAAATTTCATCCAGACGTCGTTCCATGGTGGGCGCAAAGGCAGCCCCCCCTCCACCCATTTCGGATCGTAATCAACAGGAAGATAACTGTTCTGAGGGGGATTCAGAAGGAGAAGACCACTACTATTTACCCCATGAGGTCTTCGCTCTAACTTGGCATGCTGATGTTGGTAATATCATGCATATGGTGCCTTGCATTGCTTACTGTATACATTAAAGATGTCATCTGCTTTGTTTAGACATGCTTTGTGTCAATGCCATCTATTTAGTTTCTTTATCGTATATGTGAATCATGCAATGCCATCTTGTCTAGCCAGGCATCATATATATGAATTTTGCAATGCCACCCTGGTTAGCCAGTCATCTTATATGTGAATTATAGCATGCCATCATTTTTTTATTACATGTTAAATTTGTCAACAATTTTAGTACATTCATTTACTCTTCCTGTGCATCAGCTATTCGGCACGGTCATGGAAAAATCTGGAGTGGAAACAAGGTCTTCAGAGCAGACAATGCTATCTGACGAAGTGCATGTCTTGCTGGTTACTGATAGCTCCTCAGAGGAGGATTCAGAGATAGATGACCAGTCATATTTCCCCCCTAAGGTGCATGCCCTAACTTGGCAGGGTTATGTTGCTCATATCGTGTGTATGGTATCTTGCATTGCTATGTCATTTTCTTAGTTTGACATGCTTTGTGTGAATGCCACCTGTTTAGTTTCTAATTAAAATATATGTGAATTATGCAATGTCGTCTTGTTGCAAGACATTATATATGTGAATTATGCAATGTTATCTTGTTGCAAGGCGTTATGTATGTGAATTATGCAATGCCATGCTGTTTAGGCAAGCGTCATATATGTGAATTATATCATGATGTCCTTTTTTTGTATTTCTCATTGCTTTTGTCGATAATATTTGTATATTCAACTGCTCTTCCTGTGCATCAGCCATTTGAATTGGTGATGGAGAAATTTGGAGTGAAAACAAGGTCTTCAGAGCAGACAATGCTACCTGCTGAAGCAGATATCTGTTACAGATAGCTCTTTAGAGGAGGATTGAGAGGCAGATGACCAGTCCTATTATCCCCCTGAGGTGTATGCTCAAACTTGGCAGGGTTATATTACTCATATAATGCATATGTTGTATTGCAATGCTTAGTTTTTACATCATATACACAATATTGAATGCCATCTCCTTAGTTGACACATCATATATGCGATTGCCCTCTGCTCACTTCCTTAGTATATAAATCATATATTTGAATTATGTCATGCCATGATGTCTACATAGACAACATGTATCTGAATTATGGCATGCCAACCCATTTTATAAAGACATAATATAGTTATATCATCTCATCATGTTTACATAGTCATCATATTTTAAATTATGTCATTCTATCCGTGAATTATATCATGCCATCATGTTTCCATCGACGGCACGTTTGTGATTTATGGCATGCCAACCACTTAAATAGACACATCGTATAGTTATATCATGTCATCCTGCTTACATAGTCATCTTATTTTGAAGTATGTCATTCCATCCTGTTTAATTAGCCATCATACATGTGAAATTGTGTCATGCTATCATGCTTAATTAGCCATCATATATGTGAAATTATGTCCTGCTATTCTGTTTGCTTAGACAACATAAATGTGAATTATTTCATGCCCTATTTTCTTCCCTACTATCCATTGCACCTGTCTATCTTACAATGTCTGTACATTCAATTTTTTTTCTTGTTTATCAGCCATTTCAATTGGAGGGAGTGATGGCAGTATCTATGGGAGTAAAAACACGGTCTTCAGAAAAGATCGTGCTACCTGTCGATGCAGATAGAACCACGGTTGTACTTGCCCAAGAACCAGCCCCACCACACGTAACCCACACTCATGCAGATTGTACCCCTACCCAGTTGGACAGAGAACCAGCTACACCCCTTCTAACCCCAACCCCAATAGATAGACACCAAGTTCCTGTTGACACAACACCGTCTCCACCACAGAGCACCCAAATACGAGTAGTTAGTAAGGCAACTGCAGTGCCCAAAACACAAGGACCACCACTCCAAACCCAAAGTCAACGCTTAAAGCAGAAGAAGAATTGTTCTCAGGTCAGGTTCTGTTGCTATGGTTCATACTACTTTGCTCTTGGATCACTGTATTTACTGATACCAACTAATTTCAAATTTGAAGGATTCAATTGAAACTCCAATGGTGCAACAGGTATGTTTTAAACCTGTTTCTTCAACGTGTTTGGCTGTTTGCTGTTGTAACTTGCTCTATGTTGATTTCAGTTTCAATTGAATAAACTGTTATGTTCTCATGCCATGCACATTACAAGTGTTGTTATTGCTGTGTAGTTTCCCACACTTATATTCTGTCTATGCTGCTTTGTCTTAAATAGATATGATTCGAACTCTATCTATCTTTATTTGGCAACATAAAATAGAATGATATAGACCATACAGTGACCATACTACATAGATATATGTTTTTTTCATGTTGTTATCATGTCCACCTTACGACTAAATTGGTTTACCAAAATGAGTTTCATATACTACATTGTAAACCTGAGATGTGTTTGTTTGTTTCTCTTTTAGAACGCGGATAAAATATTGGAGAAGAGTACCCTGTTATGCAATGGTAAAGGAAGTAATGCAGATAAGGTTCAAGATAGTGAGACATCCCTGTTGGTCTCCAAGAAAGCTGATAAAAACTATATTGAAGACACTGAGACAACCCCAAAGTCCTGTCTTGATGTAGTGTTCGAGTTACTGGCTACCACTACTGGCTCCAGCTCTTCAAACCCGTTGCTTGAATCAGTTCGGCTTCTTGAGTCTCAACTTCAAGTTGAAAGACATCAATCAGATGTTATGCGACAGGAAGCCGGAGGACTGAGGAAGACCCAGCAGAATTCAGATGCATAGTTTCTGGTGCAACAGCAAGCGCTGGAGGACTTAAGCGCCAAACAAGAGAAAGTTAATAAGCTTACTAAGAATCTTGCCAGCATTATGGGTACCGAGGATATTGTTTGTTTAGCTCTTCTGAAGTGGTTTCAGTTCTGGACTTGTTTTGCTGCGGTGTTTATATGCTGTTGTATTCCCTATATTTGCACTAGTGGCGAACTTTGATGCCCAGTGGATGTAATATGTGTAATAGCCGTGATAACCTAGTGTAAGTTGCTTGCTTATTTATTTCCTTGTTGTCTTATTTATTTGTTTACTTGTAGTCAGTGCAGTTCTTTTTTTGTGGTTTGGTAGTGGCTGCAATAACCTATTTTTAAAAACTAGCCACAATAACCATGGGCTAATATTTACTGTAGTGACACTGGGCCTCCTACGGGCCGTAGAAACAGTGGGCCTTCCATGGGCCGTATAAACAGTGTGCCTTCTATGGGCCGTAGAAATAGTGGGCCTTCTACGGGCCGTAGAAACAATGGGCCTTCTATGGGCCGTATCATCAATGGGCCTTATACGGGCAATACGATCGATTGGCCAAACATGGGCCAATAACAGGCCGCAATATGGCCGTAAACGGGAAAGAGTTGGAATCGTCCGTTCATGGGCCGACCATAATGGGCCATCGTTAATAGGCCGTATTTGATGACGCTATGAAATTGGCCCAACGTATTAACGGACCACAAACGGGCCTACTGTAACCACGAGCTGAATTTGGCCCCATAAGCACAAAATGACAGTAACGGGCCGTAAGTAAACGAATGCTGGAAATGAGCCCAAGAATAAATGGGCTCTGAGAAGGCCGAAAGATAACATGGGCTAGAAACGGCCCAATGGAATAACGGGCTGTTAATGGGTATAAAGTGATACACTGTTCTTTACGGGCGAGTTTCACCATGGGCCGATAATGGGTGTAAAGTGATGCACTGTTCATTACGGTCCAGTTTCACCACGGGTCGTTAATAGGCCAAGAGTTACATAGGGCCTCATATGGGCCGAAAGACGTCATGGGCCATACATGGGCCAGAAGTGGAAACGGGCTGGAATCATATTGGATGGCCCAGATGACGCTACTGGGCCTAATTCGAATAGGGCGTAACAGGCCTTGGGTTAGCGGGTTGTAAATGGGCTATATGCGAACAGGCCGTTAACAGGCTTTCCATGGGCTGGCCCGCCACCTTTTGACCAAGTCAAACGGGCCGGCCTTTTCACATGAATAGGCCTCTGTTGGGCCGTGGCACGTGTCGACGTATCATAGGCGCCTTCTGTCCAATGAGTGGATGACATCTGTCCCAGCGATGAGCCGACACATGTTTCCTCCAGCCAATGATGATTTTACACATGGAAAATCCCCATTGGTCGGGGCTGTTAACGGGTTATCGGATCCAAAACACGACCCGATAGCTTAACGGCATTCCATTACGGTGGATGCCACGTGTCGGTCACCCTTGACGAAAGCACTTCTATGACGCGCGATTTATCGTCATGGAAGTGGACACTTCCGTGATGATAATTTTGGTAATGTCATGGAACACTTCTACGACAGCACAGGTATGACTTTCTTGATTCAGTCATAAAATCGTCATGGATGTACACGCATGACAGAAAACGCGACCTACTATGACAAACATGTATCATCACGGAAGAGTATTTTTTTGTAGTGCTAATAGGTGAACACGACGATAATGTAGCATGTCATCATATTAAGCGACGCATAATGTAAGAAGACACGGAAGAGTGCGACCTATCTTGTGGACCTGTGTAGTCCTCAAGGTCATCTGCTCAGTTGATGATGGTAATGCAGTTGTCGTGGCTGCCGGCGGTGGGGAAGAAGATCTGAGGCGGCGAAAGACAGTCTGGAGAGTGGATCCCTGCTGTGGTGAACCCTTCCATTGTTGGAGCAGCTGAGCTGGGGTGGAACACAGCGCCGCAGGAGCAGGACAAACCACACAAGGTTTTCTTTGACACATATCTATAACAGAAGTAATTGAGTAAGGGCTTGTTTGAATTTGAGGATTCTAACAATGCAGGGATAGGAAATAGACAGGAATAGGATAGGAATGCACGTGCAAAACAAAGAATTTAAAAACATTGTATTTCTTCCAATCTGGGTGTTTGATTTAGAACAATTGGAACATCACATGATGCAAAAAAGCATGGTGAGATTAAGTCAAACCACAAGAAAATGTACGGTTATAATGCTATTATGCTACTATCTCTTTAGTCTTGTGCTTGATGAATAGGAAAATGAAAAGGAGGACAAGTGGAAATTAGAATTCCTACAGTTTTTCTTTCACGAAGACACTAAAGGAACAAATCCTACAGTTTTACTTTGCTCCATTCCTTTGCACCAAATTCATGAAAAGTAGTAACATAGGAAACTTTCCAATTCCTATGTTTGTCATTCACTTTTCCTTTCAAGCACTAGCGATTCTAGTAGGCAGGCTTGAGCAAGGAAAATCCTACACTAAAAAAATGCTTTTGTGCTACTTCTATTACTTCGGACCCAAGCCACTGCCATACTAGCTCAACTCCCAGGCCCATCGACAAATGCACAGCTCAAACGCGCAGAGATAAATAATGATGGCGTTCAAGAGAGTCCATCACGGATAGCTAAGTTGCCTGGTAGCTCACTCCTTGTCATATAGCAGGATAAAATAATCGTATTTCCCGTTACTACGAGTGCTCAGTGGACAATATATATAACATGTAGAGTAAAAAAGAGATGCAACAAGTGTACAACCTCTTTGGCGAAGCCATGTCGATCTCAGCGTGATTGGGTTGGCCGGTGAGGATGCTCCGGCTGACTTGGCTGTCAGAGGAGGGGAAGAAGATCTTAGGCGTCTGGAGATGGAGCCCGAGATACTGCTCCGCTGTGATGGAGGGTTTCGTCATTGGAGCAGCTCCGCACACAATATAAAAAAATATAATATAATATATATATAGGGGTATAGGTATAGATATGTGATGCGAAAGCCGCCCATCATCTCCAATTAGAATAGTGTGTCCATGCACGGATGCGACGTGGCCAAATGATGTCTGCCATCGGTATCTCAAATTCAAATCAGTCTGACCTTGTTCAATGTGTATACATTACAACATGCTCGTTTCCAAACCACACCGCTCGGATCTCCCTTATATTCATGCATGCATGGGTTTCAAACTTCAGGATCTCTTATTCAAATATTTGAATTCAACTTTGCATTGATTATGACCTCACCTAGTATTTTACACCCACACAGTCGTCTTCTCTTTATAATTGTACCACTAACTTTCTCTCGTGCATGCATGCACACACACTACCAGTCGGCATTATCCATCACACACATGCAATATTTTTCCTCAGCTCGGTCTCCCATGAAGGCACACACCCACACACATCCCCCTCTCCATCATATCGGGCATTCTTTATCAATCACGCGTGCATGCACAATGATCGATGTTCCTCTATGTATGCGTGTATATAGCTAGGTCTTTCATAGTTTTCCACACAAACCGATCAATCGATATATCAAGTGAGGTATCACCCTCTTTCCCACGTCCACATCGATCGATCTATACCTCTCTATATAGGATTAACATATATAGCTAATACACCCACATTAATTATATATCCAACATCCCCCTCTCATCATCCATGCCTTCCGCTTCATCTCTCAGACGCGCGCACAATGGCGAATACAGGGGGCAGTAAGGGCCCTGCCCCCCCTAACATCACTATATATCGAGGCTAATATGAATGTGATCGTTGTACAATTTCTGCTAAAAATTGTTTAAGTTCATGAATTGACCCTCGTCGTAAAGGTTTAGCAATGCTTGGCCCCCTAGCTCATTTATTTTTCATGGCTCCGCCACTGCGTGCAACATCGCACGTTCTCGCCCCCTGTCTCTAAATATCAATCTCGCACTTGTGCATTCCTTCATAGTCTCCCTCCAGTCGGCCCCTCGCACCATCTTCTAGCCCCCACCGGATATTGCCACATGTACAATCAAGCAGACTCCATGGTTGAACTTAAGCATAATGCACAAACCTCAAAACAACAGTGGTTCTCTTTTGTTCTAGAATCTTCCGTATCATAACTGCACAAACTTTTTTTCTAGTTGAACTGCCATTATTTGTTCTTACTTTATGCTTTACAACGCACAATTCCATGAGTCATAAAATAGATTAAGGGCTTCTTTGATTCAAAGGATTCTCAAAGGAATTTTGGAGGATTCTAATCATTAGGAATTTTTCCTATCTTGGTTGTTTGATTCGTAGGATTGTAAACCATAGGAATTTTTCCATATATTCATGTGCACTAGATTTCATAGGAAACATCCCATCCACTCAAACCTCTTTGAAAGAATTTTGTGTTTTTTCTATGCACAATCAAACACTCATACAATCCTGTAGGATACAAGACGACATTCCATTATAATCCCATGTTTTTCCTGTTCCCGCATTTTGGAAATCCTACGAATCCAAGAGGCCCTAGCTTTTTTATAAAAACTAATTGATTTTGAATGAGATGAACTATAAGAATTAAACAAAGGTCTTCATCAGGCATATATGACTCAGAGCTTACATGCTATAGTGTGGTATTTATTCATAATTTGGTTGTAAAATCTGAT
Organism: Triticum dicoccoides; assembly: GCF_002162155.2. Taxonomy (NCBI): domain Eukaryota; kingdom Viridiplantae; phylum Streptophyta; class Magnoliopsida; order Poales; family Poaceae; genus Triticum; species Triticum dicoccoides. Next base: position 475,321,301 of record NC_041389.1, read on the forward strand.
GCGTGCAATGCACGTGTACTTTACTAGTACTTCGAGTATGTGCAAAACACATAAATTAGAATTCCAATGCCACGCTACACAGTGTCTGTCTTACAGTTCATGAAGCCGCGTGGCACATGTGGAGGCATTGTCGCAACCTCCTTGCGTGGATTGATCACAGTGACGTGCTGCTGGTTCCAGAAGAATGTACTCGTCCTCCCTGAGCCATACTGGAGGTACATGCACGAAGTGAAGATGTGCACGCACGCCACACACACACTCATTCCCTCGCACACACACGCGGGTACACGGGAGGACGCAATTTTGTACTACCTCTCTCTAAGTTTATAGGGCATGCAGGTACCCCTAGGTCGTCAATTTGACCAACATAATACAAGTCATATATTACAAAAAATATACTAATATTAACTTTAGATGTTCTATTTTCAAAAGGTATAACTTTTGTGTTATATAGTTTATATTAGGGTGATAAAATTGGCAACCTAGGTATACGCGTAGGACTTGTAAACTGAAACGGAGGTAGTACCAAGGTCCACCCCATGTGATAATTTGACGCGTGTAACGTCGTTCACTTCATTGATGGGCAATTAATACAGCGCATGCAAATTGAGTGGACGTGAGGGCGGAAGAAAGACATTACTACTCCACTGCGCGCATGCCAGTAGTTAAATCAAGGGTTGCTAGTAGTACTTCCATTGGTCTCCTTCGTATTTTGTGCCAATTTTTGAAATTAACATAATATTTACGCATTTGAGCAGTGTAGTCTACTTGAAATTTATGTTCCGGTAAACTCATCGGGAGCCGTTTCGGGCCTCGAAACCAAAACCATCAATTAATCTTTACCTTGTTCCCATCACATTCTAAAGCCTGCTCACACCTACTAGTACGTACCAAACCTGAACGTGTTCCCACTATGCAGGTATTAGTACTAGTGCTAGTACTTAGGCTATAAAAAGGGGAACTACGTAACCGAAAATTACTTTACCTTTCCTCCTCATAAGTGCTTCTTCTTTGTCCGTCCTTGCCATGGCCGGTGAGCAGAGCTCTAGGTCGAGAACTACTCGTAAAAAGGGAGCGACAACCAAGGCTGCGAAAAAAAGAGGGCTTGCCGCCACGTAGAGACCTCGGAAGATCTCTCACGGGTAGGCAATGGCTCCCAGGAGCTCACTAGCTGCGGAGGCGAACATGTCGAGCTAGCGGCGCTGGAGTTGTTATCCCTTAACGGCATGCCCGATCAGCTCAATAAGCACCTCAATAAGCAGAAGGAGTTCATACAAGGCTTGGTGGAGATGATGAAGGTGAGCCTCGACGACGTGCCCGCTGAGCTCAATAAGCAGGGGGAGTTGACCGCCGGCTTCACTACAAAAAAATACACTTCCGGGATGATACGTGTTTGTCACAGTAGGTCGCATTTTTTGTCATGCATGTACATCCATGACAAATTTATGACAGAATCAAGATAGTCATACCTGTGCTGTCGTAGAAGTGTTCCATGACATTACCAAAATTATCATCACGGAAGTGTCCACTTCCATGACGATAAATCCCGCGTCACAGAAGTGCTTTCGTCAAGGGTGACCGACACGTGGCATCCACCATAACGGAACGTCGTTAAGGTATCGGGTCGGGTTTTGGATCCGATAACCCGTTAACAGCCCCGACCACTGGGGATTTTCCACATGTAAAATCATCATTGGCTAGAGGAAACATGTGTCGGCTCATTGTTGGGACAGATGTCATCAACTCATTGGACAGAAGGCGCCTATGATACGTCGACACATGGCACAACCCAACAAGTTTAAATGGGCTGGCCCAACTAAAGGCCCACAAGATTTTGCGGCCCTTAATGGGTCAGCCCAGTTAAAGGCCCACGAGACTTTGCGGCCTATAATGGGTTGGCCCAGCTAAAGGCCCACAAGATTTCGCGGGCCATAATAGGCTGGCCCAGGTAAAGGCCCACAAGATTTTTGTGTGCCATAATGGGCCGGCCTAGGTAAAGGCCCACAAAATTCTTGCGGATCATAATGGGTCGGCCCAGCTAAAGGCCCACGAGATTGCACCGACATTAATGGGCCGGCCCAGCTGTAGGCCCACAAGATTTTGAGGACCCTAGTAGGCCACCCATTAACTGGCTGCCATGTTTTGGGCCAAATGTCGGCCCATAATTGATCCGGTCCATTAATGTCCTGCCATGTTCCGGGCCTAATAATGGCCCATATAAGATCCGACCGTTAAAAGCCTCCCACTTTCTGGGCCAAATCGCGGCCCAGATCAGGTCCGGCCCTTTAATAGGCTTTGGGCTCAATTATGGCCCATATTAGATTCAGCCCGTTGACTGGACGCTATGCTTTTGGGTCCACTTGCTAAAGGCCCATTTAGTAATTCGGCCTGATATTAGTTTCGGCCTGTTAAGGGCCCATTTAACATTTCAGCCCTATATTAATTTCGTCCTATGAAAAGCCCGTCATATATTTGGGCCTAACTACGGCCCGGTTTGCATCCGGCCTGCTCGAAGTCGATATCTGATTGGGACAAACAAGGACCGAGACAACTTTGGCCTGTTAAAACCCCGTGAATTGATTCGCACAATCATGGGTCGGGGTCCATTTCGGGCTGCCGCCGGCCCGTGAGCTATTCGGCATGTTGCAGGCCCAAACTACTTCTCAACCTCCTAAAAGCCCATTGAGTTTTCTGGCGAAAAGAGGGCCGGGGGTTACTTGGCCTATTAAAGGCCCGAATCTAATAGTGGGCTAGTTTGACGGGGCACATGATGCGGAGCATACATCGTGATTGCATGACAGCCCGATTATGTACCGTAATTTTACGGTTTGGCCGGTTTACTGCGAAGACAGGACATATATATAGTAAAATAACTGCAGCATCGTGAATAAGAAAAAACCTAGACTATACTATAAAGAAATTACGGCATATTACATCCACTGGGCATCAAAGTTCGCCACTATGATAATAAAGCACAAGAAGACAATAGATTACATACACTAGGCATCAAAGATCGCCACCATTGCAAATAAACACGCCGACAAAATAATATACAAAACCGACAGCACTTCAATAGAGTTCAAGAAAGGTTAGCCCTACTGGGGAGCTGCAGCGCAGGCAGCTGAGCAAGATGATGAGACTGCGCTTGTTCAACACTTATATCTTCCTCACTCAGAAAGATAAACAAGCAGACAGATGACAGGTTTCGCACATAAAAGTATCAGTGCTGGCCATTCATCACATTTCTTACCGACGAATAAAGTGACACAGTTTAAAATTGCATTAACACAATATGGTATTGTTCAGGTCAAGACATGGCAAAAAATGACATTGTGAAGGAGTTGGCAGCTTCACGACACCACTGCATTACAGATCAAGAACTCATAAGTATCAATGGTTAGTGTGCTGTCAATTTATCCCATTTCAGATTGGCAAATAAAGAGATGATTTAAATAATAGTAGAATGATATGACATTGTTCAGAGTTAAGACATTGCATAATATGACATTGTGCTGTAGTGGGTAGGTTCACCACACCACTGGATTACGGATGAAGAACAGAATGTCACATCCCTAGTTCTGGTATGCTCAAGGCTAGCTAGTCATGTGTGCATCATGTTTAAATTCCATTTAATTTGAAATGAGGATTTGTGAAACCCTCAGAATCATTTCTGGAAATGACCTAGATAAAAATTTCTCCAAAAAGGTCCACGAAAATGCTCATGTTGCTCTCTGAAAATATTGGACAGAGATAAAAATCAAACCAATATTTTTAGGAGCTCATAAGTATTTATTTTGGGCATTTGGAATTAATGCATAAATATTTGCATTGGATATATATTTGATATATATATAATATATGTCCAAAAATTATGCCATTTATAAAGGAGCTCTGGAATAATACCACTAGTTCCTACAAAAATTGGCATAAGTAAATAAAATGATTTAGTATTTTTATTAAATCAAAACAAATATCAGAAAATAGAAAAAGAAATAGGAAAAGGGAACCTACCTAGCGCTTACCTCCCTGTGCAGCCTGGCACTGTGCGGCCTGGCCTGGCCCAACAGGCCGGCCCAGCCCACCACCACCGTCGTCCTCCTGGCGCCAGTTGGCCAGGCGTGTGTCCGACGCGCGCGCACAGGTAGAGCGCCACGACACCAGCTCGCCTGCCTGCCTCCCCTGCCAGCGCGACGCCGCGATGCCTCTTCTCGGTGCCGCCCCGATCCCCCTGGCCTCACCCCCTCTCTCACGTGCCTCTCCCCTCCTCTGGCTCCCTCTCCCTCTCTTCACCGAGCGCACCGGAGAGCGCCGCTGCTCGCCGCCGTGGCCACCGGCCACCCCTCGCCCTGTCGCTGCGCCCAGAAGCTCCGCCACATCACCGGCTACCTCTCCGTCAAGCCACGCGCCTCGAAGGCCCTGGAGAGTCGCCATCGCCGCCGTCTTCATCTCCGGTCGCCGGAGATCGTCTTCGCCGCCCCGCCGTCTTCAGCGCGTCCCCGAGCTCGCCGAGAAGCCCGTCGAGTCCGCCATGAGCATCTCCCCATTCCCCTCTCTTCTCCCCCTCGTTCCCGCGTCGTAGCCGTCGTTTCCACCATGGCCGAAGCCATCGCCACCGCGGCTCCTCGCCATCGTGGCCACAGCCGCGTGCGCTCACAATGGAGCGCCTCACCGTGCTCAGGAAGCTCCCAGGAGCCTAACGCACACACCCACTCGCCCTCTCATGCACCGTAGCGCCGAACCCAACCCCAGCCGAGCTTCGGCCGCAGCCGAGCTCGTCGTTCGTCGCCGCCGTTCGCTGCCCCGCGCTCCGGCCACTCCCTGGCCGAGCCACCACCACGGTTCGATGCGGACGAGCATCGGCATCCCGTAGCTGTGCTTCGCACGCTAAACGGAGCCCTGTGGGCGATTTCCGCGGTGCCCCGCTGTCTCGGGCCTTCCCGGTGGCTTAACACCGATGAGGTTTGACCCTTTGACCTCACCGGCCGTCAGGTGGGCCCCGTGGGTCAGGTGATTAGCTTAAGGCTAATCACCATCTATCTAACCCTACGCTGACAGTGGGCCCCCGCACCCTAATATTTTAATTAGATTAGTATAAAACCCCTGATTAACCCTTAGACACTGACGTGTGGACCCCACACGTCAGGTTTGACCCTAGTCAGCCGCAGTTGACCTGCTGACGTCACGCTGACATCATGCTGACGCAATAATGATTTCTGGAATTATTTTAATTCAGGAATTCCAGAAAATTAGCAAAACTTCAAAAATTCATAGAAATTCAACCATAACTCAGATTGAAATAATTTATAGATGAAAAATTATCAGAAAAATGCAATATTTCCATCTGTACTAGTTTCATGCATGACAAACCAACTTATACATGCTGTATAGGTGAAAACATATAAATGGCATATATAAGAGCTTAATTTGGAGTTGCATTTGAACTCTTGGTTCAAATGAACTTCAACCAAATGATTGCTAGATGCATTAGCACAAACCACATCACATCTTCATGCCATGTTCATGCATCATATTGTTGCATATGCTTGTGTTTTGATTGTCGACACCGTTCCTTCTTGATAGGTCCTGCTCCGGAGACCGTTCTAGAGTACCTGTCTGAGGAGCAGTGCCTTCCTTGTTGATCTACCAGGCAAGCAAACCCCCTTGTTCATTCCGATACAATCCTACTCTCTCGCTCCTGCTCTCAGTTATTGCATTAGGACAACAACGATTCATCTGCTACTTTGTGCTGCGGTAGTTGAACCCATTCCTTTGCATGACCTGTCTTTGCCACAGTAAATAGTTGAAACCCACTAGCATGTGTAGGAGTTGATTGAGCCATGTTGTGTTCCTACCATGCTATGCCTAGTATTGCTTAGAGTTGTGTCAGGTCTGATTCATTGGGAATGAATTGGAGTGCAGTGCTCTATGTTCTGATGCTGAGAGTTAAGTGTGTGAACACGATTTGGTAAAGGTAGCGGTGAGAGGCCATGTAGGAGTAGATGGTGGGTTGTCTCACTGGAACCGTCCTTAAGCGCTGAGTTCTATGTATGTTGTCCAATAACTCGATACTACCACACATTGGGATCCTTAATTGACTCTCTCGACTTATTAACCGACTTGATCTCTGTCCAGGAGTCGCAACTAGTTTCTGGTGTTTGTAGGTAGTGCTATTTTTCTACCAAGTGGCACCCGGCAGGGTGGGCTTGGGACAGACTAGGCATAGGTGGCACGGTGTACCAAGTGGCACCCGGATGGTGGGCTTGGGAACCCTGCTCACATCGTTTGGGGCTGTGAGCGACACCCCGGTCGGATCTCCTTCCGGATGGAACCCGAATAGGCGATAAACCTGGGCTAGAGTCTTGTGTGGTTAGTCAGGTCGTGGCCGATACCCTCGCCAGGCTTCCGCTTGAAGGTTGCCGAGTTACATGACGTGTACATGGCGGTAAGTGGCGAGAGCGTGTGTGAAGAAGTACACCCCTGCAGGGTTAACATGATCTATTCGAATAGCCGGGTCCACGGTTATGGACTTCTTGGATGCGTACATGGTACATAGACAACTTGAAGTGGATACTCTAAAATGCTCAAGACAAGTGTGAGTGCTATGGATGGCCTTCTCGTAGGGAGACGAGGATGAATCCATAGTAGTGTATTGTGTGCTGATTAGTGGACTCGTGTGCGCCATGTCACCTCAAGAGTTTCTGGTAGTCGTAGAACAGGATAGCCACAGAGTCAAAGCTGGCTTGCTGCAACTAAACCCACATTACCTTCTTGATACAAATGCATGTATGATAGGATCTGATGTAAGTCTTGCTGAGTACCTTTGTACTCATGTAGCTTTATTTATGTTTTTGCAGCGGAGACTTCGGTCTTACTAGTGTTCTCGTGGACTTCGACGAGTAGCTTGTACCTCAGGTACGAGCTTGGTCGGATGTTGTAGATAGTCAGGCTCTTTAGCCTTTTTCATTTGTAGATGTCTGTACTCAGACATGTGATGCTTCAGCTTGTTGCTTGTATGCTCTATATGATGGGTCCTGTGACCCATGTTTGCAATAAATGCTATGTTGGCTCTTCTGAGCCTTTATCTATATGAGTTGTTGAAAATTATGCTGTGATGCCATGTTGTACAGCACATACTTGCATGTTATGCGTACGTGTAATGTGTATTGCTATGTGTGGGATCTGACTATCTAGTTGTTTATCCTTAGTAGCCTCTCTTACCGGGAAATGTCTCCTAGTGCTTCCACTGAGCCCTGGTAGCTTGCTATTGCTCCGGAACACTTAGGCTGGCCGGCATGTGTCCTTCTTCGTTCCTGTGTCTGTCCCTTCGGGGAAATGTCACGCGATGAATACCGGAGTCCTGTTAGCCCGCTACAGCCCGGTTCACCGGGGTCCTGTTAGCCCAGTGCTACAGCCTGGATTCACTCGCTGATGACCGACACGTTCGATGCTGGGTCATGGATGCCTGTCCCTGTAAGTTTGTGCCACTTTGGGTTTACGACTAGCCATGTCAGCCCGGGTTCTTTGTCATATGGATGCTAGCGACACTATCATATACGTGTGCCAAAAGGCGTAAACGGTCCCGGGCATGGTAAGGCGACACCCGTGGGAATACCATGCGTGAGGCCGCAAAGTGATATGAGGTGTTACATGCTAGATCGGTGTGGCATAGAATCGGGGTCCTGACAGCTTTGGTATCAGAGCCTGACTGCCTGTAGGATTACCAAGCCAAACTGGTCGAAGTTGAGTCTAGAAATTCTCTAGTTATGTAAGGGAATGGATTGTGGGAAGGAACGTAAGGCTCTTTTTACTCCTTATACCTCATGGCCTTCTGATCTGAGTCATCCTATCTTTCCTAACGGGGTTAAGAAACTAGGCTTCTCTTCCATCTATCAGGATCACGTGTTACTACTCCGTAGTCCCATAGGATTGGTTGATCAGAGTCATATCCCAGTTTCGAGTACTTCTGGTGTAGTCTGTTTAGTACTATCCCAGAACCTTGAGTGGTGTTGTTGAGTTGTTGTACTACCCCATTTTTAGCAGGATGTCTCATTCTGAGCATTTTACTGCCGTTATGCTGCCGGAATTGCCCTAGGAGTTCGAGAGATACTAATTTCCTTGTCCTACATTCTATAGCCTGTAGATGATGCTGATTCTGTCCTTGGTTTCGTTTCTCAGGATGTCATCAGCTAAGCGAAGTTCTGTTGCTCGTAGCCAGAACCACGGAGATGGTAGGGACGAGGATCCTCCCGATCAACCTTCGTTGACAAAGTTCATGTTAGAAATGGAGAGGAACAAGCGTGAGTCTAACCGCTTGTTGGCACGTATCGAGGAGAACACCGCCCATCAGTTCAAAGGGTCTGTAACCATTCATGACTTCATCCGCTTGCACCCACCTACCTTTCATCATTCCATCGAGCCACTCGATGCAGATGACTGGCTCCATAGCATCACTCATAAGTTGCGTTCCGCGAACGTAGCTGAAGATGACAAGGCCACCTATGCCACATACAACCTGGAAGGTCCTGCTAGTCTTTGGTGGAAGAACTATGAGGCTATGCTTCCAGCTGGCCAGATTCCTACCTGGAGGGATTTCACCGAGGCTTTTCGCGAGCATCACATTCCTGAGGCCCTCATCGATCGCAAAGAGTTCTGTAGTCTCACCCAGAGTAAGATGGCTGTTGATGCTTACAGTAGAGAGTTTGAGAACCTCGCCCGCTATGCCACAGAAGAAGTGTCCACGGACGCCAAGAAGCAGGCTAGGTTCCGGAAGGGTCTCAACCCCTAGTTGCATCGTGATCTCCACCTACATCATTGTGATACATTCCAAGCCCTTGTGAACAAAGCCATCAATGCAGAGACAGCTCAGCTCACTTACGAGGAGTCTCGTAAGCACACCCGTGGGAATACCGTGCGTGAGGCCGCAAAGTGATATGAGGTGTTACATGCTAGATTAGTGTGGCATGGAATCGGGGTCCTGACAGCTTTGGTATTAGAGCGAGAAGATCGTCTTCGGCTGGAGTACCCCCCTTTCTTTCCGTCGACCCCTGAATCTCGGGACGAGATTTTTCCAAGTGGGGGCGAGTTGTCAAATCCCTAGTTCTGGTATGCTCAAGGCTAGCTAGTCATGTGTGCATGATGTTTAAATTCCATTTAATTTGAAATGAGGATTTGTGAAACCCTCAGAATCATTTCTAGAAATGACCTAGATAAAAATTTCTCCAAAAAGGTCCAAGAAAATGCTCATGTTGCTCTCTGAAAATATTGGATAGAGATAAAAATCAAACCAATATTTTTAGGAGCTCATAAGTATTTAATTTGGGCATTTGGAATTAATGCATAAATATTTGCATTGGATATATATTTGATATATATATAATATATGTCCAAAAAGTTATGCCATTTATAAAGGAGCTCTGGAATAATACCACTACTTCCTACAAAAATTGGCATAAGTAAATCAAATGATTTAGTATTTTTATTAAATCAAAACAAATGTCAGAAAATAGAAAAAGAAATAGGAAAAGGGAACCTACCTAGCGCTTACCTCCCTGTGCAGCCTGGCACTGTGCGGCCTGGCCTGGCCTAATAGGACGGCCCAGCCCACCACCCGCCGTCGTCCTCCTGGCGCCAGTTGGCCAGGCGTGTGTCCGACGCGCGCGCACAGGTAGAGCGCCACGACACCAGCTCGCCTGCCTGCCTCCCCTGCCAGCGCGACGCCGCGATGCCTCTTCTCGGTGCCGCCCCGATCCCCCTGGCCTCACCCCCTCTCTCCCGTGCCTCTCCCCTCCTCTGGCTCCCTCTCCCTCTCTTCACCGAGCGCACCGGAGAGCGCCGCTGTTCGCCGCCGTGGCCACCGGCCACCCCTCGCCCTGTCGCTGCGCCCAGAATCTCCGCCACATCACCGGCTACCTCTCCGTCAAGCCACGCGCCTTGGAGGCCCTGGAGAGTCGCCATCGCCGCCGTCTCCATCTCCGGTCGCCGGAGATCGTCTTCGCCGCCCCGCCGTCTTCAGCGCGTCCCCGAGCTCGCCGAGAAGCCCGTCGAGTCCGCCGTGAGCATCTCCCCATTCCCCTCTCTTCTCCCCCTCGTTCCCACGTCGTAGCCGTCGTTTCCACCATGGCCGAAGCCATCGCCACCGCGGCTCCTCGCCATCGTGGCCACAGCCGCGCGCGCTCACAACGGAGCGCCTCACCGTGCTCAGGAAGCTCCCAGGAGCCTAACGCACACACCCACTCGCCCTCTCATGCACCGTAGCGCCGAACCCAACCCCAGCCGAGCTTCGGCCGCAGCCGAGCTCGTCGTTCGTCGCCGCCGTTCGCTGCCCCGCGCTCCGGCCACTCCCTGGCCGAGCCACCACCACGGTTCGATGCGGACGAGCATCGGCATCCCGTAGCTGTGCTTCGCACGCTAAACGGAGCCCTGTGGGCGATTTCCGCGGTGCCCCGCTGTCTCGGGCCTTCCCGGTGGCTTAACACCGATGAGGTTTGACCCTTTGACCTCACCGGCCGTCAGGTGGGCCCCGTGGGTCAGGTGATTAGCTTAAGGCTAATCACCATCTATCTAACCCTACGCTGACAGTGGGCCCCCGCACCCTAATATTTTAATTAGATTAGTATAAAACCCCTGATTAACCCTTAGACACTGACGTGTGGACCCCACACGTCAGGTTTGACCCTAGTCAGGCGCAGTTGACCTGCTGACGTCACGCTGACATCATGCTGACGCAATAATGATTTCTGGAATTATTTTAATTCAGGAATTCCAGAAAATTAGCAAAACTTCAAAAATTCATAGAAATTCAACCATAACTCAGATTGAAATAATTTATAGATGAAAAATTATCAGAAAAATGCAATATTTCCATCTGTACTAGTTTCATGCATGACAAACCAACTTATACATGCTGTATAGGTGAAAACATATAAATGGCATATATAAGAGCTTAATTTGGAGTTGCATTTGAACTCTTGGTTCAAATGAACTTCAACCAAATGATTGCTAGATGCATTAGCACAAACCACATCACATCTTCATGCCATGTTCATGCATCATATTGTTGCATATGCTTGTGTTTTGATTGTCGACACCGTTCCTTCTCGATAGGTCCTGCTCCGGAGACCGTTCCAGAGTACCTGTCTGAGGAGCAGTGCCTTCCTTGTTGATCTACCAGGCAAGCAAACCCCCTTGTTCATTCCGATACAATCCTACTCTCTCGCTCCTGCTCTCAGTTATTGCATTAGGACAACAATGATTCATCTGCTACTTTGTGCTGCGGTAGTTGAACCCATTCCTTTGCATGACCTGTCATTGCCACAGTAAATAGTTGAAACCCACTAGCATGTGTAGGAGTTGATTGAGCCATGTTGTGTTCCTACCATGCTATGCCTAGTATTGCTTAGAGTTGTGTCAGGTCTGATTCATTGGGAATGAATTGGAGTGCAGTGCTCTATGTTCTGATGCTGAGAGTTAAGTGTGTGAACACAATTTGGTAAAGGTAGCGGTGAGAGGCCATGTAGGAGTAGATGGTGGGTTGTCTCACTGGAACCGTCCTTAAGCGCTGAGTTCTATGTATGTTGTCCAATAACTCGATACTACCACACATTGGGATCCTTAATTGACTCTCTCGACTTATTAACCGACTTGATCTCTGTCCAGGAGTCGCAACTAGTTTCTGGTGTTTGTAGGTAGTGCTATTTTTCTACCAAGTGGCACCCGGCAGGGTGGGCTTGGGACAGACTAGGCATAGGTGGCACGGTGTACCAAGTGGCACCCGGATGGTGGGCTTGGGAACCCTGCTCACATCGTTTGGGGCTGTGAGCGACACCCCGGTCGGATCTCCTTGCGGATGGAACCCGAATAGGCGATAAACCTGGGCTAGAGTCTTGTGTGGTTAGTCAGGTCGTGGCCGATACCCTCGCCAGGCTTCCGCTTGAAGGTTGCCGAGTTACATGACGTGTACATGGCGGTAAGTGGCGAGAGCGTGTGTGAAGAAGTACACCCCTGCAGGGTTAACATGATCTATTCGAATAGCCGGGTCCGCGGTTATGGACTTCTTGGATGCGTACATGGTACATAGACAACTTGAAGTGGATACTCTAAAATGCTCAAGACAAGTGTGAGTGCTATGGATGGCCTTCTCGTAGGGAGACGAGGATGAATCCATAGTAGTGTATTGTGTGGTGATTAGTGGACTCGTGTGCGCCATATCACCTCAAGAGTTTCTGGTAGTCGTAGAACAGGATAGCCACGGAGTCAAAGCTGGCTTGCTGCAACTAAACCCCACATTACCTTCTTGATACAAATGCATGTATGATAGGATCTGATGTAAGTCTTGCTGAGTACCTTTGTACTCATGTTGCTTTATTTATGTTTTTGCACGGAGACTTCGGTCTTACTAGTGTTCTCGTGGACTTCGACGAGTAGCTTGTACCTCAGCTACGATCTTGGTCGGATGTTGTAGATAGTCAGGCTCTTTAGCCTTTTTCATTCACAGATGTCTGTACTCAGACATGTGATGCTTCCGCTTGTTGCTTGTATGCTCTGTATCATGGGTCCTGTGACCCCTGTTTGCAATAAATGCTATGTTGGCTCTTCTGAGCCTTTATCTATATGAGTTGTTGAGTTATGCTGTGATGCCATGTTGTACAGCACATACTTGCATGTTATGCGTACGTGTAATGTGTATTGCTATGTGTGGGATCTGACTATCTAGTTGTTTATCCTTAGTAGCCTCTCTTACCAGGAAATGTCTCCTAGTGCTTCCATTGAGACCTGGTAGCTTGCTACTGCTCCGGAACACTTAGGCTGGCCAGCATGTGTCCTTCTTCGTTCCTGTGTCTTTCCCTTTGGGTAAATGTCACGCGATGAATACCGGAGTCCTGTTAGCCCGCTACAGCCCGGTTCACCGGAGTCCTGTTAGCCCAATGCTACAGCCTGGATTCACTCGCTGATGACCGACACGTTCGATGCTGGGTCATGGATGCCTGTCCCTATAAGTTTGTGCCACTTTGGGTTTACGACTAGCCATGTCAGCCCGGGTTCTTTGTCATATGGATGCTAGCGACACAATCATATACGTGTGCCAAAAGGTGCAAACGGTCCCGGGCATGGTAAGGCGACACCCGTGGGAATACCGTGCGTGAGGCCGCAAAGTGATATGAGGTGTTACATGCTAGATCGGTGTGGCATAGAATCGGGGTCCTGACACAGAAGCATACATGCAGTGCAAAAGAAAATCACTTGCTCTGAATAGTTTAATTTACATGGTATGAAGAAGTAACTAGGTTGTACAACTTAAAACTTAAATTGAGAAGGACAAACTTTTGTTTATGAACTACATAATAAACTTTAAACATGAAATTTGATGCAAACACAAAAAAAAGAGCTATTGCAGTCATACCTAACCAAATATACACAACAAAGTTTGAAGGCTTGAGAAGGACAAACTTACATTACTGGTGAAGACATGCTCTATAAAGCCCTTGTCCATGCTGATGGGGGGCAATTCAAGAAGTTTAGCATAGAATCTTCTTCATAAGCATTGCCTTTATTCTACATTTTGTTAAGAGTAAATATAGATGTGATAATATACGAAAAAAATGGAGAATATTTAAGATAAGATGAAGAGTGATGCTACATAACCAAGTAGCTATAAATGTATGTGCAGCGATACAGCCAAAAGGCACAGCCAAGAGCAATGCACAACTAAACTTCTTCAATACCAACCTTATGGTAAGAGTAAATATAGATCTGATGTGTAGAAAATGGAGGGCAAAGGAAAATAAGCTACAGAGTGATGGTACATGAACAACTACCTGTCAATATAAGTACACTGATAAAGGACAACATGTACTTACAAGAACAATGCAGAGCTAAAAAAATCATTGGCATTGGATATATTCTACACTAATGTAACCATTAATACAGATAAGATAATTTGGAGCAAACAATTGATAAGCAAGCTATCATGCATACTGCTGTCACATAATGAACCAGGTATGTATGCAAGTAAGTGATACACGACAACAGGTACTAACAAGAGCAAAGCACCGGTCAGCATATTTGCGATATCCTGTCATTCTTTTCAAACCAGAATTCTTCTTTGAGCTGATTTCCTGCAAAAAAGATCCGTAAGGCACATGCGGAAGAGTAGAAGTTCAAATTGTCATGTGATTTCCTAGACAGTACCTCATCCCGGGAATGAGACCAGTGCATAACAAGGTTTTTCCATTCAATGTCTTCTAAATTTAGCACAGCAGACTTCACCAGAAATTCGTTTATAGACTTGCCATGAAAGTGTGATTTCCTCAGGTAACACCGATACTGCTGCAATGCTTCCTTGAAAAGCACAAGCAAGCTTTGCTCGTCATGACTATCCAGATTGACCCTCACGTAGTTACAACAATGTAATGTAAATCATTGATGTGTTCGATCAGCAGAAAACAGGAAAATAATAACCATGAATAATAGCACTTACATGTAAGTTGGACAGGAAGATGTGAAAATGGTGTTTGTCTTCACTATAATCTTCCCATGATGGGAATATATGCACGTAGTCCCTAACAACACTGAAAGCATTGTCTTTTAAACTGGGAATAAATGGAATGGGGTTCCAATCTGCAGGAATTGGCCGTCTCTGTAGTTGGGATAGGTCTTCGGCCGGTGGACTTGCTGTACTTTCTGCTGGAGTGGGATTTTTCTGTGGTACGGTTGGTGCTATGGCAAATGAAATCGGTATACATTTTGCTGGAGTGCAGGTCCTGTGTGGTGGGGCTAGTGGTGTGGCTAGTGAAGTATGGGTACAGTCTACTGGAGTCGGTCCTATGTTTTGTGTCACTGGTTGTACAGCCAATATAAGTGGGGTGTTGTCTGATTTCTCCGGCACCACCACGTTTTTCAAGGACTTTGCTGGTGATTCTTTAGGTTCGGCAATCACCCTCTTCCTTTTTGATGCCTGATGCACAAGAACAACATTTGAGTGAAAAACATGGTATGACGACAGATGGAATATGTATTGATAATGGATGGGCATGGCATCTCGAATTATATGATGAGTAAACTAAGCAGATGGTGGTGCAACAAAGTAGAAGAAATGCAAGACAACATATGCAAGATACACGCAATCAATAAAACCTTACCAAATTGGAACAGGCACCTTGATGGGTGAAAAGTACAGGCCATCTGCCTTTGACTCCTCGAGGTTAGAATAGTCATTAGGATGATATTCGGAAAAAGAATCAATATGTGGGGAGCGTACGAGTTTCATTGCTTCCAAAATGGCACTCAATGCCTTGGTGCCAATTTTGTAAGTCATTGCAGTGTTCCACAATATTCTTCTGATGCACGGATTCTGATATTCACTGTAATTGCGTATAATATGTGAGAACCATGAAAACATAAATAGTTGTGACATTATCTTTGTAATGCAGATGATATTCTAATATAGGGGCCCCCTGTAACACTTATGTGCTATCACTGGAATCTGATGAGAGAGCTCATGTGTGCCGTAATATCGTGTGTGCATTTATATAATCTGGCACAAGTACACAAAAAAATAGGCTCCAAAAGTAAGGATAGCTGGAAGATGATAGGTTCATAATATACTGTATAGAGAGTTAATTGCCAAACCATGATAACAAGAGCACACATCAACTAGGCAGATCATAGTGTACATAACAGGGGTACACCATAACCACGATATATAAATCGGGAAAGTGGAACTGGCTTGAAAATACGGTGTTGTATTGATGCTAGTAATTGAAAGCCTATCGATCACGTACAGGCCAGCACTATCGAACATGGTAAAGAAAAGCAAGCAGATTTTGGATAATAAAATGTTGGTTGCGCAGTGCCCACACATGATGAACCAGAGCGCATTAAGAATGCAACTCATAGCTGTCTCTCGACCATTTCAGGCGGTTGGATGAAGATCCTACGTCTCCTAACCCATCTTCTTCCTCATCTCTGATTCTTCCCATACGGAACACCGCACGGGCCGCCGGCCGGACCACCGGCCCCCTCCACCTGTGTTCCTCCGCCACCCCCACCCCCCACCCGCGTCGAGTTTTGTTCGTTCGGCGAGGCCCCACAACCACCCGAGCCCCTTGGATCGCACCGGCGAACTCCAGCGAGCTCTAAAAAATTGACTGACCCAATTTTGAAATTTAGTCTACTGTGATTTAACTAGTGTGGAATATAAAAGGGGAAAACCATAAGCATTGGGAGTATAGTGTTGAGCGTGCCATGGCGGATCTGAAGGTGCAAACCGGACAAACGCAACTTCGCAACCAAGACAAGAAATCAGAGTAAAGCAGTGGTGATCTATTTTCTTGCTGCGATAAATAAGTTGAGCAAATACGAAAGAGTACCGCCTCTGGTGCGGGGCCGTGTACGCATCTGTTGAGAATTTGACGGTGCTGCGGTAGTGATGGCTGTCGGCGGCATGGAAGCAGATCTAGGAGGGTAGACGGTGGCGGCGGGGCGGGGTGGACGAGACGGTCGTAGGAGCGGCGCCGGCAAGGTCGACGACGGTGGGGATGAAGCGAGAGGACGGGATGCAAGGATCCCGGTCCGAAGGCATGGATGAGAGAGGTCGATCTCTTGTAATGGACGGCGGCGTCGGGGTATCAGCTCCGGCATGGTGGAGGAGGACGGCGGTGGATGGGGTGGGGGACGACGGCGGACGGATGAGGGTGGGGTGGAGAGGGTGTTTTGGCGCCCACAGAGTACGAATGTGGAAAAGGGAGGTAGAGAGGAAGGGGGAACCATGTATTCATGGCGCGCTTATCTCAAATGCGAGGAAATTTACAAACTTAGCCCCCGTTTCAAATTTCTACTACATCACAGCAACATTAGTCGGTTGGGGATAGGACGGTAATCTCGCATACACCGAATATTTGCCGACGAGAGTTTGTTTTTGGCGCCCACCGTGTATGAATATGAATCAGGGAGGGAGTCGATTTCGGCCGAGGGCACACTGTGTTTTGGCGCCCACCGCGTATGAATCCGGGTGAGAGGCGGTTATGTCACGTTTGGGTGAAATTACTAACCTACCCCTATCGAAACCTATAGTTATCCAACAGATATTCTTTGCGTGGCAGGGATAGGCAGTAGTGATTTCCATCTCGCAGATTTTGGTTTCGGGCGGTTACTGTGACTTTCCCCGCTTCGTTCAAATTTTGCACAGTGCACGTTTACCGTGCCAACTCAATTCGAATTCCGTTTGTATTCTACTAGTTTTTTTTCAGGCGGGATCCATTTTAAATTGGAGTTACATTCTATATACATCATTTTTTATATATACTTTCAAAAGCACAACAAAGAATTCTGCTCCTTTATATGTATAATATGATTTACAAATACAACGATCTCGAAATCTTAAGGTTGAATTCGAAAAAATTTAACCAAATTATGTTCTACTAAAATATATGGATCAGTAATATCTACATATTAAATAACATAGATGTGCGTGAACTCATATGAGTATGCATGTTTGATAGATCAATTTTGGTTCGAGTATGGATTACATGTATCATCATCTCGAATTCAAATATTTGAATCCCTTTTTTGTTCACCCCTTTCACGCCCATCTCTCTCGCATGCATGCTCCTTCAGGTAGCTATCACTCTCTTTTCTCCAGCTCACCCGCACGCTCACTTCATGTTTCTCCTATCCTTGCAAACATGGTCTCTCGACGTCTCCCTTGAGAAGTGTCACACTCTCCGTATCATTATGCATTACATGGTTTTCATTATCTCTCACGTCTCTACTGTTCTCTGGTATCACTCGGTACCTAAGCTTTCTTTTTCACCGCCACACACACAGTCTCCACTCGTCTTTCACTTTGTCTTTCTCTCTATGGGATTCTCTCACACACCCTATATGTCTCTACATATGACTCATACCACTAAAATTACTCTCTCTCTCTCTCCTGTAGACACAACATTTGTTGCGGTCTCCTTTTCGTCTCCATCCCAGACTGACACCGATCAGACAACCCTGACTACCGTCTCCTCTCTCTCTCTCTCTCTCTCACAGACACACACACAACTCCTGCTTCCACTCCCCTTCCCGACTACCGTCTCTCCCTCACACACACAAAACTCTTGCTTTCGCACCCCGACTCATATTTCTCTCACAAACATTTATCGACTAGCTAGCCTCTAGATAGGTTTATACACCCGAACACTCATGCTTCCACCATTGCATACAGGTCTCTCTCCCGCTCATTGTATCTATGTCGCCTTTTCTTCCCTTCTTGAGACACGCCTTCTCGATCGTGCACACACACACTATCGCCTAATTTTAAGCTGATACCTATCGCACACACACTACTTGTGTCTTTGTCACACATGCACTCCGTCCTCCTCCACTCTCCCTCTCTCTCACACACACACATGGGCTTTTTGCAACAACTAGCAAGATGCCCATGCGTTGCACGGAACATCAAGATGCATTTGTATGAGTAGTTTATCTTGTGGGGGAAAAGGATGAACGAGGGAAGACCTTATTTGCAAATGTGGAGAGGGGTGTGGGTATCTTTTTGGAAAATTGCCATAGTTTCCTTCCTATCCATCAGATATAGATCGGACGGCCACACGATCATCATCGACAATGCTTTTTATAAGAGTAGAGATAAAAATAGAGTTGGTGATGATGGTGGGCCTGCCATCCTGCAATGTAGGTCGTCCGATTTATATCTGACGGATAGGAAGGAAAATATGGCAATTTACCCACACTCTTCACCACATTTGCAGATAAGGACTTCCCTCATTCATCCTTTTATCCCACAAGATCTTGATGTTTCGTGCAACGCACGGGCATCTTGCTAGTAAGAGTAGAAATTAGACATATACCACTTCTCGAATCTTGAAACCAACAACATTCCTCCCTTATCTCATCAAAACCACCAAAGGAATATATTTTGAGTGAAACATAATATATTTTTAGTAATATACGTATTTCAAAACTAGACTTTTTTTTCTATCAAATCGGTGAATATGTATTAATCTACTTTGATCGTGTGGCAACGCATTGGCACATTGCTAGTAGTTATTATAATTTTTTGGACACCAGACAAACGGTGGAGTACATATACGAAGAGAAGAGGCGCACGCACGCAGTCAGCCTCTCGTTGTCTCGCACACATGAGTGTTACGTAATGGCGACGTTAACAAATAAACCCTAAAACCCTAGGTGCACGATTGTTGCATTCGCGGGTACCGGGTACGTGGTGGAGCACCTTTGTAGGAGTTGATGGTCGGGACCACAGGTGAACGACTTGGAGCGCGGTGGCTCGCTAGTTGCCATAGATTGAGTAGCCACCATTAAAATATCTTTTTTTGCGGGGTTGAGAGTTCTGATTTCAATGGCACGTTATAAGTAGTAAGTAGGTTTTAGAATGATTGGTATGGAGTGAAACTGGAATTCATAGTACTACGTACCTCCTTGGCGTATGATTGTATGGGTTTATGTTATGAGATGTTGAACCTGGTAGTTCTTGGGCAAATACTATGGTTTAGATTTAGATGCTGGTTTTTAGTAATCGGAAGGGGAAACCCTTCTTTGATTAAAAAAACTACTACCTCCATTCTGGTTTACTAGTCCCCATCATACTTTGGGTCAAAGTTTGTCCATGATATTTAGTTGTAAAATGTGAATGGAAAACGAGATTTTGCTATACCCAAACAAAAAAGGACTGGAGGGAGTGATTGCTCTGACACGGACATGGCCTCTCATAGTGCAAGCATTGAACCGGCGCGCCGGCCAAGAGGGCCGCACTCGCTGCAAGCCTAGCTAAGCACGCCTCCTCGCCGCGTGCATACAGCTTAAGACTACCCCGCCTACCTTCACTGAATCCGCGTGTGTGCCGGCAACACGTCCTTCCGCGAGCCGACAGGCATTTTAGAACACAAAGAATGACTAAAATATAATTAATTTACGCATGGTCTTGACTTGTTGTGCTTGCACTGGTAGCAGGAACTATTAGAGGTTTTTCTTTATTAATAACTCTCCTCACATTTTTTTGGCTTTGAAGTGAATCATGGTTGTGGACATTATGTATGAATGTGCAGATATCTGTGAACATGAGTTTGATGTGGAAATTGAACTTGGAATGTCGGGCTTGCGCGTGAACTATACCATGTCCAATGCTTCATCTGTTATTGTTTGGAAAGTAATTGATGTTATTACATGACCCGAAAAAAACATTTTACATGCTGACTGGATAAACATTTGAACCTAGCTATTATGAAGGAAATTTTGTATTGACAACAATTTTAGATAGTAGGAGACGCCTAGCCTGCTCTGCCTCTGCTAGCTTATTTCTGGCTTCTTCCATCTCTTCTTTGGCTTGGGTGAAGAGAGCATTTGATTGCTCTTTTCGCTTCTTTAGGAACTCAGCTACATTCTCAAGGGCTGATGCATGCTTTCTTTCAGCCTTTACTAATGCCATGAGGACATGAACAGCTGACGACTCCACCTGGCTTGTGTGTAATCCAGCATCATCTCAGAATTTGCACCTTGTGTCTAATCCAGCATCATTAGGGAACTGACACCTTGTGTGTAATCCAGCTTCATTTTGGAAACATGATCTCGAGGTTGACCATATTTCCCTCCTCGCAGGAACTGCATCCTGACATGAAGTTACTTCTTTTTCAGATCAATACTCAGAGAAACCTAGATCCATTTAGTAGAAGACAGATAAACATAACTCGAAGAAGTGAATTCAAAAGGAAAAGAAATATAAAAACAGACTACAAGGTGAGAACACCCACTTCCTACATCAAGTTAAAAACGAAAGCGTTAGGACGATTAAGACTCTTCTTATTACACATGGAAGAACACCACTCTTAAGAGAAACATAAACTACAACATATACACATCGAAGAACACGAGGCTAAACGAAAGTAATTGAAAGGGTGTTACTAACCAAAGCTCGTTTTACAGGTTCGGTGCAGCTCCTCTTTAACTTACCACGCTCCTTGAAGATCTCCCGAATATCCCGTGTTTGGTCTTCATTGCTCCTCTGCATGTTCACACTCGTGGTTTTAAAATCTCAACATGGCAAGAAAAATACTACTAGTAATACTCGCTCATCTTGTGGGCAACATTAAAGCACTCGTCTGCCATGTTAGAGCATCTCCAACAGAATCGCAACGCGTGGTGCTTTAAAAAAGTGTTTACAGTGCTGAGATCGAGAAGTAGATACTAGAGACTAGAGGATAGTTCTCAGCATAGATAGATAAAAAAGATACACATACCCCTCTTCAGATTTGCAAATAAGGCCTTCCCTTGTTCATCCTTTTGTCCCACAAGATAAACTACTCATACAAATGCATCTTGATGCGTGCAACGCATGGGCATCTTGCTAGTTCTAAAAACCTTTCCATCATTTGCCACACTGCTGGTTGCAGATGAAAAATCTACCCAAGCACAGCGCATAAACAGGAGCGATGCACAATTACAAGCTGATATTCTGTTGGACAATGGAGTCTATAACCAATTACTTTTACGGGAACAATAGCACCCAGGAAAATTGAAGGGTAGGTTTGAACAAAACTGGAACTGCACATGTACTGCTAAGTGATTCAATACACACATTACCAATCGAGGAGGAGAACGATGGTCGCGGCAGCCTCTTTGAGTCATGGTCGGCAACGGGAGTCAGTTCATTGTCCACGACGGTGGTACTACTGTGCTTGGCGTCCGCTTCCGGGAAGCAAATCCGAGAACGTGGAAGACGATGCCGGGGAAGAGGCCCCGTCTACGACGACAGCGGTGGACCGGCTCCAGTGCGGCGTACGAGGTCGTCGATGAGGCAGATGCACTGCGGTGGACGAGTGCGCCGATGTAAAGGGGAGGAGCACGAAGGCTGCGGTGCCATGGAGAAGTCTATTTTGCGGTGGGGATAGAAAATGGGGAGTATTCAGGTGTACTACTCTGGGTGCCGGGGTGGGGCTGGCTAGGTGGGGTGAACCTGAAGTTACGAAAACAGCCCCCTACCAAGCGTCGTCCATAGTCCTCTTCCGAAGGCTATGATGGTAACATCCCACTGCTCGAATCAGGGTCGCGGGAGATTTTCCCACCGACCTCAAAATTTTATGACACTGGACTCCCCGTGTGACGTGTTGAGTGATTCGGCTAAGCAACTAGCGAGTAGTAGTAGTAAACTCTGCATATTAGGTTTGACCGAAGTCAAACTTCCTAAAGTTTGACCAAGTTTATCTAAAAATATAAACATTTACCATAACAAATATGTATGATGTGGAAGTACATTCAATAATGAATCTAATGGTATTTATTTGTTGTTGTATATGTTAATATTTTTGTTATAAGCTTTCTGAGAGTTTACAAAACTTGACTTTGACCAATGCTAATATGCGGACTAAAATAAAAACAGAGGGAGTACACATTTTTTTTCTTAGTTTGTAGTGAACTAATCATTTGTTGAAATTGTGAAATAAATATATTAGGCTATTGACTTCGAATATAATGGTCTATACAATTCAATAGTTACAATCATTGTCGAATCCCAAGATGTATACAAGGTCTATAGTACTTCACAACATGCTCAAACTCACATAATCCCAGTCAAATGAGAATCTAAATGCATTTCATAGTTATTACTTTGTAGGATGCAACAAAAACAACCAAAACTCTACATCAGCCATTATAGAAGCAACATTTTGACATATCCCATTGTGTGAATGAAATGTGCAGAGAGAGCTTTTGAAGATGGAGCAGATAGGGCGGGAAATATTGTATGTATGTGGACGAGAGAGTAGGAGACAAACCTAACGAGACAGAGAGAGAGAGAGAAAGAGAAAGAGAGAGGAAGAAGTTAGGTCTGTGAGAAAGATGGAGACATGTAATATACGTGATTCTGTATACGTGGAAGGAGAAGAGACAACATGTTTGATGAGAGAGCTGGAAAAACATGGACGAGAGGGGAAGGATCTCATGGGTTGAGGGATTGACAATTTTGTGCGGGGGAGAGAGGGAATGGTAATTTTGTGCAAGAGAGAGAGAGGATGGGGAGAGGAGTCAGTCAACCGTCGTCACATCACCCTGCTTCCAAATGACCCCGCATTCTCTAGCGCGGTGTGGTCGCCGTCTTCGATCTGCTCGATGCCCTCTTTGAAGATTGAGGTGTTGTGCATGTTGGGGTGCAAAGAAGCACAAGCGAGAGTGGTCGTCGTATAACCTTGGATGGGGATGAATTGTGTGCTCGGGGGAGTGTGTGTGTGCGTGTGTGTGTGTGTGTCAGATATTGAGCGAAAACAAACCTAAGGAGAGAAATGGGTATTCACGAAGAGATTGTGCGGGCCTTGAGGTGGGCCGGGTCACCGTATAACCTTGGATGGGGATGAATTGTGTGCTCGGGGGAGTGTGTGTGTGTGTGTGTTGTGCTGCACGCGCGCGCGCATGTGTGTGTGTGTGTCAGATATTGAGTGAAAACAAACCTAAGGAGAGAAATGGCTATTCACGAAGTGATTGTGCGGGCCTTGAAGTGGGCAGGGGCCGAGTGAGGGTGTCAAAATGTGCGCGTTGATGCATATGTTGCATGCGATCGTGCGAGGGATGGACGAATCGAGAGAGATGGTTGTTGTGTTACGGATGCTCCTCTCTGCCTCTCTGTCTCTCTGTCTCTCTCTCTCTCTCTCTCTCTCTCTCTCACACACACACACACACACATACACAAGTAAACTAGAAGACCGTTCTCTCATATATACACAACGTATCGGCATCTGTCTATGTCCCACTCATGCATGATCATTTGCACATTCACACCTCTCTATGTCTGTATCACACGCACACCGTCTCCACATTGCCCTTCCGCCGCAACACACATATGGACACATACACACGTTCTCTCACAGTCACACACACAAAATAAGTATTAAAAAACGTCCAAATCCAAATAAACACAAACTGGAGCTAAATTCAAATATATGGAAATATTGCAGCATCAAGAACTTTCCCAGGAAAAAAAGTTGAGTAATATTCGAGGATTGTTTTCACACACACAAAAAGGTTCGGTGGATGTCCTTCGAGCGCGACACGGCGACACACCGTTCGATCGACCGCGCAGCTGCGGTTCACGCGCTTTTACAGGATTCTGTATCGTGGCTGTGGTACTAACTTCAAAAAAATTAATAAGAGCGCTGCCTAAGTCTAATGTTTACGTGTACTAGTACGGTTTTCTTTTAAGTTTGACCAACCTCATATAAAACTAAAGTAAGCTCCCATACGCGCACTCATCAATATGCCGCCGTCGGTGTTGCGCATGCCGGTGCCCGCCTGCTCCGGACAACAATTTCTCGCCCATCACCGCCGTGTCGCCACCAGCCCTGTGCCATGAAGCCGAAGGCTCGCCCGCGCACGTCGTCTACAGTCCCTCGTCGCCATGCCGCCGTGCTACCAAGCATGAGAGCAGCTGGTGGAACCGCGTCTATGCACGCAGCGTACGAAGAGGAGGACGAGCGCGTGCTCCAGCACGCCGGCGAGGAGGAACTAGCATGTCATTGTCGTCTCCGCCCGCGCAGAGGAGGCGCGCATGGTGTCTGTCGCGGTGGAAGCCGGTCACGCACGCGTTGAGCCCGCAAACTGGGTGCGGACGCGGAATCTACCTTCGAGACCTTGAATGCCACGTGGATACTGCAATCTGAAGGAGCAATTTGGGTCAGTCGACTCATGTGAGTCATTTGATGCAACATGGATGGCTAGAAGGGCTTCTTCCACCTCTTCTGCCGTCTTCTTCCTTCGCTCCGTCGAACTTCTTTCACAAATCGACTGACCCAAATTATACTACTAGTACGAACGTATTAAGTATAGTAGGAACACGAAGGTACGAGCAGTAGTACCAACTGCAAGAAGAACAGTAGTAAGACATAGTACTAGTACTACTCTACGTACTAAAGAGTTCAAATAACGAGAAAGAACATAAACATAGTTCTGCTGGGGCCTCAGCACAACACACCCTTGAAAATAAACTAAGCAACTAGTCCGCTTGAAACTGCAGTAGAACCAGCATGAGCGACGGCACTGCCAATTACTCGGAGTCCGAGTCCACGTCCTCGACTTGGTCCTCGTCCCTCTTCCTCTTCCTCTTCGCCGACGCTTCTTTTCTTGAACCAGACACTGGGATCTGCTTCTTCATCCAACCCATGTAGATATTTAAACAAAGGTAGGCATCCATTGCTGCGTACAGGATGTGATCTTCATCTAATGTCTTCGACTCCCATGCATGATGAAACTCGTGATGAGGTTTCTTCAGTTTAGCGTACGAAGGATCAATCATGGTTGCTGCCAGGGTCAGCATTGAAGGTTGAGAGGAGGACACCAGGCTTGCCTTCTGGAGATCGAAGGGCTTGCCTACAACAAGACCTATCCGACGCAGGACATCCCTGTCGTTCTTAAAGCCTACAGTAACGAATTTCACTCTTTTGTACTTGAGGAAGTTCTTAAAATCCCAGCACTCAACATCGGCATGGCATATGTGGTAGACCAAGCAAATGTTATGTACGCAAACCTGGATCACGGCGGGCTTCTTCCTCTCTTCTTCCTTTAGATCCTTCTCTCGTCCCAGGACTGTGGTGTACTCAACATCTAGCCCAGCGACCCACTCATCCGTTGAACTGTTGAACATGCGTAGGAAGCGAGCAAGCCATGCTTTCACCGTCGCGGATCCACGTGTGTAGATGACGATGAACTGATAGCCGATGATGGCTCTAACCTGGTACTCAACGGCGACCATGGAGATTTGGGAGGCCATGGAATTTGGAGGAAGGTTAGGAGAAGTTGAACTGTTGTACCCCGCAAAAACTGGAAGCAAACTAATGTGAAAGGACAGGACGACTGGGAGCGAACTGTTGTGAGGTAGAAGACGGGGAGGAGTAGGGCATGCGACCGGCGTGGGGTTGCTGGCTTGCCCGGAGGATAAATGGCTCCAAGCCCCCAAAGAGTTCTCGAGAACCATGCGGGACCCACTAGATGTCATGTCTACTAGACCCATATCGTAGGCCTGATGGTATAGCTTCTGCCTATTCGCACGCCATGCCTGCGCGTGGATGTAACTTCACTTAATTCTGTCAACCGTCGCGCCTCCCACGACCTTCGCCTCCCTCGCGCGATCGCGCCCTTTGAGACTTCGACCGGCTATAAATGAGCATTTGTTTTGCCTAGTCCGCATGCATGATACTCCCTCTGGTCCTTTTTAGTCCCGTCAACCGTTTGCAAAGTGTTTGACCAAATATATACTTTTTTTTGAACACCACCTTATATTAATTAACCAGCCACACCAGTACACTCATTCGACACAACATTCACCACACAGGGCGGTACGTTATTTACAGGAATACCATCTAATTTATTGTCAAAGCTATACTTAGCGATTAAGTATGCCACCTTATTGGCTGAATGGCTAATCTTTGACAATTGAAGATTATTGATCAACTTCGAGATGCTCCATGCTTTCATCTTTAGGTCACGCATAGCAGACCTGTCATAGTCCCCCGATGCAAGAGACACTACCACAAAAGCGCAATCAGTCTCTAAAATTACAGGATTATGAAGAGAAATACCTATGTAGAGACCGGCAATGCAAGCCCTAAGCTCCGCTTCCTCCATGCTTTGACAGGCATCAATGAAATCCCACGACCAAATTTATACTAAATATATATATATATCTACAATACTGATTATAATGAGTATAAGAACTACGTTTTATAATGAGTGTAAAAATATTGATTTGACATTGTGAATGTTGGTACTCCCTCCGTCTAGGTGAGTAAGTCGTCTTAGGCTGTGCACCGTGACCAAGGAGGAGGGGAAAACGAGAGACATTAATGTTTATTTGCTAATTAAATAGTATTGCATGCAATGAACTAACCACTGCATGTCATGTTTGATAGTCTCAGGTCATTAAAAGCATGCACACCCTCATCTCTTATTGGTTTATATGTCAAGAAACAAGAAACGAGGTAGAAGTTAATGCACTGCGCCTACGTGTTTTCGGATTATTTGGTCTTCGTAAGATGACTTACACACCTAGCTATTAGAGTACCAGTACCTCCCTTCTATTTTAAAGGGCTCGACTCAAAAATTTCACCTACTCTTAGCAAGAGAGTAGAGACGGTGGAATAGTTTTTGAAGTCTGCAAAAGTACTCAACTAATGTTGTCGTTCTTCACAAAAAAGTGTTTACCAATGCATGCATGAACACTAGTTACTCTAACCCCCCTCTCTTCTTTAATTCTTTGCCACATCAGCATGCTTGCTATTCCTGTGTGCATGATACCAGCTAAGATACCACCATGACGGCCAGCCTTAATCATCGCATGCAATAATTTAGTGCACCTTGAAATATGAACATGTGTGGGGCGTGTATGTTTTTAATGACTTGAGACTATACCTAGCTCGGCATGCAAGATGACTTATTATGCACCATTCCCCATACCTGCAGGAAGCCCGTTCGCCTCCAAATCTTTTCCTCTCCATGTGTGGAAACAATATGCTTGCCAAACTCTCCTTCTCCCTCCGGCGGTCCCACCACTCCACGCCGTGTGAAAAAATCTGCATGCATGACTCTCCTCCCCCACTCTCGTCCAATCCGTTGTGACCAGCAATATTTCCACCCCTTCGCTCCCCCGTAATTTACTCCAAAATATGCCCACATAGCTTTTACTTAACTTCAAGTGCATTGGGTCATTGACATAAGGGCCCAGCAGTGTACTGGCCCACATGACAGTGACGCAACTGGATCTACAGTTAAGTCAGTGCAGCTCAGTCCATATCTTACGTAGGTGTGCCATTTCTCGCTATAAATACTGCGCCTCCCACGACATCGCTATCTCCTCCCCCTCATGTTCACGTTCATCGCTATCTCCTCCCCCTCCCTCTCATGTAGACCACCATGGCATCGCCCCTCCCAAGCCCTAGGAGCCCCTCGCTGCACCGCGCGGACGGTCACGCCTCGCCTTTCCATTCCTCGCCGCCACTAGTCAAGGAGGACGCGTCGGTGTTCCGCTCCTCGCCACTACGCGACGCGTCGCCGTTTCGTTCCTCGCCGCCACCAGTCGAGGAGGACGCGTCGGTGTTCCACTCCTCGCCGCGACACAATGCGTCGCTGTTCCGTTCCTCACCGCCACTAGTCGAGGAGGACGCGTCGGTGTTCCGCTCCTCGCCGCGACGCGTCATGGTGGACCCATCGGTGTTCCCAATCTCGCCAGCATGCACGTAGGAGGACGCGTCGGCTCCCCGCTATCAGGAGAACGCCACGCCGCCCGCCGAGCCCCCCCAGCCTTGAGGAGCTTTGGAAAGAAATGGATGTCGCCTTGTGGGAGGCTTTGCCTCCAGCAGAGTGCGCCAAAATAGAGCCGGAGAAGAAAGCCGAGGAAGAGAAGCGCACCACGCAACAAGCTTTCTGGGAGATCTATGTCGCGTCCGAGAGAGTCAAGCAATTGGTTCTTTGGTAGAAGGCTCGTGCGAGGGCTGTGAGGGTGGCGGAGGACGCACGTGCCGACGCCCTGAGTGCAGTCGGGCCCAAGCGCCTCATCTACGCTTGGTGGTACATGGACCGGGTGCACGATTCTAGCCAGGAGGAGTACCTTTTGGCGCCGGATCACCACACCGATGAGATTGCGCTCGCTCGCCGGCAAGCCGCCAATCAGCACCTCGCGAGTTGCGAGGCTGAGGAAGAGGCATTGTGTCAGCGCGCTGGGAAACGGCCGCGCACCAGGGCACTCGTGGCGCGCCGCAAGCGCTCCTGCGTGCGTCGTGGCTTTTAGGAGGAGTATAATTTTTGTTTCGTAAGGCGATCTCATTAGTTTTGGGACGCAAATGATAAATCCCGAACGTTCAGGAATTTTTAGCGTCCTTAATTAAGTATGTAAAAGGGAAAGTCTGGAAACATTGTGTATTATTACGCATTTTGCAAGTACGTGCATATAGCACAAACTTTACTATATACTATCGGACTACATGTCTCTCTCGATATATGCTTGCAGACTGTGCTACTCCCTCCGTCCAGGTCAATAAGTCAGCTTTGGTTGTGCACGGTGGCCAAGAAGGAGGGAAGACTTGTACACCTAGACGGAGGGAGTACTAGTATTACTTATGTACGTGCAAATGCACGTTTTAACATTACGATGCGGTTTTTGTAAAAGTAGAAAAACAGCACTAGTCAAGCTTGTGAAACAATTCAATGCAAAACAAATGCAAAAATGCTCATTGGATTGTTTACTTTTAGCTTCCTTCTCTGTGGTTATTTCTCTGTCGTACTTTGTATGGAGCATCTCACTGGTTGGAAAGGCATGCAAATTCCCAAACCGCTTCCTACACCCTGTATCGAATTTTTTGCCTAACAAGTTGTGCCGTGCAATTGGAATTCCAACTTGAGTACTACTACTAGTAGGAGTACCAGGGGCCAGTTCTTTTAGGCTTCCAGATTAGTAATCCCATAACTACTACCTCTGTCCTGGTTTATTGGTCCCCATTGTAATCTGTGTCAAATTTTGAACATAAATTTAACTAATGAAATGTTAGTGCATGTCACATGCACTACTCCATCCGTCTAGGTGAGTAGGTCATCTTAGGCTGTGCATCGTGACCAAGGAGGAGGAGAAAACGACAAACGTTAATGTTTATTTGCTAATTAATTGTATTGCATGCAATGAACTAACCACTGCATGTCGTGTTTGATATCTCAAGTCATTAAAAGCATGCACACTCTTTATCTCTTATTGGTTGATATGTCAAGAAACAAAAACGAGGTAGAAGTTAATGCATCGCGCCTAAGTGTTTTGCGATTATATGGTTTTTGTAAGATGACTTACACACCTAGATGCACCGCGCCTAAGTGTTTTGAGTAACATTTTATCAGTTAAATCTTTGGTAAAAATTTAGCACAAATTACAATGGTCAGGAATAAACCAGGACGGAGTAGTAGTTTAGAAGCCCAAATAGTTAGGCGCCTTATTGTTACTCTCCACTGTGACTAGTCTTGTGGGAAAAGCTGGGGAAGCCGCCAAAAGAACTGGCCCTAGGAGTAGTAGCTAGGGATCGAGTGTGGGAGATGAACCGGAGAAAGTAAATGTAGAGAGATGAAATGCAAAAAAGACGGAGGGATGTGATGGTTGCTTGTCCGTTTATTTTACCAGGCCATTTATTAATGGGAGTGGTTGGGTTTTGTGATATGACGGCTTTACTGCCACGCCACGAGTGGGGTGAGAGGTGAGGCTCCCGTGCAGCGCCGCCCTCTACACTTGTACCACATCGGTCGTGGTTTATTAGTCCCCCGTTGAATTTGACTGAAGATTTAACTGACAAAATGTTAGTGCATGTCAACAAAAACTATATCGTTCGATTCGTATTTGAACATAGTTTTGAATGATATAATTTTAGGTGACATGCATCAGTATTTATGTTACTATATATAATGTTAGTTCAATTTTTGGTCGTACTAATCTATAGTAGTAAGGTGCCCGTGCGTTGCACCGAAGAGTGAAATGCATTGATCGGGGAGTTGTTTAATTTGACAAAGGATGTGGGGGTCATATCATGTGTAATGGGTATCGATAGGTTTCTTCGGATATTATCTCATCTCTAGAGCTCAAAAACATCCGGGTGAAGTAGATAAAAAGGTATCTTTTGCAAACAAAAGCGTTGAACTGTTCAACCTACATCCAAAACTTGTGAAGAAATAACACTTATTGTGCTTTGCAAGAAATGATCTTTAAGAATTAGTTTTTGAGTATCGATTGTTATACATGTTGGCTACAGATGACATGGCACTTTCCTATAGTCAACAGTTGGCTATACTATTAAGTAATATTAACCATGCCCTTATACACCTAGACGGAGGGATTAAATCAGGATGACTTGCAAGGGGGCAGAGGAGATGTAAGAAATGGTTCATCGTAAGTCTTTCACCAGTACTGTAGTAAAAATTCATACATGGAAGATTCTAGACTAAACCATAAACAGATACACTTTTATTCATGCGCGATACTCCAATAGAGCAAGATCATGCATGGAAGTCTCCACATGCTTAGACAGCGGATTACATTGAGCGAAGACTAATGATCAACATTTAACTTGATAATGCGTATTTTTTTAGAAGAATAGGGAGGCTCCTCCCCGGTTCCATTTAGTGATATGAAACCCAAAGTGTCTTACATCAGCTCACTGAGAGGAGCAGTTCAAAGGAAGTACTGCGGTGAAAGCCACTCAAGTTTAATGACAAGCTTACAGAATCAAAAGCGGCAAAGACACGGGCCATAAGCGCCCACACACACACACTACATGTCGGGATAATGCGTATGTCCAGGTGAACCTCCTTGGAGTCCCCGTGCACCGAGCCGGCGGGTAAAGGATGGGATGGATGCCATGGGTTTTCCAAGTCCACATTGGCGGGATAGTCCTAGCTCCCCAGAGTCCAAGTCTGTCCGATGAGGCCGGTGTGGCCGCCCACGCGACCCGGAGGGCTAGTAACATTGACCACGCACCCGCACCGCCCAACCTGCTATCCAACTGACCATAGGATTGAGCTTTGGACAATTAGAGTGACATTATTATGCTTGATGGCTCCGCTGCGTGTGTGCAAGCATGCATGCTATCGTTCGTGGGCGGGACGGGGCTTCCTGCTTCTTCTGCATGCTACGTCTGTGTTCCTGATCCTTTCTGTCTCCATCCAACAATTCTTGTACTCTGCCACGGAGCTTTTTTTATACGGCAATCCTATTCTTACGTGCAACTTCTACAAAAAGTCTTACGTACTAGTGTAGTTTGAGCCGATCTGTAACAGTTCGGTTGTAGGCAGTTTCCCCCCCTCTCACATTACGTCAGATTTTGTAAGAGTTGTGCGTAGGAGTATTTCTGTTTTTATACCTCTGTATGTACATATATTACGTAACTATACATATATAGGACGTTTGCCGTCTTCTGCCATGGGCGCACATTCCTCAGGGCACGCCGCTCCACTCCATGCCACACGCCATCGCTACTTGCACTCCGACAAGCCCAGGCACCATCGCCACTTGAACTCCGACAAGCGCAAGCACCATCGCCACTTTGTACACCGACAAGAGCAGGTATACTAGCTAGTATAGTATCCTCTCAGCTACCTTCCCTCAACCATCTTCTTCAGCTCCACGCGCATGCATATTCATGCAGCCAACAGTGAGGAATGAGGCGACCAGCGTCTAGGGCACAGGCAGTTGAGCCCGGTGTCCTCGCTTGAACATGGCCATGTTCCAGCTGCTCATCAGCATGCACGCGCAGCCGCACATGCCTTAGATTGACATCATGGACACCATGATGAGCTCGACGACGGTTCACACGTTTAGGCTTTGCCCAGCGTCCGCCTTGCCACTGGCGACGCATAAAGGATACCACGATGGCGACGACGCCAATGACATGCACCGCCAGAAGGATGGCGATGCCGACGTAGAACTACGACAATACGATGTCGCGCCTCGACCGCTGTCGACTGTCACTAAGTAGTCTGACGATGGCTGGAAAAGTGTTGCATGCATGAGTGTAAAGTGCGTTCTGTGCTAGTTAAACATGCGTGGCTCTACACATGTTTGTCATGAAGTTGTGTGGGCGCAGTAGTTGGTGTATGTGGGCATCAGCGGGAAGATCGCAGGCTCGACCTCCTTCGACGCTGCATATTCTTTTTTGTTTCACTGACTGGTTGGATCCACATAGGTAGAGAGAGGGTGCTGTCATGTTCATGTTTGAACAGTCAACAAAGTAAAATACGAAGCTATACGGTAACACAGTGACCGTATAATCACTTGTAATCGTATATAGTGACCGTATTGACCGTATTTTTAAGTACAGTGACCAAAGTGAGCTTTCGACACAAGTTCGATGACCTCGAATGCATTTTACTCATCTATATATATCTACTCTTATAGAAAACTGAGTTGGTGATGATGGTATACCTGCCATCTTGTAATATAGACTGTCCGATCTACATATGACGGATAGAAAGCCAACTATGAAAATTTTACAAAATATACCCGCACCTCTCTCCACATTTACAGATAAGGCCTTAACTCATGCTCCTCCCTATGTATCTATCTCTACTACTTTTTTTATAACAAATCGAATAGTGTTGCGTCGTCCGCTGCACGCCCGGCTGAACACGCCTCCTGGCCTCCATCATCACCAACTGAGTCTTTTATAGGAGTAGGAGTAGAGAAAAAACCGAGTTGGTGATGATGGTGTGCTGTGCAATGCACAGGCATCTTGCTATATTTTTTTGCATATAAGTCCAAACACCACGTAGACACGGTCTTTGAGCACGGTTCATAGTCGTTCCACGATCGGGCATTGAAGTTTGTAACTATTTTAGATTAGAATATACTACTCCTCTGGTGCTAGTAGTAGAGCAGAGTCCTACTCTACTACTCTACTCTAGCAAGCTGTAGTAGGTACTGTAGGGAGTACCAGTACTGTGATCACTCAAACAAGTTGTCTGGCATTGATATGACCCTACGCAGCTGGTATGTGTCTCATAAGTCAAGAGGCGTGTTGTAGTCATCATCACCTGTCCACTTCCCGCAGCACATATTCGCTTCTCCATCTTTGTCTGCACATAATCTCGTCCAAGCTTCCATCCCCGCTAAGGCACCTCCCCCCTCGTCCGAAACCCAAGCACTAATAATGGCAGAACCGAACAACGTCCGCCGAAAGAGTAGCAGGAATTCGCTCCCTACAGAGGTAATCAAGCACATTGTTTCATGTGTGGACAATCTCAGTACCATGCCGCTCGCTGCGTGCTCGTCGGGGCTGTACCGTTTACTCAAAGCCCTCAGGCTGGAGCTTTTTAAGCCAGCTCCTTGCTTGCTGATGCCGTCTGATCTTCAGAAACGGCTTGTCACACAGCATAACGATCGTAGGGTGGCGAGAATCAACCCCCTTCATTGTGATCCGATCCCCGCCAGCCTTAGCTACATTAACGGTATGTACTAGATCGGCATGAACACGTCTTGGATGGTGCTCATCGACGGTCGCGGAAGCTGGATGCTCGTAGAGGTCTACACCCGGCGATTGATCCCCCTTCCTTCGATTAACACTGCACTGCTTTGGCACGGCGGCCCAGAATACTCGGAATCTTATAGTAGCCAACATGATACCAAGTTTGATTTGCTCAAGGTTATAATCTGCCAAGTGCCCACAAGATCCGCGAATTATAAAGATTTCAGGCTAATTGCGTTCTTCAACCGCGGTCTCGCCTATCTGACAGGTCACTGTGGTAAGTGGATAAATCTGCGCGTCCATCATAGGATCATACATCCTGCATGGTTCTCTGATGCCATTGAACACAAGGGCTTCATTTACACTGTCGACTCCTTCTATGGCTGTACGTATTGCTGGCCTACTCCAGTCATTGCTACAAACGGCTGTTACAGCAGTATGTTACTTTCCTATGATATCATGATGGCTTGCTTATATTACTGTCAACATTTACTGAAAAAATATTCATGCTCATAACATGTTCTTCTTAAGATTGACTAAATCAAGAACCCTTTTTTATTTGACTCCAACTTGATATGATGTTGTAGGCCGCCTGGTGTCCCTACCCTTCCTAATCCTAGAACCTTTCAAAGAAAAGCGGCATGGCAGTTGCAGGTGGTTCCTGGCACGATCAGACGACGGCGAAAGATTGATGATCGTTCGCACGTACCGGACATGTTGTTTCGCGGAATACAATCACAGTCACTGCAAGTTCTTTGAGCAGGATCCCAGCTTTTCCGGGCCTTCAGGAATTTTTTACTAGAGGCTGGTAAGTAGCCCTGGTACAAGCTCTCTGTTTGTCGGACTGAATTATTCGATTAACCAGGAGATAACCAACGGCAAGGATCATGATGGCAACGCGGTTTCGTTCATCAGGCAAAACTGTGTGTACACAGTGTACCATGCGCCTCTGCATGCACCATACCCTGATATGTGCCACCACGCTCTGCAGCCCAAAGTAGGAGAGAGGGTAGCAAGTATCAGACTTCGACCTGCTGGTTGGAGTTTCCCCCGTCAGGCACCCATCTGGTTCAAGCCGTCACCCAATCTCCATAGCTTAATAAATAGTAACGTCTAACTGAGCCAGTTAGTTAGATGCGTACACTTGGTGTAGTAGGATCTTTATTTAGTTTTATGCATACACTTGTTCTTTTTTGGTAGCCCTTTTGTAATGATGGCTGATGTTTGGTTTGGAAGAGAGAGCTGCGTCTTCACTCTTCTGGCTAGCTTACTGCTTCTGTTGCACCCCCAGCCCTGGTTGCTGCTGCTGCTGTTTTCAATGTACAATCAGTAGTATATTTCGTCTATTGGTTGAATAAATGTTTTGTTAGAACGACAAACACAATGTTTTGGAAGTCGTTGCACGGTTCGATCCTTTAGTGCCCTATACCATACGTAGCTCATACTATTTTTCGTACGGAACACATTTTCCACTTGTTGATAACATGCAGCCCACCGATGAAGGCCCAATAGAGAATCCCATAATTAACTGGAAGGGAGGTCTCACATGAATCTGGCCCAGGTACATGCTCATGGTCCCCTAAACATAAATAAGTAAATAAATAAATAAAGCTAAATGCTCATGCACTAGTTCTTTGGGAAAATAGGTAGCCCAATATTTCTTTTCGAAGAATACCCAAGCTAGGCCTATTTGTTTTCTTTGAATTACTGGGCTGCAAATCTTTCAAGACGAGGAGGGATGCATTCCGTCCTGGCCAAAGAGTATGGTCAATGTCTGTTAAAAGTATTATCAAAAGGGGTCGAAAATTCCAAAAAAATTATAGCAAATGGGATATTAGTTTTTTTTGAATTTTGTTCTTCACTGATATCTTATACGTATTTCATTAACATGACATAGTACTAATTTATTTTTAAATTTGTTTTAGTATGGCTATTTATTTTTGGATTAAGAATATTTCGTTCCCCAGCAAAAATTTCCCACATATTTAGTTAATTTTTTGACCCTGGTACTGACCAGAAAATGGCTGGGAATTCTAAAAATGGAAAACAGGCAGCTGACTTGTTTACGCAAGGCTTTTTCAGTAAACACACGATTCTAACCGCTGTGCTTCTTCAATCTCTGATCTTCCTGCTCCAGCCGCCTAAACTAGAGCTGGCGGGACTGCCTGCTCCCTCCTCTTGTGGCCCGCGATGATGCCGCGCAGGCTTCCCCGGCCCACCCTACTCCCTCCGCTGGCCTGGCCGCACGCAATCAACTGCCTCCTTATTACGCGAACAAAATGATTCCTCTCACTGACATCTGGGGCGCACCGGTTGGGAGGCTGACCTGTGGGCCTACTACGTTGACGCGTACGTAGGGCTTGTCAACTTAGTCAACAAACGGTTCTAGCAGCAGTAACCATTGGATTTGAATTGAATGGTCCTGCTGCTTCTTCAATCGCTGCTCTTCTTGCACCAGCCGCCCAAACCAGCGCCGGGGAGACTGCCTGCTCCTGCCTCCAGTGGCCAGCTGTGCTGCCGTTGAGGCCTCATCGCCCCCTACTACTCCCACCGCTAGCCAGGCCCTGCGGCGACGACAGCCTCACACCGCAGCTGAACCAGTGAACCCTCGTACTCCTATCCGCGTGGGCATCCACTGCCGCATCTTCCCTGGCTCCGTGTTGTCCCCTTCCTCGGCCTCGCCGTCGTCCACCGCCTTGGTGCTCTCGGCGCGGCGTGGTCAATGTGGTCAATGACATTCCATTGGAAGAGTACTGTACGTGGAGAGGCTGATAGCTGGGTCCATGGCCACAGCCCAGTTTTTTTGTGATTTGCCAAGTAAGTCGTTTTGTCAGTCATGTTGGGCTGCAAATCTTTCAAGACGAGGAGAGCTTTCATTCGGCTGGCCCAGAAAATGGCCCATCAGTAATGAGAAATGGGCTGTACATTTTTAAAACACATCAAAACGGCAATTAGCTTCAAATATTTTTTTTTTATTTTGAGATTTTAAATTACATTAATTTTTATGCGTGGAGAATTTGTTGTATTTTATATTGATATACATTTATTTTTAAAATCAGTTTGAATGTGAGTCAAAATTTCGGGATTAAAAACGTTCGGACCGCACCGAAATATGCTAAATTTCGTATAAGTTTTAACCGTGGCCACAATATGGGCTGTAATACTAACAAAAAGAATATGGGCTCCAAAAAAACCTTAAGAATTAGCAAATGGGCTGTAAATTATTAAAAATAATGGCAGATGGGATGTATGCGGTTTTCCATAGATTTGAGGCTTTCCTAAAAAAAGGTTGAGGCACAAGCAGTGACTGTTGGATGGCCATCCAACGGCCGTCGTGCTTCTTCAATCTCTGCTCTTCCTGCTCCAGCCGCTCAAATAAGCGCCGGTGGGACTGCCTGCTCTCTCCTCCCTGCGGCCGGCTCTGACAGCTCGGACCCACCAGCTATATTTTCGTACTCAAGGAAGTGCCTCCTTATTACGCACAAATAAAATGAATACTCCCCCTGTTAGCTGGGACCCAGTATAGTGGCAGGCTGACTTGTGGGCCTACTAAGTTGACGGGGACGGAGGGCTTTGTCAACTTAGTCAATATACACGATTCTAGCTCCAGTGACCGTACGATGTCCATCCAACGGCCGTAGTGCTTCCTCAACCACTGGTCTTCTTCCTCCAACCGCCCGAACCAGCGCCGGTCGTGCCTCGTGCTCCTGCCTCCCGTGGCCGGCTACGATGCGGCGGAGGCCTCACCGCCCCCTATTACTCCTATCGCTGGTCAGGCCATCCCTCTACTCACCCACACCCCTTGTTATTCTGCGGCGACGGCAACCTCACACCGCAGCGAACCAGTGAACCCTCGTACTCCTCTACGCGTGGGCATCCACTGCCGCGTCTTTCCCTGCTCCGCATCGTCCCCTTCCTAGGCCTCATCGTCGTCCACTGCCCTGGTGCTCTCGGCGCGGCATGGTCAACGTGGTCAAGGAACGTCTTCCATCGGACGTGGACTGTACGTGGAGAGGCTGACAGCTGGGTCCACGGCCGCAGCAAGGAAGTGCCTCCTTATTACGCGCAAAATAATTATTCCTCCACCTGACAGCGGGGATCCACCGGATGGGCCACCATATTTCATGCAAAAAACGTTTCCCCCCTGACTGCTGGGACCCACCAACTACACCTTCGCATGCAAGGAAGTGCGTCTGGGCCAAAAAAACAAAACGATTCGCCCCCCTGACTACTGGGACCCACCAGCTACATCTTCGCACGCAAGGAAGTGCGTCCGGGCAAAAAAAAACATTCGCCTCCCTGACTGCTAGGACCCACCAGCTACATCTTCGCACGCAAGGAAGTGCGTCCGGGCAAAAAACAATTCGCCCCCCTTACTGCTGGGACCCATCAGCTACATCTTCGCACGCAAGGCAGGCCTGACAGTCGGGACCCCCCTTGTCGAAGCGTACGTAGCATTGTCATTATGGTCGCGAACGTGTGTGTACATATATACTGGTGGATTACAGGCACGCACGTGTCGATGTAGAGGCGCGCACGTAGCATGTACACGTACGTACATCAGCGAGGGTGCAAGAAAGAAAATACAGCCACGTACATACATACGGGCAGGGTCTCGAACGCCTACTCGCGCATATGTACATGGCTGGGTCGGAACGGAGAAACATCGTCATCGTCGTGTTCATGGGGAGCCTACCGTCTGGGTCGGAACGGAATGCGTGGCCGTGTTCATTGGGAGGG
The DNA here is from genome assembly GCF_002162155.2 of Triticum dicoccoides. Classification (NCBI taxonomy): domain Eukaryota; kingdom Viridiplantae; phylum Streptophyta; class Magnoliopsida; order Poales; family Poaceae; genus Triticum; species Triticum dicoccoides. The sequence continues at coordinate 475,360,027 of NC_041389.1, forward strand.
CTTGGACGGAACAGGCGATGGAAACGAGGCCTGGCATACCGCACAATGGAGGAAACGGACCTCCTACATTCGGAACGGGGTCCTCTTGATCGGGAGGGGTGTGGCGTACCACAAAACGGAGGAAACGGACCTCCTGCGGTCGAAACGGGGGTCCTGTTGATCGGGAGGGGTGTGGCGTACCGCAAAACGGACGAAACGGACTTGTGTTGGAGCGCTGTGGTAGAAACGGGGGTCCTGTTTGTAGGGAGGGGTGTGGCGTACCACAAAACAGACGAAACGGACTTGTGTTGCAGCGCTACGGTCGAAATGGGGGTCCTGTTCATTGGGAGGGGTGTGGCGTACCACAAAATGGGACTCCACGGGATACTATTCGTCTCCACCGTCGACCTCCTCCAGCCTCCACGGGCTACCGTCGATTCCTCCAGCCTCCATGGGCTCCTGTTCATCCAGCCTCCACCGCGCGCTACTCCACCGGCTACTGTTCAACCACCCCTCCACCGTCTACTGTTCATCCAGCCCTCCACCGTCTACTGTTCATCCAGCCCTCCACACCATGGGGTCCTGTTCAACCACCCCTCCACGGCCACCCCTCCACCGTCTACTATTCATCCAGCCCTCCACACCACGGGGTCCGTTCATCCGGAGGCAACGCCACTGCTCACTGTTCATCCAAAAACCCCTCGCAACGCTCACTGTTCATCCAATCGATCGGCTTCAGTTAGTAGCAGTATCGAAGGAATCGCTCCATCTGGTTCAGTTAATAGCCATCGATCGATCGCTCGGGTTCAGTAATGCATAGCCTGCAGTGCAATCGCTCGGGTTCAGTTAGAGCCCAATGCCTCGCTCGAGTTCAGGTAGAACCAACGCCTCGCACACACGCGCGTACGTGTACGAGAGAAACGTGCATCGCTCGGCCCCCGACCTCCCACCATAACCGGCAACTCCCCGAAATTTTCCTCCCCCTCGCTTCTACCACGGTTTTTTCCGTCATGGATGGCCCAAAGAATGTCATGCAGCTGCGTCTCCGGCCCGCCCAGGACGAAAAGCCCATTTTCTGTCATGATTTTTTGTCATAGAAGTAGGAGCCCACCACATCTATGATGATACTAGGTTTTGTCACAATTATCGTCATAGAAGTGTCATATGTATGATAGAAAAAAAATTGTTCGGCCCAAAATGTTACGGATGTGTCTTTTTTTGTAGTGCTTGGTGATGCTGCTGAAGAAGAGCATTGCCTCAGAGAAGAAGGCGATTGGCGAAATCCTACGACTTTAGGAGGACAAGGCGAAGCTCTACCACGAGATCGACCTGTTGAAGGAGAAGAACGCCGGCTGGAAGAAGCTGCATGAGAATAGTAGTTCCTCGATGAAGATGTTGCAGGCCCTCGTCATGGAATAGAAGGAGGAGTTGGTGAAGCTCCGCATCGAGCACCCGGCTGTTGTCAAGGTATGTAATGCGGCCGTGGAATAGATGATGAAGGCTCGCATCGAGAAATCCCGCGTCATGGACAGAATGAAGAAGATGGCAGAGGAGACGCGCAAGGAGATGGAGATCGTGGAGGCAATGAAGAAGCAGTTACGACTCCGCGGCAAATAAGATCATTTGGGGTGATAATATTCCTTCTTCTTTTGCTCCTGTGTTTCATCTTTTGCTTCGGGTGTTTCACCGCACGTGTCATGTTCTCTGCGAGGCATGAATGGAACAATGCTTTTTTTGAGGGAATGAATAGAACAATGCTAACAATGAGATGACTAGCAAAGTAGATCATTTTTATCACCATATGGCACTAGGCTGCCGTGTTTCGTGCTCCTCCGTCGTAGTACTACTCCAGTGGAAAACTTGAGTATACCGCATAGTTCTTTGCTCCTCCTCAGGTCGTCGGGCACAACCCATCCCTCAAATAAAACTAAGCATCCTGGAATTCTTTGACAAAACTAAGCACCCTAAAATTCTTTGACAAGTAAACTACTGGCTATATGATGTTGGCCATATATATTGTACGCATATAATGTGAAGAAACGAGTGGTAGTACTATACCAACTAAAAGATGAAATGTAAGAAATACTAGTATGTACATACCGAAGAGTTAAAGTAACAAGAAGAAACTTAACATAGTTCTGCTGGGGGATCAGCACAACACACCCCTCAAATTAAATTAGTCACACCTGAAATTAAACTTTGCAACTATTCTGGTAGACACTGCATTAGAACCACCATGAGCAACGATACTGACACCATACTCACTTGGAGTCCTCATCCATGTCCTCGACTTCGTCCTTGTCCCTCTTCCTCTTGGCCGATACTTCTTTGCTTGAACCGCACACTTGGTTCTTGCTCTTCATCCAACCCTTGTAGATATTGAAACAAAGGTAGCCATCCATTGCAGCGTAGTGGATGTGGTCTATATCTAGTACATTCTGCTGCCATGCATAACGAGGAAACATGTATGGAGGTTTCTCCAGTTCACCGTACGAAGGATGAACCATGGCTCCTGCTAGGGTCAGCATTGAAGGACGACGAGAGGACACCAGTAGATTCTTCTGGAGGTCGAAGCGGTCGCCAAAAACGAGGCCTATCCGACCCAGGACTTCTTTGTCGTTACTAAAGTCTACAGTAACGAATTTGACTAGGTTGCTCTCGAGGAAGTCCTTAAAATCCAGGCATTCAACGTTGGCATGGCATATGTGGTAGACCAAGCATAAGTCATGCATGCAAACCTGGATCACGGTGGGCTTCTTCCTACCTTCGTCCTTTAGATCCTTCTCTCGTCCCAGGACTGTGGTGTACTCAACATCTAGCCCAGCGACCCACTCATCATCTGAGTTTTTGAACATGCGTGTGAAGCGAGAAAGGCATCCTTACACCGACGCAGAAGAACGGGTGTAGATGACGTCGAACTCATCACCAGTGATGGTTCTAACCTTGTACTCACCACCGATCATGGAGATTTGGGACGCCATGGATTTGGGAGGAGGGTTAGGATTAGTGGAACTGCCGTAATGTGAAAGGACGGGACGACTAGGAGGGAACCGTCATAGTATTAAAGGACGTGCGGGGACGAGTAGGACCGAACTGCCAGTGTGCAAACGGCAGGGTAGTGGCTTTCCATTCTCCCATGATACGGGCTTCCCAGAGCCCTTGGATCTGAGATTGAACGGTTGCATGGCGTGATTCTAGACCTATGGGTGAATATCCTATCCTGGAGGGTTATTCTGCCAATCTTCAGCAACTTAGCATGCGACCGTTTGATATCAGATCCAAGGGCTGCCAACAGCCCGTATCATGGTCGCGCCTACCACGACCGTGGCGTCACTCGAGCGGTCGCGCCCTTGGAGATTTAACATGGTGCGTTAGGATATCTGATGTCTCATACTACAACAAGGTTAGCTATAAGTGTATTTATTTATTTCACTTCTCTCTATCTCTTTCTTCGTACTCCCTCTATCCCATAATATAAGAATGTTTTTGACACTAGTGTAGTGCCAAAAACGTTCTTATATTATGGGACACAGGGAGTACTAGTATTTATTGCATTTGCCAAGGAGTGACCTCTTCCAATGAAATGGTGTGCTTATTAGTTTTTTGTTGCTAAGTTTGCTTCATTTAATTAGCTATAGACTCAAAATTGTCTTTTCATTCTTCCTTGGGTCACCAAACTAGTCTGTCTCTTCTTGATTAACTTGCCACATCAGACGTTATGCCTATGTGGCAAGCTTAGCACCTGTAGGAGCAAGTAAGGCTGCTTGTAATGGGAGTATCATAGGTAGTAGTATCATGCATGCCAACTATGCAATCTTGATGAGGTGACGTCAAATTAAATGAAGAAAAGAGAGAGTTTAGTATCATAATATGATACTGTATCATATTAAATGATGTGCTACTATGTGTCATGCATGACAATAAATAAACTATCCTATGATACCAACACATGATATTATGCATTACGGATGTAGTATCATACAAAAGTATCATATGCATGACACTAGTATATGATACTCTCCATTACGAACAACCTAAGTACAATAGTGCGCTTTACATGGAATTTTTTCATATGTGGAGGAAAGAGAGGCAAGGAAAAAGTGGAGAAGTGGGCTCTCATGCAAGAGCCAGCCTCTACATGGTGGAGCATTGGGAGAGGCACCTGTATGGAGGTGGTCAGGAATCGGGAGACTCAAGCAGGTCCTAGCGCCGCAGTTAAAATGATAATGGCAAGTAAAATCACGTGGCCCCACCTGTCCAGCAGTAACTCACTATCAAATCACACAGCCCTACATTTGCAGCAGCCTACTCCCTCATCTTCTCGCGTCTCTGTTGAACCGACTAGGCGAAACTGCCTCGCCTACCACGCAGGAAAAGCCCCGCCCTCGACTTTTAAATAGTACAGTATACTAATTTTGTATCCATGCATTGCACCATGAAGCAAAGCCTCTAGAAAACGGCGGTACACATGTACGGAGTACACAGCACGCCCGTCGCATTCGCGTCGCGCCCTAGACGTTCGGTCGGTTTGGCACACTACTCTCCGAATGGAACGCGCATCATATTGCGTTTGCACACACATGTGGGACCGCAATTGAGAACCGACCATAGGCACACTCCCTGGCCTCACAAGTCGGGTGACTTAATAGAAGAGGGAGACGAGCTATAGTACTAGAGAAGTGTTGTACTATGTTGGTGCCTGGACGATCCCTGCAAGACACGGAAGATCAGTTTGTCCATGCATGTGACTAGACTCCAGCAGACACGCTTGGATTGGCTATCGTCTACATATCGTGCAGGTTGTGTTGTACATGGTTGTCGTTATGGTGAGAAATCTAAAAAAAGATTTCTTGTCATCTCACAAAATTAGGTGTCATGTGCTTTGGATCACTGCGAGGGTTAAACAGTGACAACTGAGTTGGGCTAGTCATTGGTGGCACATGCACGAAGACTACTCGGCTGCCATCTAGGTCAAGCCGGCTATATTAATTAGGACATCTATCGACGGACCCCTTTTCTATGAGTTTATCTTTAATTTGAGCTTTGTTCCTCGTCCAGTTTGTCCGTCGGGATTCATGTTGTCTCCTTTGGGCAGTGAGGTTATGATTTCTTGTCATGTGGAATTTTTTCGTGTTATATGTTATAATCCGGCGCTTCAGATGAAAATGATGACAACTGCTCCTCCGGGCCACGTGCATGAAGACTTCTCGACAGTCATTGATGAGGTCAAGCCGGCTCTGGTAGACAAAAGAAAACTAGTACTACTCCACTCTATAGGCATGAGCCTCCGTGCTTGCTTGCTAGTGTTGCTATCTTCACACTGTCTCGGCCTCTCCAGATCTAAACACGATAGCGGTGGCCACTCTCTCTCTCTCTCTCTCTATCTATCTATATATCTATCTATCTATCTATCTATCTATCTATCTATCTATCTCTCTCTCTCTCTCTCTCTCTCTCTCTCTCTCTCCCTCTCTCTCTCTCTCTCTGCTCACCGCTGGTCACAGATCCAGCCGGATCCTCTCCGCCGGGGAAGGTGATAAGGTGCAATGTTCACGCGGTCGTCCTCGGCGACGGCTCTTACTCACTGCTGGCGCGTCCCGATCAGCCTGCCTTGCCATTCTCTCCCAAGCACCGCTGGCGAGGGAGGGCCTCCGACCCCTTCTTCCTTGCTACCGTAGTGTGCGCAGATCCGGCCTCCCGCCGCCCACTGATACGTCTCCAATGTATCTATTATTTTTTATTGTTCCATGCTATTATATTACCCCTTTTGGATGTTTATGGGCTTTATTTTACACATTTATGTCATTTTTGGGATTAACTTACTAACCGGAGGCCCAGCCCATATTGTTGTTTTTTTTCCTATTTCAGTATTTCGAAGAATAGGAATATCAAATGGAGTCCAAATGGAATGAAACCTTCGGGGGCGTGATTTTTGGAACAAATCTGATCCGGAGAGCTTGGAGTGCAAGTCAAGAAGCAGCCGAGGCTCCCACAAGATAGGAGGCCGCCCCCCCCCCCCTATAGGGCGTGCCCCCTGTCTCGTGGGCCCCTCGGCCGTCCACCGACGTACTTCTTCCTCCTATATATACCTACGGACCCCGAAAACATCCAGGAGCACCACAAAACACAATTTCCACCGCCGTAACCTCTTGTATCCGCGAGATCCCATCTTGTAGCCTTCGTCGGCACTCTGCCGGAGGGGGAATCGACCATGGAGGGCTTCTACAACAACACCATAGCCCCTCCGATGAGTTTTGAGTAGTTTACCACAGACCTACGGGTCTATAGTTATTAGCTAGATGGCTTGTTCTCTCTTTTTTGGATCTCAATACAATGTTATCCCACTCTCTTGTGGAGATCTATTTGATTTAATCTCTTTTTTGCGGTGTGTTTGTCGAGATCCGATGAATTGTGGGTTTATGATCAAGTTTATCTACGAATAATATTTGAATCTTCTCTAAATTCTTTTATGTATGATTGAGTTATCTTTGCAAGTCTCTTCGAATTATCAGTTTGGTTTGGCCTACTAGATTGATCTTTCTTGCCATGGGAGAAGTGTTTAGCTTTGGGTTCAATCTTGCGGTGTTCATACCCAGTGACACAAAGGGTTGCAAGACATGTACTGTATTGTTGCCATCGAGGATAAAAAGATGGGGTTTATATGATATTGCATGTGTTTATCCCTCTACATCATGTCATCTTGCTTAAAGCATTACTCTGTTCTTATGAACTTAATACTCTAGATGCAGACAGGAGTCGGTCGATGTGTGGAGTAATAGTAGTAGATGCAGGCAGGAATCGGTCTACTTGTTATGGACGTGATGCCTATATACATGATCATGCCTAGATAATCTCATAACTATGCGCTTTTCTATCAATTGCTCGACAGTAATTTGTTCACCCACCGTAATACTTATGCTATCTCGAGAGAAGCCTCTAGTGAAACCTATGGCCCCCAGGTCTACCTCTTATCATTTTTGCTTTCAATCTATCTTTATTTGCATCTTTACTTTTTGCATCTATATTACAAAATACCAAAAATATATTATTATCTCTCTATCAGATCTCACTTTCGTAAGTGGCCGTGAAGCGATTGACAACCCCTTTATTGCGTTGGTTGCGAGTTCTCAGTTTGTTTGTGTAGGTGAGTGGGACTTTTGAGGAGCCTCCTACTGGATTCATACCTTGGTTCTCAAAACCGAGGGAAATACTTACGCTACACTTGCTGCATCACCCTCTCCTCTTCGGGGAATACCAACGCTAGCTCAATACGTAGCAAGATGGATTCCTGGCGCCATTGCCGAGGAGGTCTTCGCTCAAGTAAAGACATACCAAGTACCCATCACAAACCCATCTCCCTCGCATTTACATTATTTGCCTCTCGCTTTCCTCTCCCCCACTTTACCCTTGCCGTTTTATTCGCCCTCTCTTTCCCAATCTCCTCTTCTCTTTTTCGCTCGCTTTCTTCCGCCCTGCTTGTGTTTGCCTCTATGTCTGAAATTGGGGAGATTATCGTCGATATGGACAATAATGATAACATGGAAAATCCCGAGGCTCCGACCGATGAACCCCCTATCTTGGATACTAAAAAGTTTTGAATCGACAGTGGTAACATCATTGGCAAAGGCGTTATTCAAGATTTCTTTACTTGTGCCGGTGCTTTACCTTCCTTGGGATGTTCTATTCTTCATAGAACTAGTAGTCTTGCGGATGCCAGCGCTATGCTTGTAGTTGATCTTGAAAGACAATTTATGCATATGCATCCTTGCATACAAAGAATTTTCCTAGAATTCTCTAATATTGAGCATTCTTCTGTTAAGCACGCTGTTACTATATTTTCGGCTCACGAGTTTAGATTTATCATAAGAGAGGCCAAAGAAATCTTTGCGCACTATAGGGTGGATGCCGGTCGTCCTCCCATAGAGGCGATCCTCTATGATCAAGAGGAATTTAGGCGTTTTCAATCTTCGGACTATGTTGCTTTTAATGAAAACCTTAGAAAAAAGGTTCCTATCAATGTCTTGGTTGATTGCATTAACGAACATAATAATGATTTTGCTCTTCGAAACAATGAGCTAGGATACTCTCTTGAGTATAGGCTCATAAGATTTTGCCAAAAGAATGCTTTTAGTGATGACATAGTTGTGCACTATGAAGGGCCAAAGGAGGAACCCGTTCCTACTGTGATTGACCTTGGGGACATCTGTCCCAGTAAATTTAGCCATTTTGATTACTTTCGCTTGCCTCAAAGAAAACTTGCCACCGAACGTAGAGAATATGAGATGAGCCTTCAAGATCTATCTTATTATTATGGCACTCGTTAAATCTATCCTTGCTTTTTATGCCTAGCTAGGGGCGTTAAACGATAGCGCTAGTTGGGAGGCAACCCAATTTTTCATTATGTTTTTTGTTTTTGCTCCTGTTTAGGAATAAATCTTGCATCTACTCTCCGTTTAGATGTGTTTTTATCTTTTAATTAGTGTTTGTGCCAAGTAGAACCTATAGGATAACCTACGATGATAGTTGATTTGATTCTGCTGAAAAACAGAAACTTTGCACGCACGAATATAATTTTGTTAAATCACAGGAACGTGCTTTTGAGTTTATTCTTTTTGCTTCTGTTCGTTAGAAAAATTTTCCAGGACTTCGTATTTTGGTCGGATTTTTAGAGTTTCAGAAGTGTGCGTTAGTTACAGATTCCTACAAACTGTTCTATTTTTGACAGATTCTGTTGTTCGTGTGTTGTTTGCTTATCTCAATGCATCTATGGCTAGTAATTCAGTCTATGAACCATAAAGAAGTTGGAATACAGTAGGTTTAACACCAAAATAAATAAATAATGAGTTCATTACAATACCTTATGTGGTGGTTTTGTTTTCTTTCACTAATGGAGCTTATAAGATTTGCTGTTGAGTTTGTGTTGTGAAGTTTACAAGTTTTGGGTAAAGCTTTTATGGACTATGGAATAAAGGGTGGAAAGAGCCTAAGCTTGGGGATGCCCATGGAACCCAAAGATATTCAAGAATAGCCAAAATCCTAAGCTTGGGGATGCCCCGGGAAGGCATCCCCTCTTTCGTCTTCGTTCATTGGTAACTTTACTTGGAGCTATATTTTTATTCGCCACATGATATGTGTTTTGCTTGGAGCGTTGTGTATTATATCAGTCTTTGCTTTTTAGTTTACCACAATCATTCTTGTTGTACACACCTTTTGGGAGAAGCCTATTTTATTAGAATTTGCTAGAATACTCTATGTGCTTCACTTATATCTTTTGCGCTTGATAGTTTTTGCTCTACTGCTTCACTTATATCTTTTAGAGCACGGCGGTGTCTTAATTTTGAAGAAATTGCTAGTATCTCATGCTTCACTTATATTATTTTAAGAGTCTTTTAGAACAGCATGGGATTTTCTATTATCATAAATTTGGTCCTAGAATGATGAGCATTCAAGTTGGGTATAATAAAAACTATAGGAAGTGAATTGAATGCTATGATCAACTTGATACTTGATAATTGTTTTGAGATATGGAGGTAGTGATATTAAAGTCATGCTAGTTGCGTGATTGTGAATTCAAAGAATTCTTGTGTTGAAGTTAGAAAGTCCCTTAGCATGCATGTATGGTTAAAGTTGTGTAACAAATTTGAAACATGAAGTGTACTTGGCTTGTGCATCCTTATGAGTGGCGGTCAGGGACGAGTGATGGTCTTTTCTTACCAATCTATCCCCCTAGGAGCATGCGCATAGTACTTGATTTTCGATGACTTCTAAATTTTTGCAATAAGTATATGAGTTCTTTTGACTAATGTTAATTCCATGGATTATACGCACTTTTACCTTTTCGCCTTTGCTAGCCTCTTCGGTACCGTGCATTGCCCTTTCTCACCTTGAGAGTTGGTGCAAACTTCACCGGTGCATCCAAACCCCGTGATACGATACGCTCTATCACACATAAACCTCCCTATATCTTCCACAAAACAGCCACCGTACCTACCTATTATGGCATTTCCATAGCCATTCTGAGATATATTGCCATGCAACTTTCCACGGTTCCGTTCTTCATTTTCATGACATACTTTACTTTTGTCATATTGCCATTGCATGATCATGTAGTTGACATCGTATTTGTGGCAAAGCCACCATGCATTATTTTTCATACATGTCACTCTTGATTCATTGCACCATCCCGGTACACCGCCGGAGGCATTCATATAGAGTCATATCTTGTTCTAGTTTCGAGTTGTAATTCTTATGTTGTAATCAATAGAAGTGTGATAATCATCATTATTAGAACATTGCCCAAAGAAAAAAAGGGGAAGGCCAAAAAAAAGGCCTAAAAGAAAAAAAGAAAAAAAGAAAAAAGAAAAATAAAAAAATAAAAAAATAAAAAGGGCAATGTTACTATCTCTTTTTCCACACTTGTGCTTCAAAGTAGCACCCTGTTCTTCATGTAGTGAGTCTCATATCTTGTGCTTCAAAGTAGCACCTTGTTTTTCATGTAGTGAGTCTCATAAGTGGTCTTTTTCATACTAGTCGGAATTTTTCATTATAGAACTTGGCTTGTATATTCCTACGATGGGCTTCTTCAAATGCCCTAGGTCTTCATGAGCAAGCAAGTGGGATGCACACCCACTAGTTTTCCTTTGATGAGCATTCATTTGTAGCTCTAGTGCATCCGTTACATGGCAATCCCTACTCCTCATGTTGACATCAATTGATGGGCATCTCCATAGCCCGTTGATTATCCTCGTCAATGTGAGACTTTCTCCTTTTTTGTCTTCTCCACACAATCCCCATCATCATATTCTATTCCACCCATAGTGCTATATCCATGGCTCATGCTCATGCATTGCGTGAAGGTTGAAAAAGTTTGAGATTATTTAAGTATGAAACAATTTCTTGGCTTGTCATCGGGGGTATAGAAGTTGGGAACATCTTTGTGTGACGAAAATGAAGCATAGCCTAACTGTATGATTTTGTAGGGATGAACTTTCTTTTGCCATGTTATTTTGAGAAGACATGATTACTTTGATTAGTATGCTTGAAGTGTTACTATTTCTTATGTCAATATGAACTTTTATTTTGTATTCATTTGGATCTGAACATTCATGCCACAATGAAGAAAATTACATTATGAATTATGCTAGGTAGCATTCCACATAAAAAATTCACTTTTTATCATTTACCTACTCGAGGACGAGCAGGAATTAAGCTTGGGGATGCTTGATATGTCTCTAACGTATCTATAATTTTTGATTGTTCCATGCTATTATATTACCCCTTTTGGATGTTTATGGGCTTTATTTTACACATTTATATCATTTTTGGGACTAACCTACTAACTGGAGGCCCAGCCCATATTGTTGTTTTTTGCCTATTTCAGTATTTTGAAGAAAAAGAATATCAAACGGAGTCCAAACGGAATGAAACCTTCGGGAGCGTGATTTTCGAAACAAATCTGATCCGGAGAGCTTGGAGTGCAAGTCAAGAAGCAGCCGAGGCTCCCACGAGATAGGAGGCCACGCCCCCCCTATAGGGCGCGCCCCCCTGTCTCGTGGACCCCTCGGGCGTCCACCGACATACTTCTTCCTCCTATATATACCTACGGACACCGAAAACATCCAGGAGCACCATGAAACACCATTTCCACCGCCGTAACCTCCTGTATCCGCGAGATCCCATCTTGGAGCCTTCGCTGGCACTCTGCCGGAGGGGGAATCGACCACGGAGGGCTTCTACATCAACACCACAGCCCCTCCGATGAGTTGTGAGTAGTTTACCACAGACCTACGGGTCCATAGTTATTAGCTAGATGGCTTCTTCTCTCTTTTTTGGATCTCAATACAATGTTCTCCCCCTCTCTTGTGGAGATCTATTCGATGTAATCTCTTTTTTGCGGTGTGTTTGTCGAGATCCGATGAATTCTGGGTTTATCATCAAGTTTATCTATGAATAATATTTGAATCTTCTATGAATTCTTTTATGTATGATTGAGTTATCTTTGCAAGTCTCTTCGAATTATCGGTTTGGTTTGGCGTACTAGATTGATCTTTCTTGCCATGGGAGAAGTGTTTTGCTTTGGGTTCAATCTTGCGGTGTTCTTACCCAGTGACAGAAAGGGTTGCAAGACACGTATTGTATTGTTGCCATCGAGGATAACAAGATGGGGTTTATATGATATTGCATGTGTTTATCCCTCTACATCATGTCATCTTGCTTAAAGCGTTACTCTGTTCTTATGAACTTAATACTCTAGATGCAGACAGGAGTCGGTCGATGTGTGGAGTAATAGTAGTAGATGCAGGCAGGAATCAGTCTACTTGTTATGGACGTGATGCCTATATACATGATCATGCCTAGATAATCTCATAACTATGCGCTTTTCTATCAATTGCTCGACAGTAATTTGTTCACCCACCATAATACTTATGCTATCTCGAGAGAAGCCTCTAGTGAAACCTATGGCCCCCGGGTCTATCTCTTATCATTTTTTCTTTCAATCTATCTTTATTTGCATCTTTACTTTTTGCATCTATATTACAAAATACCAAAAATATATTATTATCTCTCTATCAGATCTCACTTTCGTAAGTGGCCGTGAAGGGATTGACAACCCCTTTATTGCATTGGTTGTGAGTTCTCGGTTTGTTTGTGTAGGTGCGTGGGACTTTTGAGGAGCCTCCTACTGGATGGATACCTTGGTTCTCAAAACTGAGGGAAATACTTACTCTACACTTGCTGCATCCCCCTCTCCTCTTCGGGGAAAACCAACGCTAGCTCAAGACGTACCCTACTCTAGTTTGTGGTGCGTGGATTGCCCGAGGGGCTGATGATGAACAATACAAAGGAAGAACAGCCTCGCGAGGGGTGTTCTTGTGGTGCTGTTGTCCCGTTGGAGGGGTCGATTCTAGATGCCTCTATAGTATGGTGGCTAGTCCTATTTATAGAGCAAGGCCCTGGTCCTCTTCCCAAATATTGAGCGGGAAGGGCGCCAACAATTGGCCATTTTGAAGGGGAACATCTAGTACACTTATCCTGACTAAAGTTGGTCCTCGCCTGCCAAAGGCTCTGACGATGACGCCTTCCTGGGCTCCACGATGACCTCCATCCTGCCGTTCTGCTGGTCTTGTTCTTGTTGCACCGAAATGGTAACCTTTGCCTGATGCCTTGGCCTGTGCTTGCTCCCTTTACACCGAAGGGGAAAAAAGGACACTGCCCAGGCCGGCGCCCGCCTAGTCTCGATCGTCATGGCTTGCGTCACGGGCACCTCGTGAGGTACCCCGCCTTGATCTCTCCGCCTCCTCACGAGACAGCCAAACGAGGTTGTGCTTGAGGAAGCTTCCTATCGTCCGCCCCGTGAGTCTTAGCCCCTCGCGAGGGTCTTGAGCTTGTGTTGACGTAGATGGGCCACACTGGGCCCCATACTTGAGCCATGCCGTAGGCCGCAGGTAGTCAAGTCTGGGGACCCCCGTTCCCAGAAGGCCGACAGTAGCCCCCGGGCCCAAGGCGCGCCCGGACTTGGCTTAGCGGGGAAGCGAAGGGGCAAGTGCAAAGTGCCGTGGGCCCCAACAGCCTCTGGCCTTGGGCGCCGCGTGGCGGTTGATTGGACATGGGCGTCCTCGCTTCCCCACGACGCCTCGGCAACTGCATTATTTCACAAGTCCCTGCATGCAAATACGGGTCATGATTACCTGTGATCATGGAGGCCGGCTGTTGGCCTCCTCCATCTATAATTATGGAACGGCGTAAGCCCTTCCGGTTCATCCTTCCCGCTACTCTCTTTCTTCTTCCTCCTCGCCCTTGCTCCACCTTACGCCAATGGCACCAATCCGCCGGTTTTCTGCAGACGAGAAGGGAAAGGCCCCCCAAGAGGGTCCTGACCCGCTTCTGCCAACGAAAGGGCCAGCCTTCTACCGCGGAGATGGGGCTGCTTGGCAGGAGGTGTCGAGGCCCTGGTTCGAGCGGCCACCGCCTGGGTTTCCACTGCCCTTGTACGCCCGGATCGAGGGCCCTGGAGGAGAAGGCGCCGAGCGACATCGCTGGAGCCGTCGTCGTCACCGACGGATTACGGCGGTGCGCGTCGTTCCTCCTGGAGTCCACGCCGAGGGCTCCTCTCGCGAGCTTGTGCTTCACGCTGCCATGCCTCCTTGTTCTTGGATTCGCCTTCCTCCCTCCTTTGCCTTCGAGATCCCGCCGAGGGGGCCTCTTGAGCTCTGGCTGCAGCATGCTAACTGCAGTACCCCTACGACCGGAGCGGAGGTCGAGGTCGTCGCTCCGGGCAAGGTCTACATGACCCGGGGCTGGTGCGAGATTTCCCGGGTTTGCCGATCAGAGGGGGCCCTCGTGATTCATCTTGAATATGATGGCGCCTCCTTAATGCTCTTCAAGGTCTTCGACGCGGAAGGACGCCGGCTAGAATACTGCCCCGAGAAAGGCGACCGGGGCATCGTCGTGGCAAGGACCAGGCCCACCAACCACTTCCCCAGTGGCTCGTCAGGCAGCAGCGGAGGTGCCGGAGGGTCTAGCGACTCCATCGAGCTTTATGCGACTCCGGAGACGAGAGATGACAGCTACAAGCCCCCGGGCTCGCGTCGCAATCGGAGTGTGGCAGCTGCATCAGGCCGTCGACGCCATTGATCTGGATGGGGTTGGCGCCGGCGCTTGCCGGCCCACTGTTGATGATGGCGTCTCCTACGAAGGCGTGCATAGTTAGTGTCCCTTAGGATTAACATCTCTTGTTCCCTACGAGGAATTGAAGTATCACCCCACGGGGGTATTGTAAGGCGCTGGCCATGTCTTTTGTGAATATATATCCTCATTATGATTGATGCGAGATGCTAGTCCTGTCCCGGCTCGGCTCCCCCTTTCTTTCCTCACGAGGGCTTGGTGCTCTACGCTGACAGGTCCCGGTCCCCAAGCAGGCTTCGGCCGTCGCTGGTATGCCAGGTTGCGATGCTGTGGTCAAGGCCAGGAGGTGAGCGGCCCGAGGTCCAGTAAGAGCCTCTGAGTCGCGATGCTCAGGTGGTCCCCTTTAGAGCTCAAGCAGCCTCCGCTGGGCAAGAGAGGTAGGCGACGTTTCCATGACAGAGCTGTAGTAGGTGAGGGTTTAACGCAGAGCCGAATCAGTTCTAGAGTAGCTTATCTTAATGATTCGGAGCAGTTTTCGGTGAAGTGCCGAGCCTTCGTGGTGGCAGCTGAGGCATTGCTGGGTCAGGTCTTCGCGAGTACCTTCCCTCTCCCCCGCACTTTCGTTCATGCTCCATGTCTGTAACGCCCCGGATCCGATGCGCCAGGTGTCTTCCAGTTATTCGCCTTCGTTTCCATGTCATTTGCATGCGTGTTGCATTTTACCATGTCATCATCTGCATTTCATCTGCATGTTTTTCAAAACTTGCATCCGTTCGGGTTCCCCCGGTTCTCTCCGTTGTCCGTTCGGAGTCCAGACCACACTCACACGCGCCCGTGGCACCTCCGAAATATTATTTTATAAGTGGCATAAAAATGTTCTCGGAATGGGATGATAGTTGGCGTGCGGTCTTATTATAGTGTAGACAGAGCGCTTGTCAAGTTTCAACCGTTAAATGTATAGCGGTACCGTTGTCGGTACCTTCGTCGGATGTTTCGGTCTTTGAAACTGCCGCCGGGCCTCTCTTTCTCTTCTCTCCTCTGAGCCCAACCCTTCTTCTCAGCCCACTTGCAGCCCACCTAACCCCCCCCCCTCCGTTCCGGATCGTCCGCTCGCGATCGGAGGCTCCGAAACGCTCCTAAAACCCCAAACCGTAGCCACCTACCCTATATAAACAACCCCTAGTATATTTTTGGGCATTTCCTAGTCTCCACCTACCCCTAGCCTTCTCCCACCTCGCAGCCGCCGCCTCCCTCCTCGAAATCAGCGCCTATCCACCCCTGCCCCGCCACTTGGCGTGCCGTCGTTCGCTAGCCGCCGCCAGCGTCGGTGTCCCGGCCAACCGGGCATCGGCACGTTGCCCTCAACCTCCTCCCCGCCACCGGGGCCCTGTTGGGCCCATGTGGGGCCCGCCGAGGCCAGCCCGGGCCCGAGCCACTCGCCCGCAGCCGCCAGGGCTGTTTCCCCTCGATCCGATCTGGATCGGGAGGGAGCCCGAGCGCTGCCCTCTCCCGCAGCGCCGCCTGCCTGCAGCCATCGCCGGAGCCGTCGTCTGCCGCCGCCCCAGGTCATCAGCGCCGCCGCTCCGCCTTGTTTTCTCTCTGCTCCCTCTCCCTCATGGCGTCTCTCTCTCTCTCTCCCCGCAGGTCACCGCCGCCATGGTTCCCGGCGCCGCCCAGCCCCGCCGCCACCGGGAATGGGGTCCCCGGGGCCGGATCCGCCCGGATCCACCGCCCCTCGGCCTCCTCCTGGTCTCCCTACCGACCGGCGCCGCTGCCGCCCCGCTGCCATGGTCGCCTCCCTCCTGTGTGCTCGTGCAGGCGCACGAGGAGGAGGACGACCGAGCTCCTCCCTCGTGGGCCCCGCGCCACCAGCCCGAAAGCCAGCTTTAGCCTCGGCCCAACCCAGCTACAGCCGACCTGGGCCTGCAGCCCATGGTGAGCCACTCCCTCCTAAATCCCGCACCGTGCGGCTTTTAACTATCCTGCGCCCGTTCTGTTTTTTTCATATAAAACTGCTAAGTCCCTTTAATTTCAGCATTATGTGCGCCTATTCATCGCATCATAACTTGCTGCATGCTGCTCCGTTTTGTGCGTGTAATATATCAAAATGTTCGCTGTGAGATGATCTACATTTAATTCCATTGTCCATGATCATTTGAGTCCATCTTGATGCCTGAATCATCGTTGCAAGAGTGCTATATGATGTTAATCTACTGAAACTGTTATAACTTGGTGATTTGTCATTTTTGTTGCATTTGATGTGTGCATCCTATGAGTATGAGCTCTACATGTGTTTTGCACTATATCATGCCATCTTTACAGGGGTGCCATCCATGTATTTTTGTGAGTCTTGTAGTGAGTGCATCAAGCTTGTTAAGTAGGGTACTTGCTGTTACTATTTTGCTAGGCTGAATCTGTTATTTCATGATGCCATGTAAACCTGCTGCTACAAGTCATTCTATGCATAATCTGGAGATGATCACTAAAGATGTTTTGTTATACATGTCATGCTCTATGCATCCATGCCCCTGGTTGCATTTATATCCTGCTTTAGCTTGTTGTATTATTGCTCCAAAGTTGCTAAATAATCTTGCTATCAGCCTTTTAACATTAAGATCAGTTTTGCCATGTGTTTTGCTAGCGATCCATGCATCCTATGAACATGTTCTTGCCATGCTTAGCTTCCTAAACATGTCTTCTTACTGTTAGTCACCTTGCCATGCCATGTATTTCTCTGTGGTGAGTGGTACAAGCTCACCAACATGCCTACTTATCGTTGTTCCTGCCATGTCCTGTTTGCTGAATCTGTTAACGAAACTTGCTATGTTTACATGGGTGCCATCATATCTTATGATCCTTTCTGGCTCATGGTCAGTAAAGGACTTTTGTTCTATGCATTTAGTAGTAGCATGCCATGCCTTTGTTTGCCATGATAAGTTCCTGTAACATGTTGTTTGATAGCTCTGAACATTGCAACCTGATGTTATTTCTGCAAAGTCTGAAACTGTTATTATATGCAATCTTGCCATGTCTTTTTGAGCATGTTCTAGTGATTTCTGGAGATAGCTCAGTGTTCATGTTTTGTTATGCTTTACCTGTACTTCACGCCCATACCTTTTGTTATCATGTTGGGGTGTTGTAGCATGTTGTTTTGATGATTGCAATATGCATAGTTGCTGTTTTGGACAGCTTGTCCTTTAAACTTGTATAGAGTGTTATGTGTTGAACTGTTGCTCCGTTTTGAGTGTGCTCTATATGAAACTTGCTTAATTTTGCATGTAGCTTCATTTTATCATGTTGCATCCATGTTTTGATGTGTTTGCTTGATGTTTATATGCATTTTGCATCAATGTCATGTTTGACTTGTTTTCCTCATATCTTCTAGGTCGTAGCTCCGAACTAATTGAACTTTATATGTAACTTGACTAGAATTTCGTGTAGATCATCTTCGTGTATCTTAACTTGCTGTTTAACAACTTGAACAGAAGGTTTATTCAGATCTGGACCAACTTCGAAATTTTCACGCGAGGACTTACCGGAATTGTTATATGTTGTTCCCGGCCTCATTTAAACTTGTCTTGATGTGTTGCTCTTGTATGCATCATCTCTTGCCATGAGTAGCTTCATGTAGCCTTGTCATGCATCATACTTGGTTGAGCATCGTGTCTTGCCTATGTGTGGTGTGTTTACCATGTTGTGTGCTTCTTCTCGATAGTTCCTGTTTTGTTGCGATCGTGAGGATTCGTTCGTCTACGCTCGGTTCGTCTTCGTGGCTTCATCTTCTTTATGGACTCGTTCTTCTTCCTAGTGGGATTTCAGGCAAGATGACCGCTACCCTGGATCTCACTACTATCATTGCTATGCTAGTTGCTTCGTTCTATCGCTATGTTGGGCTACCTATCACCTATTTATCAAGCCATCCCAAATTGCCATGTCAGCCTCTAACCTTTTGCACCCTTCCTAGCAAACCGTTGTTTGGCTATGTTACTGCTTTGCTCAGCCCCTCTTATAGCATTGTTAGTTGCAGGTGAAGTTGAAGATTGCTCCTTGGTGGACAGGATTATGTTGGGATATCACAATATCTCTTATTTAATTAATGCATCTATATACTTGGTAAAGGGTGGAAGACTCGGCCTTACGCCTGGTGTTTTGTTCCACCCTTGTCGCCCTAGTTTCCGTCATATCGGTATTATATTCCCAGATTTTGCGTCCCTAACGCGGTTGGGTGATTTATGGGACCCCCTTGACAGTTCGCTTTGGATAACACTCCTCCAGCAAGGCCCAACCTTGGTTTTACCATTTGCCTCACCACCACCTACTTTTCCCTTGGGAGTCACTCTCTCGAGGGTCATCTTTATTTTAGCCCCCCCCCCCGGGCCAATGCTTGTCTAAGTGTTGGTCCGAACCGGGCAAACTGCGGGGCCACCTCGGGGCAACTCGAGGGTTGGTTTTACTCGTAGGCTGACCTATCCGGTGTTGCCCTGAGAACGAGATATGTGCAGCTCCTATCGGGATTGTCAGCGCATCGGGCGACTTTGCTAGTCTTGTTTTACCATTGTCAAAATGTCTTGTAAACCGGGATTCCGAGTCTGATCAGGTCTTCGTGGGAGAAGGTATATTCTTCGTTGATCGCGAGAGCTTATCATGGGCTAAGTTGGGACACCCATGCCGGGTATAAACTTTCGAAAGCCGTGCCCGCAGTTATGTGGCAGATGGAAATTTGTTAATGTCCGGTTGTAGATAAATTGACACCAGATCCGAATTAAAACGCATCAACCGCGTGTGTAGCCGTGATGGTCTCTTCTCGGCGGAGTCCGGAAAGTGAACACGGTCTTGGGTTATGTTTGACGTAAGTAGTAGTTCAGGATCACTTCTTGATCATTGCTAGCTTCACGACCGTTCCGCTTGCTCTCTTCTCACTCTTATTTGCGTATGTTAGCCACCATATCATGCTTAGTCGCTGCTGCAACCTCACCACTTTGCCCCTTCCTTTCCCATTAAGCTTTGCTAGTCTTGATACCCATGGTAACGGGATTGCTGAGTCCTCGTGGCTCACAGTTTACTACAACGACAGTTGCAGGTACATGTTGTGCGTTGATCATGACGCGAGAGCGATGTTTGTTTGTTTTGGAGTTCTTCTTCTGCTTCTTCTTCGATCAGGGGATAGGTTCCAGGTCGGCAGCCTGGGCTAGCAGGGTGGATGTCATTTGAGCTTCTGTTTGTGTTTCATCCATAGTCGGATGTTGATATTGTGTATGATAAATTGTTGTATTCATGTGGCATTGTTTGCCTTTTTGTATGTATCCCCATCTATTATGTTATGTTGATGTAATGATATCCACCTTGCAAAAGCGTTTCAATATGCGGTTCTATCCTTGGTGGGACCTTCGAGTCTCTTTAGGATAGTATCGCATATTGGGCGTGACAACGTCCTCAGGTCCCGGCCCTCGAGCGAGCTCAGCCGCCGCTGGTATGACAGGTCGCGATGCCATGGGTCAAGGCCAGGGGGTGAGGGCTGGAGATCCAGTAAGAGCCCGTGAGTCGCGATGCTCAGGCACCCCCCTTTTAACGTGCAAGCAAATTGTGCCGGAGAGAAGGAGAGGAGGCTCGCGTTGTGCCTGGCGTTACTCCTGGAGCAGGTCCTGCATACCAATCACTTGAGAAAGCAAGGTCTATTGTTGCGGTTGGGGCACTCCAAGGGAGTGATTGGGGCATTGAGGGCCTGGTGAGGTGGCGCCTTGTGGGGCTGCCGCGGCCAGAGCTCGACCACTTAGATTTATCAGTGTTGTAGGGATGGACCCGTGCGCAAGCGCCATGCCAGGGCGAGCGGCTCCAGAGGTAGGGGTCATTCGAGCAGGCGATTAGGTCGAGCACGTTAAGCATGAAAGAGCAAATCCATTTAGATAGATGCAGAAAAAGGAAAATGCCACCGGGTCAGGCCCGAGTGGTTTGGGGATAATGCAGCCCGTGGGGCGCCCCCAACAAGGTAACCTAAAGGCATGAACAAATGAGATACATGCCACAGGGACGGACCCACGCGGCCTGGGAATGATGCAGCCCTGGGGGCGCTCCCAGCTGAAAATGAAACTCGAAAGATGTCATGGATGATGTTGGAGACGAAGGAATGCTGAAGTAGCGGACGACGCGTGCTACAGAAACCGACCCTTACGAGCCCCCAGGGCCAGGAGCCTCGGGAGGCTCCGGGGGCGCAGGCGGCTTTTCAAGGGCCATCTCCATCTCTGCCAGTACTGCGGAATGCCTGACCTCCTGAGCCTCTAGAATGCTCCTGATCAAGCGCTGGTGAGTGGCAACTGCGTTCGGCAGGCCAAAAGGCATGCGAACGTAGCTGTGAGATGGACCCTCACAACGCCCCATGCGCGAAGGCCAGAGGCGCTCTTGAGATGTGGCTCGGTTGAGCCCTGGTATATCGATGCAGACGCACAGCCCACCATCCTCGCCTCGATGGGGAGCTACGGCGGGTAAGCGGCAGTTGCCACTCATGACTCTTAACTCCTGCAGCTCCTGAATGCTTCTCGCGATGAACTCCCGAGGGCTTATCCCTCCTTGCCTTGTTCCTTCCTGAGGGAAACGTGCTTTGAAACATGCCTCCAAGTGGTGCCCGAGCACCTCCCTCATGACCTTGGCAAAGTAGGTGGCCCTCCAGGAGAGAGCCCTCGAGCCTTGCTCGAGGAGGGCGCCGGGCATGCCTTCCTATGCGACGAAAGGAGGCGCCCCTTGAACGGGCGCGGATCCTAACACAACGCCATTGGAGGGGCCTGCCTCCCGAGGGTTCGGACCGGGTGATGCCTTCTTCTTCTTAGGGACTGCCTCGGGAAGTCTTCCACTCCTGTGATCTGGGTCTTCGATTGCTGCGGCTTGAAAAGCACGCTCAAGAGAAAAAACTGCATCCCTCTCCTCACAAGGCACCGTGATGACTCCACCGCTTCCTGGCATCTTGAGGACATTGTAGCCGTGATGAGTCACTGCCATGAACTTGGCCAGAGCTGGGTACCCGAGGATGGCATTGTATGGCAGGCGAATGTGGGTGACGTCGAAGTCAATGAGCTCGGTGCGGTAGTTGTTGCGCTGCCCAAAGGTGACAGGAAGGCGAACTTACCCTATTGGAACGGTGGAACCATTAGTGACTCCTGAGAAAGGCTTGGTTGGCTGAAGCTGATCATATGGCACTTGGAGATTGTTGAACGTCTCGACGGACAGGATGTTGAGTCCTTCTCCGCCATCGATGAGGGTCTTGGTGACTTGCACATTGCTGATGATTGGGGAGCAAAGCATCGGGAGGACCCCGGCCGTGGCTGCGCACTTGAGCTGATCCGCTGAACTGAATGTGATAGTGCATGCTGACCACCTGAGAGGGCGCGTGGCCTCAAGCTTGGGAAGGACTGCATTCTCCTCGCGAGCAAACTGTTTGAAGATGCGCTGAGAGGCTGGGGCTTGACCGCCGCCCAGGATGCAAGCGATTGCGAGCGGCTCCTGGAAGCCCCCAGCCCCTTCGTCCTGATGATGGTCTTCATTCCTCCTTGGTGGTGGTGGCAGTGGAGGGAGGCCTGCATTGCCCTGAGGGCGATCCTCACGAGGCTGATCCCTCCAGCCTCCCTCACGAGGCTGGTCCTGCCAGCGTTCCTTGCGAGGTCGGTCGCGCCACCCTTAGCGAGGGCCACGGTCTTCCCATCGTCCTCCACCTCTTCCTCCTCCTCAGCCATAGCCCCGGTCGTTGCGCTCGGGGCGTCGGCCGATATGCCCATCTCGCACGGCCCTGAGCTCTTGGCATTCGTTGGTGTTGTGGGTGTGGAGGTTGTGGTACACGCAGTATCGCTGCCCTTGGATGACTCAAGCTGATCCCTGCCTTGCTTGGTGTCTGGCTCTGCTACAAGCACAGCAGCCCCCTTGCGCTTCACGTCCTTGGCCTTGGGCTTCTTCTCTTTTGGATCGGCAGCCGGAAGCTCGAGGAGGGAGAGACGCCCTTCCTCAGCTCTGGCGCACTTGGTCGCCAAGTTGAACAGCTCCAGGGATGTGCACAGGTCTTCATGGATTGCTAGCTCCTCCTTCATCTTGATGTCACGCACACCATCAGAGAAGGCCGAGATGAGGGCTTCCTTAGTCACCCTGGGGATCTTGAAGCCAGCGTTGTTGAAACGCTGGATGTACTTCTGTAGGGTCTCTCCTGGCTGTTTCTTGATGCGGCGAAGGTCGCTCATGGCCGGGGGCCGGTCGCGAGTGCCTTGGAAGTTGGCAATAAAGCGAGTGCGCATCTCATCCCAAGAGAAAATCGTGCCAGGAGCCATGTTCAGGAGCCACGTGCGGGCACCGTCCTTGAGCGCCATGGGAAACCAGTTCCCCATGACCTTCTCGTCCCCGTTGGCGGCTTCGACGCCTAGCTCGTAGAGCTGGAGGAACTCCGCAGGGTCAGCCGTGCCGTCGTAGCATGGAGGCAGGTCGGGCTTGAACTTGCCCGGCCAAGCTACGCTGCGCAGCTCGGCGGTGAAGGCACGGCAGCCCGCAGTGGCCACAAGAGGCCTTTGGTGATGAAGGGCTTGATCTTGGAGATCTCCACACGCTGCCGCCAGGAGTAGCGTGGGGTCTTGGTGCGCTGGAGCAGGAGCGCGGTCATGACGTGCCGGTGCAGGGAGCACGCGGGCAGCTTTTTACGGACGAGGGATCTCTTGGCAACTCCTTTCTTGTCGCGCGGGCACCGGATGCGGTGGGTCTCGTCCCGGAGCCGCGCGCCATGGAGCTAGGGCGCCTTCTTGGGGAGGAGGCGGCGGAGGCACCTCCTGATCCACGCCTCATGCGCAGGGTGGAGGGTGAGGCAGCGAGAGAGAGGGCATAGGAGAGCAGGTGGTACTCGGAGACTGGTTGTAAGCATGACTTTCATTAGCTGTCACACTGATTGTAAGCATGACAAGTGGAAGATTAGGTTAGTGCGAAGCTTACCTTAAACCCTACCGCCACCGTTGAAATGAGGCGAGCATCGAGGGAACCATGGAGAACGGCGGGGAAGCGACGTCGCGCCATCTGGCCTCCTCTTGCGGTGGGAGAACGAATACTCATGTGGCTCCGGCTGGCTCTGCACCCTAACAAACGGTGTCGGATTTCGGGTTCCGGTAGACCCTTGAGGTTCGAACTCTGGGGTGCGCACAGAGATCACTCCCCCTACCGACTCACGTCTTGTCGCCTCGCAAGAGATCTAAGCTACACGAAGAACAACACAAGGGACGTAGGGTTTATACTAGTTCGGGCCACCATTGTGGTGTAATACCCTACTCTAGTTTGTGGTGTGTGGATTGCCTCAGGGTATGATGATGAACAATACAAAGGAAGAACAACCTCGCGAGGGGTGTTCTTGTGGTGGTGCTGTCCCTTTGGAGGGGTCAAATCTAGATGCCTCTATAGTATGGTGGCTAGTCCTATTTATAGAGCAAGGCCCTGGTCCTCTTCCCAAATATTGAGCGGGAAGGGCGCCAACAATTTGCCATTTTGAAGGGGAACATCTAGTACACTTGTCCTGACTAAAGTTGGTCCTCGCCTGCCAAAGGCTCTGACGATGACGCCTTCCTGGGCTCCACGATGACCTCCATCCTGCCGTTCTGCTGGTCTTGGTCTTGTTGGACCGAAATGGTAACCTTTGCTTGATGCCTTGGCCTGTGCATACCCCCTTTGCACCGAAGGGGAAACAAGGACATTGCCCAGGCGGCGCCCGCTTGGCGCCCGCCTGGTCTCGATCGTCATGACTTGCATCACGGTCACCTCGTAAGGTACCCCACCTTGATCTCTCCGCCTCCTCGCGAGCCAGTCTGACGAGGTTGTGCCTGAGGAAGCTTCCTGTCGTCTGCCCCGTGAGGCTTGGCCCCTCACGAGGGTCTTGAGCTTGTGTTGACGAAGATATGCCGCACTGGGCCCCCTACTTGAGCCACGCCGTAGGCCGCAAGCAGGCAAGTCTGGGGACCCATGTTCCCAGAACACCGACAAACGGTACACCATACTCGATCGATTCGTTATCCTCTGGGTGCTCGACCTTCGACCTGTACGCCCGCCACCTCCGCCTGACTATCGCCTTGGGCGAATCTGTCTACTCCATCGCCCAGAGGAGATACTCTATGAACTCAGAGGACTGCGGCGTGACTGCCGCCGAGAAGTACATGTACATCGCCGCCGTATCGCTCTTTCGCATACATTGCCACATGGCCCGCACCGTCCTCTAAATCTCCCACTCATTGTCAAACCAAGTAAAGATCTCCTTCAACCTGGCTAACTTTGCCTGGTCACCGCCGGCGATCTGCCTGATTTGCTGCTGCATCCTCTCTATAGATGTCCTTCTGAGTGGTCCGGTGCTAGCTTTGGAACATGGGAGGAGAGACGGTGGTCTTGCAATAGAGAAGAGGAAGAGGCGAGACGGTGGTTTTGGAATGGAGATGATGGAGAGGAGAGGAGGTGGTTTTTGTCGGATGTGGGGTTCCGGCAAACCCTTAAGGTTCGAACTCTGGGGTGCGCGCGAAGATCTTTCCTCTACCAAACCACGTCCCAACGCCTCACTGAGAATATATACTACTCGATGAACAACACAAGGGACACGAGGTTTATACTGCTTCAGGCCACCATTGTGGTGTAATACCCTACTCCAGTGTGTTGTGAGTGGATTGCCTCAGGGGCTAATGATGGATAGTACAAAGGAAGAATAGCCTCACGAGGGTTGTTCTTGTGGTGGTGTGCTTGGAGGGGAATTGCTCCGTCTCTGTTGTCTCTGGGTGAGATCCAGATGAGATGCCTCCTATTGTGGTGGCTAGTCCTATATATAGAGGCACTGGTCCTCTTCCCAAATATTGAGCGGGAAGGGCGGAAACAGCGGCCATTTTGAAGGGGAACATCTAGTACAGCTTATCCTGACTAAAGTTGGTCTTTGACTGCCAAAGACTTTGGCGATGACGCCGTCCTGGGCTCCACGGTGACCTCCGTCCGGCCGCTCCGCCTGTCTTGGTCTTGTTGCACCGGAATGGCAACCTTTGCCTGACGCCTCGCTACTCCGCACCTACGCTTGCCCCCTTTGCACCAAACAGGAAACAAGGACACTGCATGGCCGGCGCCAGCCTAGCGCCCGCCTGGTCTTGATCGTCATGGCTTGTGTCATGAGCACCTCGTGAGGTACCCTTGCCTTGATCTCTCCGCCTCCTCGTGATCTTTGCTTGGCGAGGCCGCTCCTGAGGAAGCCTCCTGTCGTTCGCCCCGCGAGGCTTGGTCCCTTGCGAGGGTCTTAAGCTCGAGTCGATGAAGATGGGCCGTACTGGGCCACCACTTGAGCCACGCCGCAGGCCGCAAGCAGGCAAGTCTGGGGACACCCATTCCCAGAACACCGACAGTAGCCCCCGGGCCCAAGGCGTGCTCGAACTGGGCATAGCGGAGAAGCGAAGGGGCAAGGGCGGAGCGCCGTGGGCCCCAACAGCCTGCGGCCTTGGGTGGCGCGTGGCGGTTGCTTGGATGTTGGCATCTCCGCTTCCCCACGACGCCTTGACAACTGCCTGACTGACAAAAGAGCAGGTCCAGGTCTGGCTTACTTTCTTTGCCCTCATCTATCTCGCTTCAGATCCCCTTTCTTGCCCTTTGCCCACTTGCTCCCGAAATCCTCCAAATCCGCCTCAATCTCTCACCCCCGGCGGGCAATGGCGCCTCGCAAGACCCCGGCCGGGGCTCCGCTGGCCTGGTACTCGCCAGCTCTGGATCCCCCAAAAATGTCGGAGAAGAATCTCGCCCTCGCGCGCCTGATGACGGCGGTGTAGGGCAGCGAGGCGGGGGAGACCGTGCTCCGGCTAGGCTTTGCTCAGCCAGAATGCAAGGGGAGCATCTTCTATCCGTTCTTCATGAGCGCCATCATCGCTGGTCTGGTGCCTCCCTTCTCCGAGTTCTTCCTTGTTGTTCTTCGCTAATACAGTTTGTATGCCCTGCATCTCCACCCCAACTCTGTCCTTCTCCTGGCGATTTTCGCCTACTATTCTGAGGCACACGTCGGGGTGATGCCCTCGGTGGCCCTGCTGTGCCATTTCTTCTCCCTTCGAGTTTCCAGTGCCCACATCTCTGTATGTGCGGGCTTTGTTGCATACTCCATATCCAACGACATATCGAAGACGGGGAAGAGGATCGACGGCTTCCAGAGCAAGTGGGTCATGATGGACGTTGGGCGGATCCACCCCCGACTGGCACTGCCTACGGGGAAGTCCAAGCCGTCGACGCGTGGTCTCGCACGGATCTTGACGACCGTCGGGCGAAGATGGTGCTGAAGAAGATGAATACCGACCTGAGGCCGTGCAACCTGAGGGTGGCGAAGCTGACTGGGCCATGCTCTTGAGGGAGTTCTTGGTGCACCGGGTGGCTCCACTTCAGGCGCACTCGCGCCCGTTGTGGAGGCTCGGGGACGCGGACGCCGTCCTCTGCCTGATTTCTGAGGCCCTAACCGATGAGGATCTGGCCGCGGTCCTCCGCTCCTTGGTCGGGGAAGACGTGGCAAGCCCGGAGGGCGCTCCGGTCCCCTTGTTCCTTCGCGATGACTGGGAGCTGGTAGTGAGCACCATGCCCACCTTCAACAAGGACGGACTGTTGCCGGCGGAAGCTCCCGGGGATCTAGCGGCAGTGGCGATGGTGGACT